>NW_027316389.1:32294709-32497209 GCF_026437365.1 Eucyclogobius newberryi
CTAGACCAGGGCTAAACCAGGACTAAACCTGGACTAGACCAGGACTAAACCAGGATTAAACCTGGACTAGACCAGGACTAAACCAGGATTAAACCAGGACTAAACCTGGACTAGACCAGGACTAAACCAGGACTAAACCAGGACTAGACCAGGACTAAACCTGGACTAAACCAGGACTAAACAAGGACTAAACCAGGACTAGACCAGGGCTAAACCAGGACTAAACCTGGACTAGACCAGGACTAAACCAGGACTAGACCAGGACTAAACTTGGACTAGACCAGGACTAAACCAGGACTAGACCAGGACTAAACCAGGACTAGACCAGGACTAGACCTGGACTAGACCAGGACTAAAGCAGGACTAAACCAGGACTAAACCAGGACTAAACCAGGACCAAACCAGGACTAAACCAGGACTAAACCAGGACTAAACCAGGACTAAACCAGGACTAGACCAGGACTAAACCAGGACTAAACCAGGACTAAACCAGGACTAGACCAGGACTAAACCTGGACCAAACCAGGACTAAACCAGGACTAAACCAGGACTAAACCAGGACTAAACCAGGACTAAACCAGGACTAAACCAGGACTAGACCAGGACTAAACCAGGACTAGACCAGGACTAAACCAGGACTAGACCAGAACTAAACCTGGACTAAACCAGGACTAGACCAGGACTAAACCAGGACTAGACCAGGACTAAACCTGGACTAGACCAGGACTAAACCAGGACTAGACCAGGACTAAACCAGGACTGAACCAGGACTAAACCAGGACTAAACCAGGACTAAACCAGGACTGAACCAGGACTAAACCAGGACTAGACCAGGGCTAAACCAGGACTAAACCTGGACTAGACCAGGACTGAACCGGGCTAAAACTATAGCAGCAAAAAAAGTCATATTAAAAATGATGTCTTAAAACACATTTCTTATTTTTGGCTTTTAACTACCAGTAGTTTGACTTTTAGGGTTCACTTTTCTTCAGTGTGCTATAGATAAATTATTGGGAGATAGAACTTTTTTTGTAGAATGTTTGACATGTTTTTTGTGGGCCTGACCAGAACCGTGCACGGAACCGATCTCTGTGCTAAATCTGATATCTGACAAATAAATCATAAATTAAACTGTGAATAACTACACCTTAATTAGCCTTAAAAAGCACGGACAAAGGTACAGGTACTTACAGTACAGTAGTATACAGTGGTTAACTGAGATTTATTCAGACTTAGTAACTATGTTTTGTAATTAAAAGGTTATATTAAGAGTTTATGTATTAATATAGTAATTACAAAGCCGGATTCATGCTTTATAAACCATTTGTTCATTACGAATCAATGTGCTGCTTTAGTTTTTTTTAAAGATTATTAAAATAGTTAGTTATTAGTGTTACATGTGACTTTAGTAAAACGTTTTAAAAAGCAGAATTGTTGTTTAAATGAAGATGATGAATCTGGACCAGGAGGAAAGATGAAGAGCTCTGTGAAAGACAACACTGCCCTCATGTGGTCAAAGTATGAACACCAGAAAGCGAAATTATGAGCGAAAATGAACCAAACTGATTAATTGAATCATCTTTCTCTGCAAACTACTATTACTCTTACTATAATGTGCTACTGTTTTATTTGACCTCACGTTAGATGGAGCTTAACAATACAGGCTACTCCACCGCATCATTTCAAGTATAAAACTATATGGATAATAGGACTATATGGGCAGGTTGTAGAGACTACCAAATTACTTTACTCGGACGTCAACCGCCATAAAACAACAACAACAACAATAACAACAACAACAACAACAACAACAACTTTTTACGGATTTTAAATTATTAAAATTGGACTACATTTAAGGAAAAAAATAAGAAAATAAATCAAATGTAGTCAAATATGGCTTTTAACAGATGATAACAAATGTAATGCTGATTTATTAAAAGAAATAAAAAAAATAATTTTAAAAATAACCAAAGGTTTTATTCGCCGGATAGAGAGGGTAGAGACATTCAGATTCAGCTGCTGTAGGACCCATGTGTAGGACTGAGAGTGAATGCAGGACAATCCGCCATGTGTACAGCATGTGTGTCACGTGTGTCCTCACCAAATAAACAAATAAGTCAAGCTCTGAATGGAAATCGAGGAGGAAACCTTAATTTAATTTAATCAGTTATTTAGAATTGAGAACTAAATCAGGACCAAACCAGAACTAATCAAAGACTAAACCAGGTCTTAACCAGGGGTGCATTAAGAAAGTGGGGCTATGGGTCCAAACAAGGTGCACTTTAAGACTAAACCTCTGTGGAAGTACTATTGTGTTACTGTAAAGCCAGAAACAAAATATGATTTATTTTATTTTTAGCAGTATAATTCTACATTAATTACTCTGTAAGAAAATTTGGCAAAAAAAAAATATTTGAAAACATTGCCATTTCCCAGTGAGAGAGAAGTATTCACAGAGTACACAAACATGGTAGAAGTATGCGCCTGCTGATTCCTCCCAAACGTTACAGTGATGTTTCTGCTCCAGCATCAGGGTCCCAGGCCTTTTATTAAAATGAATCGACAAAAAACAAACAAGAGCTGTTCTCCAACCAAAGTGATCCCTCAGGGAACTATGGCCTTTGTGGCAGAGCTGACGGAGACACAAGACAATGTTTGCATCCGGCAGCACTCTAACACATTTAAAGGACCATAAAACTTACTCAATATATGACAAACAATAATAATGTGGTCATCATAGTTTATAGTCACTCAAGTACTGTACTCATATAGTCTGTGTGACAGGTTTCATTATGACTTCGTTTTGTGCTATTGAACCTGTGCTAAATATTTATCATAGTTTTACATTTGTAAAGTTGCAGTGAAGACATTTTGAAAAACAAAACTCTAAAATTACAGGAAGTAGTGCATCTTCTTATTCTATGGTGTTTTGTGGCGTGCTACAATACCGCCAGACTTTATTCTTTAGACTTTCTTCTTTCTTCTTCGTTGGTGTTTAGCGTCCAGAATTCACTCGCCCTGTGATGTCATCAATATGCGACTGATACGCCTTTGAAAACCCAGACAGTTTAAAAGCAAGTGACACAGTTTTATGACAGTTTAAATAATTATTCAACAAAAATAAAGGTGTTATCAGGTCATATTTATTGTCATATCATAATTGTTGAGTCTTTTATTTGGATTTTGGACTTTTACAGTATGGTTGCTCGGTAACAGTTGTGGAATTACTTCTATCTATGTCATGTTTGCTGTGTTTAACCAGGAAGTAACATTATAAACTTTACAAATATTGTCAAACTGGGGACGAATCAGCAAAGTGTTTGGTAAAATCTGAAACATACTCATCTTCACTACGTTTTAGTGAAACTAAACCTTGTCATATGCACTTTAAGTATCCGGGTTATATTTTACTTGAGTATGTATTATTTTCAGTCCATTGCATTTGAAAGACAAATATATACTTCCTTCTCCATTTGTACAAAAGGCTCAGAGTAAAAAGTATTATGGTTTCCACATCTTTTGCTCCATTTGAAGGTTTGTGACGCTCACTCCACAGACGTGATGCAGATGCTTTACAGAGAAGGTTTACAAGGCTTTCAATAGCTTTTGTTTTAGAACTATCAAATATACATTCAAAAATATAGGTTCCTTTAATTCTAGTTGCCTCTGTACCCATTATTTATAATATACTATTTTACAGAATTTATACTGGTTTTATAGCGTGGACTACCACAAGATAAGATGAAATACAATTTGAATCTTGTTGTTGTTGTTGTTGTTGTTTTATGGTGGTTGGCATCCGAGTGTTGCATTACCGCCAGACTTTATTCCTCAGACTTTGTCGTAGTCCTCAGACTCTGTCGTAGTCCGTAAAAGTACTCCTTCCATTGCTTTGGTGTCACAAAGCCCATGAGGTCATGATATGTCTTTGTGACTAGAATAGTTGTTGTTGTTTCAGAGACCGACCGGCTTTATTCCAGGGAGACTCTTCTTCATCTTCCTCTCCTTCTTTGACGTTCGGTGCTTCCACCGTACAGCTTTATTCTTTAGGCTTCATTCTTCAGGCTTTAATATGTCCACTGACGTCGCTGCTTGGTAGCCGTGCGTCTACGAGACTGGGCGAGGACAGGAGACCACCCCCACCCCCATCCCGTCACCCCGACCACTCCGACTCCCCACAAGCAGACCCCCATCACTCCGACTCCCATTCAGCGCCTCTAGCCCGCCCTCTATATCTGCCCAACCAAGCTCTTTTGTTCCAAGGAATCTCCCTGCAGCTTTAGCAATGATCCCGATCCTCTCAGTTCTGCCCTGAGTCCGAGCAGCACAGTTCACAACATCCACCATAAAGAGCACAAAATCCTCTCTATCCACAACCAGGGCACTCTCACCAATTCTGGAACCTGCACACTTGGGACCTCCACTCCCGAAACCCCCACACTTCCCGGGAGCCACGCTGGCCTCTCTCACCTCGCCCTGGCCGGGAGCAGCGCCGGCTCCCCTCTCCGCACCCACTCCAAACTCGTTACCCGAAACCCTCCCGACTGCATCTGCATAGGATACACCCCGAGAGACCTCCATTTTCTGCACCTCAGCAGCTCCTCCGCCAAACCCGCATCCCCCGAAGGCAGAGCCATGTTCTTCCCCACAGTCACAGCACCTCAGCCCCGCACCCACGTCACACCTCCCACACTCGTGGTCTCCTGCACATCTACCACATCCCTGCCTCCCTCCACAGACCGCCGCAACATGCCCAAAGCGCTGGCACCCAAAGCAACGCAGGGGCGGCGGAACACATGGCCTGACGCTATAGCACATGTACCCAATGAACACCTTACTAGGCAGGCACCTCCCTTCAAGTGTTACCATTACCGACAAGCTGTCACATCTTACCCCAAACCGGGTCACCTTCAAACGCCTAGCGTCCACCACCGTAACTCCAGTCAAATTCTCCTTAACTTCATCCACAGACGTCGCCGTATATTGTATCATTTTGGAATCCACATCATTTAAAAATATTCATTTCTACAGCATAATACTTCAGTACTTTAATCTAAGTAGTAATTTGACTGAGCTACTTTTGCTTGTATTGGAATATTATTTGACCATCTTTCTGTAATTTTACTAAATGACTTTAACCGCCTCTGCATACGGTCACTTTGGGTCATTATCATACCTAAGAAATAAAACTAAAATATATTCCACCACCAATCTCTGACTAAAAATGTTACTATTAAGACTTATAAATCAGAACTTTCAGGGGGAATAATATCTAAAGTATTTATATGCATCAGTCGTTCTACTAAATACATTAAAAGTAAATGGCAGAGAGAATTTAGTTTTAACGGTCAAACAATGGAAAAATATCTATACATCACAATGGATGACCACAAAATCACACGCTTGGAAAGAATTCTGTTGGAAAAATGCGTCACAGTTTTATAATGTATATATAATGTATATATACTTTTTGTTTGATGCCTTTCACTGCCTTTTTTTCTTAACACATTGGTTTGATTTCCCTGCAGTCTCTGGTCGTGTTCTGTTCTTTCTTGTGTTTCTCTGTTCTATGTTTTAAGATTTAAAAACTGACATAGCTTTGTTACTGGATTCACTTTTTGAAAATAAATAAATGTATAATTCTTGCTGATAACAACAAACAAAATCAACAACCAGACAGAGCTCCAGTAGAGGGCAGCGGTCAGGCGTACATGGACTCGGACAGTCCTGTGCATTTGAAGTCCTGAGCCACTTGTCTGGAGTGGGTCATTTTGGCCGACAGTGCCTCCAGCACGTCGCTCTGGTCCAGAGCTGCAGCCATGCCATTAATGAACGTCCCCAACGACTCCAGACCACGCATGCCCAGGTTCACCCCACAACCTGCAGGAACACAACCCACTTTAACACACACAAGACAAAAAAGAGGGTCTTCTGTCCATGAGGAGGCTCGAGAACAACGACACCAGGCAAATGCAGTCCTCAGACCCGTTTCTCCTGGTGAATTGACCCAGATAATCATAGGGTGTACTTTTTATAGTATGTTCACGTTTGTTTGTGTGTGAGACAGACCTTATATGTTGGTTCCAAATAGAGAAACCCATAAGCTCTGCCATTATTCATTCAGCCAAGTTTGATTAGTTTCCCTCAAATTATATCATTTATAACATTTCAATTACTACAAAAATTCAAAAACGTGTTCCCTCTTGGCCCTAGTGTTCAAAGAAAGCTTTATGTGTATTCTTTGGTCCAAACTAAATCATTTAACACTCATATATAGATCTAGATAGTTCTACGTCTGAATAAAGTTCTGTCAAACTTTGTCTAAATCCCAGTATTTGAAGGATTGACTGCATTAACCATCGGCCTGGCCCTCTGCTCCGTACACGTTTCAATATGTCCTGATCTACACACTACAGTTTGAGTAGGTTGTGTTCTCATGACATTAAAACAGAGCTGGAGACAGACGAGGGAAGGACATGAAGCAAATTGTCAAGAGCTGGATTTGAACTCATGACCCTGAAGCCAGCTGCACCTTTACAGATATTTAATGATAAACTGACATCAAACCTACACAAAAAGTAGAGTTTGTGGTGAAGTATATACTATATCTGTAGTATTTTCCCAATAAAAACTAAAAATGTGAATGTTGTCATTGTCTTAATGCCTTAATGTCTTATTAAATAAATAAATCTTGCAAAAGCCAATGTTAAATGTCTTAGAATCAGAATCAAAAAAAGGTTTCTTGCCATTGTCAGTCGCCAATATTCACAATCTAAGAACTTGCTTCGGTATTGAGGTGCAACATACAACAATGAACAATCAGAATCAGAATAATTGCAAAATATATTCAAAAAAAGGCATGCATAAAATTAAGAATGTACAAATAACATAAAAATAGACCAGTCTGAGTTTGTGCACAAATGCAGATGGTCAGAATAGTGAAAAAGTGAACAGTGCAATGAATAGTTGTTGATAAAATGATTGTTAAAGTTGCAGGAGTTCTAAAGTGGCTGAGAAGGGTCGGCTGCGATCCCACCTGCTCGTCCCGAGTGCTGGAGACAAAAAGGGTCCTGCAGGAATGGAAGTCTGCAGCCGATCACCTTCTCTTTTTCTAAGAGGCTAAACATGAAGCACAGTCAACTGAAGCTACATTTAAGTCATACAAAACAAAACCCTTACCATCCCCAATACAGCCGTTTGTGGTGTTCAATTGATGTTCTAGCAACAGCTACGTCCTGTTCACTTCTGGCTTAGTTGACAGAATCAGTTATAAGTAACTGTCTGTACTGTACAGACTTGGAACTTTCTTTAACACAAACAAAATCAACCCAATCTTGGCTAATGAAGCATTTTAAGCTAATAGCTCTAATGAAGCTCACTTCACAGACCAAGGCCCTGCCATGAAACATGGCCGTCGTTTTAAGCCAAAGGGAACGTTCAACTAAGTTGCTGGCAGTAATGCAACACTCGGATGCCAACCGCCATAAAACGTCGACTGCCATAAAACAGCAACAACAACAAAAACAACAACATAGAAGAAGAAGAACTGAAGTTCTCCGGTCTGGAGAGGCAGGAGATGGCGGAGGAGAGTGGATCGGTGGTCGAAGGCGTTCTGGACGGCGTGGAGGAGCAGCCTTTTCTGGCTGCTCGTGCCCGGAAACGTAAAAAGTCCCTTAGCTCGTCCGAGGGTTCTGGGAATGAGCAGCAGGATGAGGCTGAAGCTATTGATATCCGGGGTGAGAGCAGAGACTGTAAGGTGATCATAAAGACAAGATAGTTCATCCTTTAAGAAGTGGAATTCAGTGGCATTGTCAAAGAGCCTAACTGTAGCCGTGGGAGTGATCAAGAGTGCGAGTGTCCTTAGAGATGGCTCGCTGCTGGACGTGTGCAAGGACGCGGCTCAGCAACGGAAGGCGATTGGAACTAAACGTCTGGGTGGAAAGTACATTCTTGTGTCTGATGCTGAAAGAAACACGGTCAGAGGAGTTATCGTAGGCGTCCCTACGGCGACGTCTGTGGATGAAGTTAAGGAGAATTTGACTGGAGCTACGGTGGTGGACGCTAGGCGGTTGAAGGTGACCCGGTCTGGGGTAAGATGTGACAGCTTGTCGGTAATGGTAACACTTGAAGGGAGGTGCCTGCCTAGTAAGGTGTTCATTGGGTTCATGTGCCATGACGTTAGGCCATATGTTCCACCGCCCCTGCGTTGCTTTAAGTGCCAGCGCTTTGGGCATATTGCAGCGGTCTGTAGAGGGGGGCAAAGGTGTGGTAAATGTGCAGGAGATCACGAGTATGGGAAGTGTGACGTGGGAGCAAAACTGAAGTGCTGTAACTGTGGGGAAGAACATAGCTCTGTCTACGGGGGATGCAGGTATAGCAAAAGAGCTGCTGAGGTGCAGAAAATAAAGGTCTCTCAAGGTATATCCTATGCAGATGCAGTCAAGAAAGTTTCAAGTAACGAGTTTAGAGTAAATACAGAGAGAGGAGCCAGCGCTGCTCCCAGCCAGGGCGAAATGAGAAAGGCCAGCGTGGCTCCCAAGAAGTGTGAAGGTTTCAAGAGTGGAGGTCCCAAGTGTGCAGGTTCCAGAATTAATGAGAATACCCTGGTTGTGGATAGAGGATTTTGTACTCTTTATGGTGGGTGTTGTAAACTGTGCGCTCAGACTCAAAGCAGAACTGAAAGGATCAGGATCATTGCTAAAGCTGCAGGGAGATTCCTTGGAACAAAAGAGCTTGATTGGGCAGATATAGAGAACAGGCTAAAGGCGCTAAATGGGAGTCGGAGTGATGGGGGTCTGCTTTTGGGGAGTCAGAGTGATCAGAGTGACGAGATGGGGGTGGGGGTGGTCTCCTGTCCTCGCCCAGTCTCGTAGACGCACGGCTACCAAGCAGCGACATCAGTGGAAATATTAAAGCCTATAGAATGAAGCCTAAAGAATAAAGCTGTACGGTGGAAGCACCGAACGTCAAAGAGGGAAGATGAAGAAGAGTCTCCCTGGAATAAAGCCGGTTGTTGTTGTTGTTGTTGTTGTTGTTGTTGTTGTTGTTGCTGTTGCTGTTGTTTTATGGCGGTTGGCATCCAAGTGGTGCATTACTGCCAGACTTTATTCCTCAGACTTTGTTGTAGTCCACAGACTCTGTCGTAGTCCGTAAAAGTACTTCTTCCATCGCTTTGGTGTTACAAAGCCCACATATCATGATATGTCTTTGTGACTTGTCATAGAACAGTTGTTGTTGTTTTTGTTTCAGAGACCGACCGGCTTTATTCCAGGGAGACCCTTCTTCATCTTCCTCTCCTTCTTTGACGTTCGGTGCTTCCACCGTACAGCTTTATTCTTTAGGCTTCATATTTCAGGCTGAGGACTACGAAAAGTCTGAGGAATAAAGTCTGGCGGTAATGCAACACTCGGATGCCAACCGCCATAAAACAACAACAACAACAACAACAGCTTTACTATTTCCACTGATGTCGCTGCTTGGCAGCCGTGCGTCTACGAGACTGGGCGAGGACAGGAGACCACCCCCACCCCCATCTCGTCACTCTGATCACTCTGACTCCCCAAAAGCAGACCCCCATCACTCCGACTCCCATTTAGCGCCTTTAGCCTGTTTTCTATATCTGCCCAATCAAGCTCTTTTGTTCCAAGGAATCTCCCTGCAGCTTTAGCAATGATCCTGATCCTTTCAGTTCTGCTTTGAGCCTGAGCAGCACAGTTTACAACACCCACCATAAAGAGTACAAAATCCTCTCTATCCACAACCAGGGTATTCTCATTAATTCTGGAACCTGCACACTTGGGACCTCCACTCTTGAAACCTTCACACTTCTTGGGAGCCACGCTGGCCTTTCTCATTTCGCCCTGGCTGGGAGCAGCGCTGGCTCCTCTCTCTGTATTTACTCTAAACTCGTTACTTGAGACTTTCTTGACTGCATCTGCATAGGATATACCTTGAGAGACCTTAATTTTCTGCACCTCAGCAGCTCTTTTGCTAAACTTGCATCCCCCGTAGGCAGAGCTATGTTCTTCCCCACAGTTACAGCACTTCAGTTTTGCTCCCACGTCACACTTCCCATACTCGTGATCTCCTGCACATTTACCACATCTTTGCCTCCCTCTACAGACCGCTGCAATATGCCCAAAGCGCTGGCACATATGGCCTAACGTCATGGCACATGAACCCAATGAACACCTTACTAGGCAGGCACCTCCCTTCAAGTGTTACCAGTACCGACAAGCTGTCACATCTTACCCCAGACCGGGTCACCTTCAACCGCCTAGCGTCCACCACCTTAGCTCCAGTCAAATTCTCCTTAACTTCATCCACAGACGTCGCCGTAGGGACGCCTACAATAACTCCTCTGACCGTGTTTCTTACAGCATCAGACACAAGAATGTACTTTCCACCCAGACGTTTAGTTCCAATCGCCTTCCGTTGCTGAGCCGCGTCCTTGCACACGACCAGCAGCGAGCCATCTCTAAGGACACTCGCACTCTTGATCACTCCCACAGCTACAGTTAGGCTCTTTGACAATGCCACTGAATTCCACTCCTTAAAGGATGCACTATCCTGTGCAAGCTTTATGATCACCTTACAGTCTCTGCTCTCACCCCGGATATCAATAGCTTCAGCCTCATCCTGCTGCTCATTCCCAGAATCCTCGGACGAGCTAAGGGACTTTTTACGTTTCCGGGCACGAGCAGCCAGAAAAGGCTGCTCCTCCACGCCTTCCAGAATGCTTTCGACCACCGATCCACTCTCCTCCGCCATCTCCTGTCCCTCCAGACCACCCAGACGCCAGACTTTATTCGTAGTCCTCGGTCGGTCTCTGAAACAACAACAACTATTCTAGTCACAAAGACATATCATGACCTCATGGGCTTTGTAACACCAAGGCAATGGAAGGAGTACTTTTGCGGACTACGACAGAGTCTGAGGACTACGACAAAGTCTGAGGAATAAAGTCTGGCGGTAATGCAACAATTGGATGCCAGCCGCCATAAAACAACAACAACAACAACAACTGAGCGTGTCACTAGTTTAGCCTTTAGCATCCAGCTACATCCAGCTACATCCAGTACACTGTAATCCAGTACATTCTACCTCTGTATCTTCCTGCGTTGCATCAATGAAATTTCCCCATGTGGGACAATAAAGGATTATCTTATCTTATCTTATCTTAAATATTAGCGTATGTATATGGTAAAGAGCTGGCAGCAATATTTGCAGTAAGCTAATTGCTTCTTACCGAATGCATGTTTTTTCTGTGTATTTTTACCACCTGCTATTGTTGGATTTGGAATTTTTGGCTTCTACTGGTAAAGGCTATTGTGCTTTTCAAAAATAAAAGTCCCTCATACACAGCAACTTAGAAACTATTTTATTAAAAATTCAAATCCATGCAACAATTTACAATACATATCACAATACTCAAACTATTTTATTGCTAGAACATTGTGAAATATTAATATTTATTATAATATCTTATAACAGACAAGATTTGACCTTAGAACATTTGAACGCTTCTGGACGCCTGAAAATATAGAACGTATAGAGAGTTGAGCTCAATATGGCCACACCCCTCTTATGTGAACTATATTTGGTTATAACAGATTTTACATTCAAATGGATTTCTTGTAGGTATATATAATATAATTGTTTTCTTTTCTCATCTTTGTTCATCTCTTTGATGGTTCAATCAGACTCAATGTGCCGTAAACATTAAAAGATGCTATTCGTAGTTTTTCAGATGCCATTGCCGCGCTGAACATAGCAAACAAACATTTGAACCACACAAACACAAACACAGTCCAGATGCTGCAGGATGAAGTGGAGTGCCAGGTTGATGGCGAGCTGCAGGGTTTTAGTCTTTTAGTCCTGGTTTAGACCTGCCGCTGTTTACCATCGGGGAACTCGCTGAGGCAGAGTTTAAGATTAAATCAAGTGGCTAAAAACGCTAATAAACTCGTGCTAGGAAGTCCGGGTCCAGTTCTGCTCTCCACAGCTGTGCCATCTCCTCTCTTAGCTCCTGGTTTAGCTCCATTCCTTCTCTCTCTTCTCTCTCTTCTCTCATTCTGTTGTTTAAAACCGCCACGTCTTCGCTGTAGACTCGAACGCACTCCTCTTGTACCTCTCTTTGCGGCTGTTTATTCGCAAGTCGCGTATGTTCTTTATCGACCTTTGTCAGCGTAGTCTCCAGCTTGATTTTCAAATTCCATACCTCCTCCTCGAGCATGTTATGTCTTTTTATACGCGACTTGTCGTCCTTTCGTAGCGTCTTGAAACGGACATTTAGAACTCTAGCGTTTTCAATTTCCTGTTTCAGTGTGAGGATTTGTTTATTTAAGTCGTAGTTCCGTGCTATCATGCTAACCTCCCTATTCTTAAATCTCTCAATCATATCCTCAGAAAAGTAAAATTTGCATAATTTGTTGTGAAGTTTGTCTTGTTTCTTGACCAATTTGATATTTGTAGATTCAATCTTTTTGGAGTCAAGGTCAATTAGCTTATAACAATTTGACAAAGCTTTGAGGTCTATTAATTTGTCCTGCATTCTGTCAATGTTTCGCTGTATATTGTAATTACACCTCTGCAGACGCTCGATGTGCCGTACCTTCTGTTTGTATGCATAGTTTGTTGCTTGTTTATCGTCATACTCTTTTGTTAGTTTGCCAAAATGTTTTAATAACTGCTTTTTTTCACTTTCTAATACCTTTTCTGTCGCCTCCAATGTCAAATATCTCCTCTTCCAACTCTCCTCTTCAAAACCGTTCTGTGTTACACTCACTGTATCTTGTGAGAAAGATTTTGTGTTTTTAAACTCACGATGGCGTTGTTTCCAGTCTTCAGCTTGAGAAAATGTTGATTTTACGCTTTCCAACTGGTCTTTCCAACTGTTTTTCTGGCTTGTCAATATTGTGTTATTCTCTTCTAGTTCAAATTCTGACTTAAAGCTCTGTAGTTCAGTTTTTTCATCTGTTAGCACCATATGTTTATCTTTTAGGCCAATGATATTTTTAAGGAGGTGGTTTTTTACTCCTTCCAATGCAACACAATCTTCATGACATTTGATCTCATCCTGTGAAACGTTTTTCTCTCGTCTCATTAGCTCATCGCTCTCTTCTTGTTTAAATTGTTCAATTGTATTTTGTTCTTCATTTTCCTCCTGCTTTTGCTCTTCCTGCTGCTCTTGAAGGGCGTTGTTTTCTTGCAAAGCTGCTGTCACAGGCAAGTTGAGTAAAATGTCTTTTTCCCTCTCACAACTAGTCTCCATTTTGACCTTTAGGTTTTCTTGATGCAAAGTTATTTTTCTCAATGGAGTCCAGAAGTGCCGCCGCCGCCGCCGCCGCCGCCGCCGCCGCCGCCTTCTTCTTCTTCTTCTTCTTCTTCTTCTTCTTCTTCTTCTTCTTCTTCTTCTTCTTCTTCTTCTTCTTCTTCTTCTTCTTCTTCTTCTTCTTCTTCTTCTTCTTCTTCTTCTTCTTCTTCTTCTGTGTTTTTTGGTGTTGGTGTCAGCTCTAAAGACACTCTCACGTTGCGCCGAGGTTCAATTATGAACTATCGTTCCAAAGTTCTGGCTTTCACATGTATTTGGCAGTTTCTTCTGCTTCTTCTTTGCTGTTTTATGGCGGTTGGTATCCAAGTGTTGCATTACCACCTACTGTAGTTAGACTTTAGACTTCATACTTTCGACTTTATTCTTTTGACTTTGTTCTTTCGACTTTATTCCTCAGACTTTATTCCTCAGACTTTATTCTTCAGACTTTATTCTTTCAACTTGTTTCATCAAATCAAATCAAATCAAATCAATTTATTTTTGTAAGGCCCAAAATCACAACAACAGTTGCCTCTGAGGGCCACAGGGAGAAATGAATCAACAATGTCTGTGGTGGCGATGGAGTCAGACAATGTCTGTGGTGGCGAGGGACGATGTCCCAGGGTCCTCTGTCCTTAGACTCTCCTTCTCGGCCAGGAAAAACTACAAAAAAAACCTCTTTGGGAAAAAAGCGTAGAAACCTGGAGGAGTTCCAGTGAAGGAGAGATCCGACTCTCACAGACGGACAGACGGACACGAGGAGACTGGAGCTGGACCCACTCTTCAGGCAGATGAGGGACCGACTGAGGCGAACTGGACCCACTCTTCATTCTTTCGACTTCATTCTTTCGACTTCATTCTTCCGACTTCATTCTTTCGACTTCACTCTTTCGACTTCACTCTTTCGACTTCATTACTTCTTTCCCCCAATCCCCCCAAGGCCCGAGGCTCCTGCCATTTGGCGGTTCCAGGTAGTGCAGTTAGATTTACCATCAGCTCTTGTTTTAAATGTTTTAAAACAAAGATATGGTGCTGGTGATGTCATATAGAAGGCTGGTGATGTCATATAGAAGGCTGGTGATGTCATATGTCATATAGAAGGCTGGTGATGTCATTTAGAAAGTTGGTGATGTCATATAGAAGGCTGGAGATGTCATATAGAAGGCTGGTGATGTCATATGTCATATAGAAGGCTGGTGATGTCATATGTCATATAGAAGGCTGGTGATGTCATATAGAAAGTTGGTGATGTCATTTAGAAAGTTGGTGATGTCATTTAGAAAGTTGGTGATGTCATATAGAAGGCTGGTGATGTCATATAGAAGGCTGGTGATGTCATATGTCATATAGAAGGCTGGTGATGTCATTTAGAAAGTTGGTGATGTCATTTAGAAAGTTGGTGATGTCATTTAGAAAGTTGGTGATGTCATATAGAAGGCTGGTGATGTCATATAGAAGGCTGGTGATGTCATATAGAAGGCTGGTGATGTCATATAGAAGGCTGGTGATGTCATTTAGAAAGTTGGTGATGTCATATAGAAGGCTGGTGATGTCATATGTCATATAGAAGGCTGGTGATGTCATATGTCATATAGAAGGCTGGTGATGTCATATAGAAAGTTGGTGATGTCATTTAGAAAGTTGGTGATGTCATTTAGAAAGTTGGTGATGTCATATAGAAGGCTGGTGATGTCATCTAGAAGGCTGGTGATGTCATTAGAAAGTTGGTGATGTCATATAGAAGGCTGGTGATGTCATTTAGAAGGCTGGTGATGTCATTTAGAAGGCTGGTGATGTCATTAGAAAGTTGGTGATGTCATATAGAAGGCTGGTGATGTCATTTAGAAGGCTGGTGATGTCATTTAGAAAGTTGGTGATGTCATATAAAAAGTTGGTGATGTCATTTAGAAGGTTGGTGATGTCATATAGAAAGTTGGTGATGTCATATAGAAAGTTGGTGATGTCGTTTAGAAAGTTGGTGATGTCATTTAGAAAGTTGGTGATGTCATTTAGAAGGCTGGTGATGTCATTTAGAAAGTTGGTGATGTCATTTAGAAGGCTGGTGATGTCATTTAGAAAGTTGGTGATGTCATATAGAAAGTTGGTGATGTCATTTAGAAAGTTGGTGATGTCATTTAGAAAGTTGGTGATGTCATTTAGAAGGCTGGTGATGTCATTTAGAAAGTTGGTGATGTCATTTAGAAAGTTGGTGATGTCATTTAGAAAGTTGGTGATGTCATTTAGAAAGTTGGTGATGTCATTTAGAAGGCTGGTGATGTCATTTAGAAAGTTGGTGATGTCATATAGAAAGTTGGTGATGTCATTTAGAAAGTTGGTGATGTCATATAGAAGGTTGGTGATGTCATTTAGAAAGTTGGTGATGTCATATAGAAGGTTGGTGATGTCATTTAGAAAGTTGGTGATGTCATTTAGAAAGCTGCTGCTGTCATATATTGGTTGACTAAAAAAGAAGCATGGATATAGTTCCATCAGTTGCCAGGCAACTGAGAGGCTTTATTCCAGTGACGTCAAAGAAGATACTTTTTTATTACTTCTACAGACAATAATGAGGCAAAAAAGTAGAAGAAAAAGTTGTTAAAGTTAAATAGCTTATATTTGCTTCTGACAATTCTCACAGTTATTATTTCTTAGTTCTTGCGATTATGTTGCGATCTGAATTATCAAAATGATCGATTAGCCAAATAATCTTGACATCCCTGCTCCGCGCAGACACAGTGCAATAGATTGTTACCTGTGTCGAAGTTGAGAACGCGAGCCGCCTCTCCCTCCACGATGACGGCCACGTTGTCCCCGTCGATGTAGGCCGCGCTGACCCTCCGATGGGACAGCTGCACCTCGAACAGGCGCCGGCTGCACTGGAGCTGGTGCAGCGTCACGTCACTCAGCCGAGGCTCGATGTCCGTCTTGTACACGTTAAACGACTGGTGGAAAATGTTCTTCATGATCTACAGGCACAACTCAGTACATTTACCATACATTTTGACATAATTGAATCCTGGACTGACCTGGTTGTACTGGTTTACCAAAGGAATACATTTGAGTGACTGAAAGTGGTCTACAATTATGCTCTAACTTTGTTAAAAGAGATATATTATAAAAAACTCTACTCAAACAAGCTTTTAATCTGTGTTTTCTTGTCAAAACTGTATTCTGATTCATTTATTCAGTCATGTTTGAGTTAATAAGATAAGATAAGATAAGATAATCCTTTATTGTCCCACATGGGGAAATTTCATTGGTGCAACGCAGGAAGATACAGAAGAAAAGAACAGATGACTTATAGGAAGTCTGAAAAACACTTTCAGTAGAAGATCTCCTATAAACAAAAACTCCCATAGACAAAATAAATAAATACATAAATACCATTGCATGTGATCACGACAGTAATTGCACATGAATATGTGTCACGACAGCACATGAATTGCACATGAATTTCACAGTAATTGCACATGAATCACAACAGTAATTGCACATATGACGGAATTGCACATGGTTAGGTCAGTATTGCGAGTGTTCAGTACTAACAGTGTTTGTTATAAAGTCTGACAGCAGCAGGAAGGAAAGACCTACGGAACCTCTCCCTCCCACAGCGAGTGTGAATCAGTCTCTCACTGAAGCTGCTCTCCAGAGCGGACAGAGTGTCCTGCATGGGGTGAGACTCATGGTCAAGCATAGATGTGAATCTAGCCAGGACCCTTCTGTCCCCCACCTCCTGCACCGAGTCCAGAGCGCAGCCCAGGACGGAGCTGGACTTCTTGATGACTTTGTCCAGTCTCTTCCTCTCCCTCTCTGTGATGCTGCTGCTCCAGCAGGCCACACCGTACAGGAGCTGATGCCACCACAGAGTCATAGAAGGTCTTCAGGAGTGGCCCTGTCACTCCAAAAGACCTGAGTCTCCTCAGGAGGTAGAGCCGACTCTGGCTCTTCCTGTACAGTGCGTCTGTGTTATGAGTCCAGTCCAGTTTGTGGTTCAGATGAACACCCAGGTACTTGTATGAGTCCACTCTCTCAATGTCCCGTCCCTGGATGTTCACTGGTGAGGGGGCAGTGGGGTGGCGTCTGCGGAAATCCACCACCATCTCCTTGGTCTTCCCCGCGTTGATGAGGAGGTGGTTCTGCTGACACCAGTCCACAAAGTCCTGCGCCAGTCCTCTGTACTCCGCATCATCGTCGTCCGTGATGAGTTCGATGATGGCAGAGTCATCAGAGAACTTCTGCAGGACACAGCTGTCCGTGTCGTGTCTGAAGTCTGCAGTGTAATGGGTGAAGAGAAAGGGCGCGAGGACGGTGCCCTGGGGCGCCCCCACACTGCAGGTCCGAGTGTCAGACACACAGTTCCGGGCTCTCACAAACTGGGGTCGGTCTGTGAGGTAGTCCAGGATCCACTCTGCCAGGTCATACTCCACACCAGCCGTCTCCAGCTTGTCCCTCAGGAGCAGCGGCTGGATGGTGTTGAAGGCGCTGGAAAGATCGAAGAACAGGATCCTCACAGAGCTGCCAGGCTTATCCAGGTGAGAGAGAGAGCGGTGCAGCAGGGAGATGACGGCGTCCTCCACTCCGATGCCAGGCCGATATGCAAACTGCAGCGGGTCCATGGCTGAGCTCACGGTGGAGCGGAGGTGGTCCAGGACCAGCCGCTCCAGTGTCTTCATCAGGTGGGACGTGAGAGCCACTGGCCTGAAGCTGTTGAAGTCTTTGGCGCACGGTGTCTTAGGCACAGGTACCAGACAGGAGGTCTTCCAGACCTGTGGTACCACCCTCAGCTTCAGGCTCATGTTGAAGACATGCTCCATAACTCCACACAGTTCATCTGCGCAGGACTTAAGGAGCCTGGGGCTGATGCCGTCAGGTCCTGCTGCGTTTCTCACTTTAATCCTCTTCAGCTCACTCCTCACCTGTGCTGCTGTGACAGTCAGTGGTTGGCAGGGGGACCGTGTGTGCTGGGGGGATGGGTGAGTCCAGGCAAAGTGGGGAGCTGATGGTCCGGGGCAGAGAAGCGAAGAGGAACAGATGCAGGGCATTGTCCAGCTGTGGAAGAGGTAGCATGCAGCTGTGCAGGGGGAGGGGCGGGTGACCGATCAAATCTCAAGAAGTGAGCATTTAAATCATTCACCCACTGTAGATCCCCCTCTGTCTGGGCAGGGGGGATTTTGAAGCCTGAGATGGTTTTCAGGCTCCTCCACACTCCCTGAATGTTCTTTTGCTGCAGCTGCTCCTCCATCCTCCTCTTGTAACCGGCCTTAGCCTCCCTGATCTCCCTCCTCAGCTCCTTCTGCACAGTCCTCAGCTCCTCCTTGTTCCCTGACCTGAAGGCTCTCTTCTTCTCCTTCAGCAGAGCCTTCAGTTCACGGTTAATCCATGGCTTGTTGTTTGGAAAACACCGCACCGTCCGGGAGGGAACAATGTTCTCAAAACAGAAGTTGATAGTTGTAGTCGGTGATGCACTCTGTGATGGTGTTGATATCCTCCCCATGTGTGTCAAAGCTCAGTCCAGACAGTGGTGCTGAAGCAGTCCCTCAGAGCCTCCTCGCTCTCAGCAGACCACATTCTCACCTCACGGGACACCACAGGCTGCCTGCGCACGATGGGTTCATACACAGGCCTCAGATGTACAAGGTTGTGGTCCGAGCTGCCCAGGGGAGGGAGGGGGGAAGAGGAATAAGCCTCTCTGGTGTTGGCAAAAAACAAGTCCAATGTTCTATTCTCTCTGGTGGGGCAGGTAACATACTGGGTGTATGTTGGTAGGACAGAAGAGGAGAAGCGTGGTTAAAGTCACCCGAGACGAGGAAGAGAGCCTGTGGGTGCTGTGTTTGCAGCCTACAAGTGCAGGAGAGCAGTGCTTCACAAGCATTTTCAGCATTGGCAGACGGGGCCACATAGACTGCGATTAGAATCACATGTGAGAACTCCCGGGGCAGATAATATGGCCTCATGCCAATAGCCAATAGTTCAATATCCTTGTTACATAGCTGCTCCCTCACTGTGCAGTGTTCGGGTTTGGACCAGCTCGTGTTCACATACACCGCCAGACCTCCACCTCTTTTCTTCCCGGATTCTCTCGTTCTGTCCGCCCGCAGCAGATGAAACTTGTCCAAACCTACAATAGAGTCTGGCATTTCTGCTGTTAACCAGGTCTCTGTGAAAATCAAGACGCTGCTGTCCCTATAAATCCTCTGGGACCGCATGAGGCTCGCTATTTCCGTCATTTTATTTTGAAGGGACCTCACGTTACCCATGACTACGGCGGGAACCGACTTCCTGTTTGTCCCTCTCTTCTCTCGGAGTTTACGTCCAGCCCGTCTGCTTATCTGCGTTTTCCTTAGGATGTCCGCCGGGATAACGTGACGATCTCCAGGTAAGACGACTGTTCTCCGCAGTTTCATGAGTTCCTCCTTTGTGTAAACGCGGTACGGCGCCGGCCGGGGGGCGCGGGGGGGCTCAGAGCCAAGACACATCGCGACGACACGACAAAAACACTCAATCCAGCCGAATAAAGTCAAAACAAGTTAATTTAAAGCGATTCCAGTGCGTGTCCCGATCGTTCGTGAAGTTCCTCTTTCATATTAACGTGTATATAAACGTTTACCTATTAATTGTGTTAATTGAGTTAATTGTGTATTGTCCTGCAACTGAGGCTCGAGTAATCCGAAAATTCCAGTTGTGATACACATTCAATGGCATATACTGTATTATATAAACGTTCCTAATCCAACTAAACTAAAACCCCATTAGTGCTGAGAGAATAGTGCATGGTTTAGTCTCTTGTTTGTTTTTCTCTATAAATACTTATCCAACCCCTGATTTTTTTTTATTTCCATACAAAAGAAAGTGTCCATTGCTGGCCTTTGACCCATACTTTGCACAGTCACCCGTTTCCAAGTAACAGTGTATTGAATGGCCACCCACATAGCAACAGCACCGCGGAGATGGCCCCTCTGAATACCTGTGTGAAATGCCATCCACACGCACACCTCATTCACCGCTGACACTGCCATAAAGAAGACGGTGGTGATAAAAGCCTCACTTTGCACATGTTTGAGCCGCACTTAGGCTTCGTGGGCAGATTCAGTGACATCTGCCCAGGCTGATGTGTGACAGGGCTGCCGTTAGCAAATAAAGGACCTATTTTACTTCTTTAGCAAATGAGACAGTTTTGAATGAGCATGATTATGGTTGAAATGGTTTAAACACTTTGAAGCTATTTGCAAATGTGTTATTCTTTTATCACTCAATGGCCGGTGTGAAACCTGTGCCTGTGATTAAGAATCTTTATCTTGTCTTCTTTAGTAGAATAGTTAAGTTGTTGTTTCTTCTACTGAATATCAGACAATAGGTAAGAGATTATGTAATAACCTTGACCTTGTCTGATGATGTCAAGCTAATTACATCAGCTCCTATTGTTCGATATAGCAGGGAAAAAAGTCTTGCATTTAAAAGAAAGCAGAGAAATAACCTTGTTGTTACATATACCATATATAACATACAAAATTGCATTTGCCTTGTAAGTTTGGAGTATTTATAAGCTATTAGAGCAGAAGGGCCCAAAGTGGAGCCAGCAGGTCAAACTTGGTCCTCTGGCGATCTAATTTTGTAGTTTTTCAATTAGTCCCGACCAAGCTAGGCTCCACTGGCCTCGACAGACGCTACAACACATGATAACTGCTACACTACGACACAGATAAGGATACAGAGAACAGGGAACAGGACAAATACACTTTGTGAGACGTTTGCAGAAATTACAGTCTGTGTGGTTCATGTGGCTGCAGACAGTAGACATCTGGACTAACTGCCAGGATATCCAGCTCACTGTGTCGTCAAAAATAACAACATTTCGCCACACAGACCTCAAAGTCACATCAAGCATAAACTGAGCTTGACTGTCTGATCCTAAAATATATCCAGACAATTGGATTAGCATTAGCATTGGCTTGTTTTTGAGTCGGTTTTGAGACTTTTTGTTGTCACAGCCCACAGTGCAAACGCGGCTTTCGTCCACAAGATGGCAGTAGCAACAAGTGTGTCTCACTTTAAACTCATAAATAGTTTAAAGTTAAGCTGGAGGTCAGGTCAGAATTCTAAGGTATTCTATTGTCCTGGTTTATGGTTCATATCTCTGTAATTACTTGAACTGTTCACATGAAACTCTGTCAGCATTAATAATCAAAAGTGATTTGTTCAAAACAGCCTCAGAAAGTGTTACCATTATTTAACTCCTGATAATTATCAGCTGAAGGTCTTCAAGCCATAAGATTCATATTGCATGTTTGTGGAACCAATCTCTAACTGATGATGAGGGTTAAGATTTAGACAGAGTTCTGTAAACAGTAAATCTCCCATAGATTATAACATATCATATAGAATTTAGATTAAAGTCATTTGCATCTGATTGGAGTTGTTGGCTCTCCCAGAGGGAACTTGGAAGGTAAAATCCCTGAAATAAGAAAGGAAAACAAATTGTTGTATGTTAAGGCTTTAAAGCG
Organism: Eucyclogobius newberryi; assembly: GCF_026437365.1. NCBI lineage: Eukaryota > Metazoa > Chordata > Actinopteri > Gobiiformes > Gobiidae > Eucyclogobius > Eucyclogobius newberryi. The sequence goes on from NW_027316389.1 coordinate 32,316,523, forward strand.
AGACCAAATTTATGAAGATGAATTTGTTATCTTACGTTCGGGAGCAGGACCACACCCCTCTCACGACCCTTCATGCAGCTACAGTATTTAAGCATCAATGTCACACACATTGATGATAAACACTTCTACTGAAAGTGTTTATCAGACTTCCTATAAGTGATCTGTTCTTCTGGATCTACCTCTGTATCTACCTGCGTTGCACCAATGAAATTTCCCCATGTGGGACAATAAAGGATTATCTTATCTTATCTTACATCAGTGTTTGTGACTTCGTGCCCCTCCCACCCACCCTCTTGTAATTATTCTAATTATTCTAATTCATCTCCTGGATGGGGGTATCAAGGCCCTCATCGACAGAAGCCAAAATACAGCATCCATTTCTGTAGACTCGTGTTGTACATGTTTCAACACTTTGCATCATAGCTGGAGTTGTGGTTCTTGCTGGTGAAGTAAGGAACAAGAGAACACGAGGAATATCTACATTACATTTGATAAGAAATGATTCCTTGATGCAGCAAGAGCCTCGTTTTGATCAGCCTTAGGAGCCTCTTTTTAATGGCAGAATGCATCTTCATGCTCAGGGCCTCCGGTTCCAGAGGCAGAGGTCTGCTACGTGAGCAGCTGACACCACTCAAGCACAGCACATGCTTTCTTAATAAATAAAATATAAATTGTACCTGACTTTTTAATCATCAGGCCAATCTCAGCAATTTACAAAATTACATTTAGTAATTAAAGTTTGTGGTCCTGTGAAAACAAAACAAGAAACTACTTCAGGTTTATCCTCAACTTTCTCTTTATTTGACTTCTCTGTGCCTCTACACTGTGTTTTAGCGTATCTTTATTAATGCTTTAGGTTTGGATAGTGATGTATTATGCATGTATTAAGATGTATTAAACCGAACCGCTCCACAGTGAACCAGTGGAAACACGCCTAAGGAGATTTTTAGACATGCATGAAATCACTGGAAAAGATGATCACTCCTTGGATAGTGCTAGCAGAGCCACTCACAGAGGCGTTTGCGGTGTGGCGAAGGAAGCGGACCATCTTGGTGTCAGAGGCCGGGCAGACCAAGGCCATGTAGCGGTTCCTGAAGGTTCCATAGATCTTGAGGTGGAACCCAGATTTGGCGGTGGAGTTCCTGTGTTCTCTGAGGGCCTCCACACCGTACGCAGACAGGTCAAAGAACAGGTTGTGTGCCCGGATCTCAGGGGTGGGTACCTGCACGAAGGACAAACAAACAATGACATCATATCCCTTTTAGAAACCGAGGCGTGTTGTTCAGCACAGGAGGGGAAGGAGGTCTATACGTGGCCCCTGTTCCTGACCTGCACCTCAGTCAATCTTCCATTTCCAAGTATAAAATGATAGGATCGCTGGCAGAAGGAGCGATGAAACTTATTTTGGATGCGTTTCAATGTTGGATTTATGAGCGGTGAAATGATCTGAATGAGTCTGCTGAATATGAATGAACTTTTAGAAACAGAGGAGCACTTCCTAATGACAAGGTTGAAGGAGGAATTTGAGGGGGGACTGAAGAATTACAGGATTACTCAACATTACTAAACACTTCTTATGCTATGCTGTACGAAAAAACATTCAAAAAGTTGAGTGGTGTGGTCCTCTTTGATTTAAGTTATTTAACTTATATTTTGCTATTTCATGATTCTGATTTGATCTGCCGGTTTTATTGTTTTAGGACAAGTAAGATAACATTATGCACTTATTGAGTCACTCAATAAGTGCATAATGTTATAGAAACACGTTTTTTTCCCGATTTTTGTCGTTCAAGGTTCTTTTTGTAGATATTTCTCGGTTTGGTCGTTTTTTCAGCATTTGTCATAAAATTGGCAAATTTTCCTATAACTTTGAATAGTGGACTTTCAGTTGCACTCTAGCGAGGTTTGTCGTTTTCCAGGACAGGGTGTTATCGGATCTTTAAAGCTTTGTAGTAGTTTGTAAGTATTTTTTTTGGGACTTAATGTTTGTAGTGTTGTAGATATTTCTCGTACTTTTAGAATTCTAGTTATTCTAGTGCTTGTAGTAGTTGCAGTATTTGTAGTACTACGTACTACATTGTAGTCCTACGTTGTAGTACATTTTTGTACTTAGAATTTCAAGTAACCCTAGTATTTGTAGTCTATTCAGCAGTTTTAGTACTATGTTAGTACTATGTTAGTACTATGTTGTTGTTGTAGTAGTACTACGTAGTAGTATTACATTGCAGTACCTTGTAGTACTTTTAGAATTCTAGTAATTGCTGGACAAATCTAGAAGCTGGACAAAGTCATCAAGAAGTCCAGCTCCGTCCTGGGCTGTGCTCTGGACTCGGTGCAGGAGGTGGGGAACAGGAGGGTCCTGGCTAAATTCACATCTATGCTGGACCATGAGTGTCGCCCCCTGCAGGACACTCTGTCCGCTCTGGAGAGCAGCTTCAGTGAGAGACTGATCCACCCTCGCTGTGTGAAGGAGACGTTTCACAGGTCTTTCCTTCCTGCTGCTGTCAGACTTTACAACACTGTTAGCCCTGAACATGTGTCATTCAGCTTTTTATAATTTATGTGCAATACTGTTATACACATGTGCAATACTGTATCATCCCTGGTGCAATATTTTCTGTCTATAAAACAGCTGTAAATAAGAGTCTTATTTTTATTAAGAGTATTCCTTTTTTTAAGAGACTTGCTTTTGTAAGTTATCTGTTTTTTATTATCATACCTCTGTGCATAATTTGTGTTGCAACACTGGAATTTCCCTTTGTGGGATAAATAAAGGTTCTTATCTTATTGTAAGTTTCCAGGATTTTTCTTTCAAGTTTGTTGTTTTGAAGATATTTTTTGTACTTTTAGTTCAAGTGGTTCTAGTACTTTTAGTCTAGTATTCGTTTTGTAGCCTTGCAATATTTTGTAGTATATGCAGTATTTCAGACATTGTAGTACCACATTGTAGTACCTTTTTGTTATTTTAGAATTCTAGTAATCCTAGTACTTGCCGTGTACTATGTTGTAATTTGTTGTACTACATTGTAGTACTACATTGTAGTACTACATTGTAGTACGTTTTTGTATTTTTAGAATTCTAGTAATCCTAGTACCTGCAGTGTTTTCAGTATTTCCAGTCTTATGTTGTAGTACTATGTTGTAGTGCTTTGTTGTAGTAGTATTACGTTGTAGTACTTTGTTATAGTACTTGACATAGTACTAGTACTACGTTGTAGTACATTTTTGTATGTTCATAATTCTATTAATCCTAGTACCAAGCCCAAAAGATCCACGAAATGGTTAAGCTGCAATATAGACTTAGTGATTCCTGAAAGATGATTCATTCCTGTTGAATTTGGTTATCCGACATGACATTGGCATTACTATGTTGTAGTATTTCTTGTAGTACTATGCTGCTGTACTACATTGTAATACTCTTTTGTACTTTTAGAAGTTTTTGTACTTGTATTTTTCATTCTCAGATAATTTTCGATTTTTATGGATTCTTTACCCAAAATGTTAGACCTTCCGCAGTCACTCGCTATGGCTTGTTACCATTGTAGTTTCTAGTTATAACTTTGTTGTTTTTAGCTGTTTTGTGCTTGTGCAGCACTTTTGTTTTTGTGTTTGGTGAGATGTACTAAAAATAAAGTGGATTTGGAATTGTGAAATCTTTCTAAAATTGTTCAAATAATTACACCATCAACATCTCTCTTTCCTTACTTACTTTACTCTTCATACAATATAATGTGGCCACTAGTACTGTTTTAGTCTAGTTAAAGAACTTTTTGTGATGTGACAGACTTTGATTACCCTGATGAAATGATGATGTTGCAACATTTACGCTTAATTATTTTCATTTAGTTTGTACTGTTTGTGTTGCCTTACATAGAATTTCCTTTGATTTGGACATTGATCTGACCAAAGTATCTAGTTCATGACTCCGTCTATAATAACAGATAATAAAATCACTTGTATCCCACCACTTCACTTCTATTCCCTGTTCTTTTCCCTTTTATAGATCCAAATGTGATTATGCTGCCCACTGGGATGGAGAAGGAGCCTGTAACGTAGCGGAGGGAGCAGGAGAAGGCGAGCACAGGGGAGGGCTGTGGGGACAGTAGGTCTAAACAGGTCATATCCTGGGAGCAAGATTCAATCAGGACAGGAAACATCCAGCAGACGGGCCAATAGCAGAGATACAAGGCCCATCAGAACGTGAGGGGGGTGTGGTTGTGTGTGTGATGACAATTAATCTGCTGCCCTTACCTTGACCTATTTATTTGATCCACAGTGAATCATCCCTTATAGAAAGACATGCAGGAAATACAGCCGTGTCCGCCACATCTGATCATAACTCTCACACATGCTGTTGCCGCGCCACTGTGAGAGAGTCATGAAAAATGGTACATAAACCTGAAAATGAAAAGGGCTGATGCAAGAAGACAAAAATGATGGGTTTTGAGTCTTTTCTACAGCAGCGAGTCGCTGACACAAAGCAGAGACAACTTTCCACAACAAACTTTTGCGCACATTTCCATCTGCTCTTCCTCATCCACAGGCCTGCTGCTCAAAGCTTTCAAAAGCGCACCTTTAAACAGTTATTAAGAAATGAGACGTCATATTGTTACTTACTAAAGAGTTCATATTAGATTATTAAATTAGATAAAACGTTTTTCTTGCTTTGAAACAGCGGTTCCATTAAGACAATGATGTGTATTTTGTAGATAAAGCTCCTGGTTTAGTTTTAGGATGGACTGCTGAATGAATGATGTTTGAGCCTGACCGTAATAAACACTGTACCGACACCCAGATGGAAACAGCACATACTCATTATGTAGAAAACGGCTGGGGTCAGAATCAATGTTCTTGGCCATAGTGTTGTTATAATATGAGGGAGCCATGATCTCTGAGCACATCTGAATCCAGTGTCCAGTCCAGATTGTGCAGTGACCACTAGAGAGAGTGAAAGCAGAAGAGAGTGTTTTATTTACCATGACCAACTGAACTCTGTTGATGAGGAAAGATGCAAACCAGTGAATCCAATCTGGATTATCTCTTTGATGGAGCAGTTTGGAGATTAAAATGAAGGTTGTCTTATGGGCAGATGAAAAGTCCAGGAAGAGAGCTCTTGCACATGCTCTTGTCGTGCAGCTTATCCAGATTTTTGGTGACAGTGTGACTATGTGAGGTTGAGGCTGTGGGTCTGAAGTCCTTATTTTCTTTTGCACATTAGATTTTGGGAAGGGGTTTGATGTGTGGTATATAATTATAAGTTTAAGGGAAGTTAAGATTTAAAGTTCATAATAATTCAATAATTCCCAGGTCTGTGATTAAATATTAGATCAACATGAGTCATATATTATTCACTCATTGTTTTGTTAAATTATGACACAAAATGTAAAGTGCGCTTACATTTTCACACACAGTACATCAAAACTGGGACTAAACCAGGACAACAAGACCAAACCAAGTGGAATAGTCAAAGTGTGGGCATAAATCATCAGCTTCAACATTGTTTCTGTTGGGAAACTTCTTTTGAAAATGGTACACATAAGTGTTGTCTGATTAAAGTTTTGTCACATGTAGAAAAGATACAACTCTAGAACTCAAACCAAATTAAATCATCACATTTTAAAAGGCACCTTAAATGCGTCAACTATGAAATGATTGAATGATGAAGACAATAAAGACCACATGTTTTAAGTAAAGTCCCCATCTTGGACAAAAGCTTGTTGACATTCTGCTCAGGGACAGTTCTCAGCTGCTCCTCCTCGTCACTATTTGTTTCTAATCTGTTTTATGGGGCCACGGCGCCACTCTAATATCCGGCAATATCCTGTGCATCCTGTCTTCACCTGGGAGTAAACAAAGAGCTGGTGCTGCTTGTTTAATCTGTCCTCACAACACAGGAAGAGCCTGTGACTGAGACCTTTACTGCTCACAGGGGAATTTGTCTTGTACTGAGCATGAAACAGAGAATAGCACAGCAAAAAGAGGTCACACTCTGAGTAGACTTGAGGTCAACTGAATAACTGTAAACAACAAGGGTGTGTTAGTTTCAGTGTATTGAAACAATATGTACAATTTAAATTTTTAATTGTATAAACGTGATCTGTGTCCCCAGATACAATTATTCTTAATTACAAAAGCATTGGACAAGTTATTTATGTTACAATTTGGTGCTTTGATTCTTAAGAACCAATCAGAAAAAGCAGAATGAGCCTCACAAGAGCCTGTCATTAGTGTTTTCAGTTTCAAGATATTTCATCCAAAAGCCAGTCTCAATCTGAAGTTCTAGTCTGAGAACGCTGATTCTACTTTGAGCTGAGTAAGCCCTGCCCACTGGGCAGGACCTCCTGATGATAGCCTGTCCTTTTTATCTATTTGTTTGCACTGTTTTAAGTTTCCCCTGAAACTAATCTTCTTTAATCCCCTAAAAGCTCTGTAATGGGCCATAGTCATCATATTGTTGGCTGGCTACAACTCCCTTATCACTGAGTATCTGAATAGCATCTGACTGGTCAAGGCTGATCCCACCCATGACTTCAAAATGCTGCTGTATATTACAGGTAAATTGAACCTTAAACCAAGACGAAATGCCGTCTCTGTCCCTTATGTCTCTGGACTGTCTGAAAAACGGATTTTTAGCCAGCACAAAATTTCTGTTTATTTTAAACCAGGCAACACTTTAAGACAAACTGGTTCACCCTAAGGACAAGATGCCCACACAATGTAGTGTATTCTACCCAATGCAGTGAAGAAAGTTGTAAAGAGCGTTACATAGGTGAGACTAAACAGCTTTCTCAGCACAGAAGGCATGCTAATTCAGGATTACAGAGCGCTGTGCATCTTCATCTTAAAGATACAAAACACTCTTTTGAAGACAGTGAGGTGAAGATTCTAACCAAGAGAAGAGATGGTTTGAAAGAGGAGTTAAAGAGGCAATTTTTGTAAAAAATAAAAAATAAGATAAAAAGAAGAGAGAGAATCCCTCTTTATAGAAATTGAGCCCTGGCCATTCAGATGTTAATCTGGTACTATGATTTCTTCTACTATTCATATCTATTCATTACAGGGCTGTTAGGGAAACAGAGCAGAACAAAGATTAGGTTCAGGAAAAACTTCAAACACTGCAAACAAATACATAAACAGAACAGGCTACAATCGGGAGGTTCAGCCTGGAGTGTTTGGTTTACTCAGCGCAGAGTAGGACAAATGTCAGCGTTCTTAGACTCGATCCACAGATTGAGAATGTCTTTTGGAGAGTCAAAACCTATTTTTCTACAATGGAACACTCCTGGATGAATGAGGGATTACACCGACTCTTACTATGGGCATTATTAAGCAGAGCAACATACAACAGTCCCAGAAGACAGAAGACAGTAGATTCTGAGGGAAAGAGAGAGAAACTTTAAGAGTGCAGTACGGTATATCAGGGAGGAGTTTATGTATTTTACTCCAAAAATGCCATATTTTATATGAAAACATTAAATAAAGACAATGTTATTACATTTATGTGAGTAAACTACAGAACATGTTTTAAAGTGATGTATCTAAATTTCAGATTTTTACCCACTTCCCCTGCAGTATCTCGTCAAATGTATGAATGTAGTGTGTAGTGTATTGGTGGCAGGGGTGGGTAAAATGGACATACATGAATATCACATATTTTATCTTTCATCACAAATGTTCATAAATATTCCTATAAATGGGATTATACCTAAAAAAGAGGCCCAGAACTCATGTAAGATGATAAATGTGTTTAGACTCTGACCTGCCTCTGGTCCAGCCTCTCGATGGTGGCGTTTGCTCCATAGGCCTGACACGACTCCACAGTGTAGTCCGAGCTCAGGCCCAGTACGGAGCAGGACTCTCCACATGAACCGTCCGCCACCACAATGACCCTCGGCCAATCTGCTGCGGGCAGGCGACGCATGTACTCCTCACAGAACTGCAGGAACACAACCAGAACATCACATCATGTCCTCCTCACAGAACTGCAGGAACACAACCAGAGCATCACATCATGTCCTCCTCACAGAACTGCAGGAACACAACCTGAACATCACATCATGTCCTCCTCACAGAACTGCAGGAACACAACCAGAACATCACATCATGTCCTCCTCACAGAACTGCAGGAACACAACCAGAACATCACATCATGTACTCCTCACAGAACTGCAGGAACACAACCAGAACATCACATCATGTCCTCCTCACAGAACTGCAGGAACACAACCAGAACATCACATCATGTCCTCCTCACAGAACTGCAGGAACACAACCAGAACATCACATCATGTCCTCCTCACAGAACTGCAGGAACACAACCAGAACATCACATCATGTCCTCCTCACAGAACTGCAGGAACACAACCAGAATATCACATCATGTCCTCCTCACAGAACTGCAGGAGCACAACCAGCACATCACATCATGTCCTCCTCACAGAACTGCAGGAACACAACCAGAACATCACATCATGTCCTCCTCACAGAACTGCAGGAACACAACCAGAACATCACATCATGTCCTCCTCACAGAACTGCAGGAACACAACCAGAGCATCACATCATGTACTCCTCACAGAACTGCAGGAACACAACCAGAACATCACATCATGTCCTCCTCACAGAACTGCAGGAACACAACCAGAGCATCACATCATGTCCTCCTCACAGAACTGCAGGAACACAACCAGAGCATCACATCATGTCCTCCTCACAGAACTGCAGGAACACAACCAGAACATCACATCATGTCCTCCTCACAGAACTGCAGGAACACAACCAGAGCATCACATCATGTCCTCCTCACAGAACTGCAGGAACACAACCAGAGCATCACATCATGTCCTCCTCACAGAACTGCAGGAACACAACCTGAACATCACATAATGTCCTCCTCACAGAACTGCAGGAACACAACCAGAACATCACATCATGTCCTCCTCACAGAACTGCAGGAACACAACCAGAACATCACATCATGTCCTCCTCACAGAACTGCAGGAACACAACCAGAGCATCACATCATGTCCTCCTCACAGAACTGCAGGAACACAACCAGAACATCACATCATGTCCTCCTCACAGAACTGCAGGAACACAACCAGAACATCACATCATGTCCTCCTCACAGAACTGCAGGAACACAACCAGAACATCACATCATGTCCTCCTCACAGAACTGCAGGAACACAACCAGACCATCACATCATGTCCTCCTCACAGAACTGCAGGAACACAACCAGAACATCACATCATGTCCTCCTCACAGAACTGCAGGAACACAACCAGAACATCACATCATGTCCTCCTCACAGAACTGCAGGAACACAACCAGAACATCACATCATGTCCTCCTCACAGAACTGCAGGAACACAACCAGAACATCACATCATGTCCTCCTCACAGAACTGCAGGAACACAACCAGAGCATCACATCATGTCCTCCTCACAGAACTGCAGGAACACAACCTGAACATCACATCATGTCCTCCTCACAGAACTGCAGGAACACAACCAGAGCATCACATCATGTACTCCTCACAGAACTGCAGGAACACAACCAGAACATCACATCATGTCCTCCTCACAGAACTGCAGGAACACAACCTGAACATCACATCATGTACTCCTCACAGAACTGCAGGAACACAACCAGAGCATCACATCATGTCCTCCTCACAGAACTGCAGGAACACAACCAGAACATCACATCATGTCCTCCTCACAGAACTGCAGGAACACAACCAGAACATCACATCATGTCCTCCTCACAGAACTGCAGGAACACAACCAGAGCATCACATCATGTCCTCCTCACAGAACTGCAGGAACACAACCAGAACATCACATCATGTCCTCCTCACAGAACTGCAGGAACACAACCAGAACATCACATCATGTCCTCCTCACAGAACTGCAGGAACACAACCAGAACATCACATCATGTCCTCCTCACAGAACTGCAGGAACACAACCAGAACATCACATCATGTCCTCCTCACAGAACTGCAGGAACACAACCAGAGCATCACATCATGTCCTCCTCACAGAACTGCAGGAACACAACCAGAACATCACATCATGTCCTCCTCACAGAACTGCAGGAACACAACCAGAACATCACATCATGTCCTCCTCACAGAACTGCAGGAACACAACCAGAACATCACATCATGTCCTCCTCACAGAACTGCAGGAACACAACCAGAGCATCACATCATGTCCTCCTCACAGAACTGCAGGAGCACAACCAGCACATCACATCATGTACTCCTCACAGAACTGCAGGAACACAACCAGAACATCACATCATGTCCTCCTCACAGAACTGCAGGAACACAACCAGAACATCACATCATGTCCTCCTCACAGAACTGCAGGAACACAACCAGAACATCACATCATGTCCTCCTCACAGAACTGCAGGAACACAACCAGAACATCACATCATGTCCTCCTCACAGAACTGCAGGAACACAACCAGAACATCACATCATGTCCTCCTCACAGAACTGCAGGAACACAACCAGAACATCACATCATGTCCTCCTCACAGAACTGCAGGAACACAACCAGAGCATCACATCATGTCCTCCTCACAGAACTGCAGGAACACAACCAGAGCATCACATCATGTCCTCCTCACAGAACTGCAGGAACACAACCAGAACATCACATCATGTCCTCCTCACAGAACTGCAGGAACACAACCAGAGCATCACATCATGTACTCCTCACAGAACTGCAGGAACACAACCAGAGCATCACATCATGTACTCCTCACAGAACTGCAGGAACACAACCAGAGCATCACATCATGTCCTCCTAAAGACATTCCCTGAGCTTCGATAAGTCGACTAAAAGGGGCAGGGCCTGGAACTGACAAAAGACACGCAAAACAAAGCTAAAACTCATAAAACAATTCACTCACTGCTAACTCATTCTGCCTCTTAGGATTGAAACAAGTCAAATAATTCAGTGATCAAATAATCATTATCTGGACTATAAAGTACTGCAAAACATGCCATGTGCTGAGAAAAGAGGTTCTACGACTCACACAAAGCAAGAATTAACTCAAAAATACACAGAAAGTATGTATATGCAGTGTTTTTTTATCTAAAAAATGTATATATTGAGAGTGTGAATATACTAAATATATAACAGAATGTAATATTTACACCCAATATATGTGTTCTAAACAACTGATCAATTAATGCAAAAGGAAAGAAAATGGAAGTTTCTTCAGTTCCTCTGTCATGGATCAGGTAAGTCATTAGCTTAAACATGTGAAGGGAGGAGCTAACTAAACTGAAACTAACAAACCCTATATTTGTTTACAGTAAAGAGTATAGGTCCATCAAAATAATTATTGCTGGATTAATACATTTGAAAAATAACGATTAGTTGCGGCATGTCTTTTCCTTTCTGCTGTTATTTCTATTTCGATGACTTGAGACTTGGACCCGGGGCTGAAGACTTGATTCACATGTCTGTAAAATCATTTGTTGCCTGACTATGTAAACTTGTACATTTATTTTTATTCTAATCTCTTCATGAAATCCTGCGATATCACCCATATCGATATTGGGACAAATGTATGGCCCATCCCTACATCCAACACAGAATATGTAGAATGAAACTTGCACTGATGTTCTAACGTCCACAGGTTCAGTTGGATTTTGATGTTTTGACCTTTGGGGAGGAAGAGAAACCTGATCCCCGCTTGGTCACAGGGTCAGAGGGTCAGAGGGTCACAGGGTCACAGGGTCACAGGGTCACAGAAGAGTCAGCCTGGGGCCCCGTCTAAACACTTCTCATATCAGTTCAGAGAATTCACAATACACCTTCTTATCAGGAAACGTGGCCCCAGACTGTACACATTGGCTCAAATAATAGTTGGAATATGCAATAAATACTATCAATGGTACAGTGCAAGTCTAGATATTATTTTGAGTTTTGGTCAGTTTTAAGTGATTTAGTTGGTCCGAGCCTTGAACTATGGAGAAAATTGCAATATTATGCCAACTAAAAAAATAAAAAAAACTCCTTTGACATTTAGGTTGTAAGTCATTCAAACTTGTAAAGTCTCTTCTACGACTTGGAGGGTGAGTTATGGAGCCACGCTTTTGTTGTCTGACCCAGTTTATTCAAAGGTCTGATGTAATATGATTGTGAGGGATCACTTTGCACATTTACACCTGATCCATGTGGTCAGACAAAGGCCTGAGCGCTCTGTGTCCTGGCCCTGTCTGAAAGGAGAACACACACCTCAGAAGATAAAGGAGACGTACTGTGTAAAATGTTATATTGCAGAGGTTTGCCCTCACGATAAACACGAGGAACAGGAAGTCAATGGAACTGTTTCTCTGTTCATTATTTTGTATGTCCAACATTTTTTCACCAAGGGTCACACACCGATGGTCAAAGCAGTGAATAATTCAGATGGCAGGGTTTAGCAGAGGTTTTACGCCAACATGTTTGTTCTTGAGCTTATGATGGTTTGAGAATGTTTTTTAGAACGTGTTAAAAATAACTACCTTTTACTAAGTACTAAGCTTGAGGGTTGTGCCCATAGGCTTGATTGACAGGAAAGTAGTGTGAAAAAAACATGCCATACTATCAAATTTTCATTATATCTACCACCTAGACTAAGACTATTTTTAAGTTATTTATCTTGTTGTCATTGCATGCCTCTATTCTCCTGCTGTTCTTGAACTGAGCATTGCAACAGTGGAATTTCCCCATTCTTCATTTTTTTATCTTAGAGTCTCTTATCTTGAGTCAGTACACAGCATCAAAGCAATTTAAAGTGATCAAATGCAATTCCACCGGCTTTGTCTCCTCCTCTGTGTCCTTCTCTGCCCTTTTTTGCCAGTATCTGTTTTATGAGGCTCTGTGATGTATCGAGAGCAAAATTAATGGCTTGTTCATGTCACAACCTTTAGCCTGTCCGGCAGACAAATTGCACCAAAGAAGAGTCTCTCAGGCTGCAGTATTGCAAGGATTCTTTTTTAAAAACACCTAAATAACAACTTGCTTCCACAGACAGAAATACTAACTTCTTTGTGTTATTACTATGTTTTGCTGTGACTTGTCTGGTCAGACGATTTTAATAGATTTTGGTGCCGTCTTCCTACTTGAATCTGTAGGACAACAGCGCCATCTGCAGTCTGACTTCTTCTGAACGTATCCCAGGTGTGAGAGAGTTGATACGCCCCCTCGTTCTGATTCACAGTCAAGGTGGGCTTTGACACAACAGTACGCACTAGTAGTAATCATAATAGAATCAACCACTTTCAGGTCGGAAGGTGAATAGGTTTTACAAATGTATCATCTTAACAGTGAATGTAACTGATCTTGTGGTGTTGTCAAGTTACTAACATTTCAAACACTGTGGAAAGAATTTGAAAGAAGTCTGTCTGGCCGCAGTGGTCTGGAGCAGTTTTATGGTAATAGTATCAGAAGTGTTCTTGCACAGGACATGACCCATGACAGAACCCACATGAATCTGCACTGCATCCATTAAATATACCACGCAGTTTACCAGGAGTGGTGTAACAGGCAGATTGCAACTAAGCCACACTAATGTGTTCCAAACGCTTTTGCATTAGGTGTACACCTGAGGAGAGCTTTCCTGACTTACTGACTGTGATCCTCTTCTCAAACTGCCCTGACACTGGATCTGCTGACCCTACACTGACCCTACACTGACCAGTCCTCCTGAGCAGCACTGAGATCTTTGTGAGCTTTTCTTTTATGGTTGTATTTCACTGCTTGTGTGCTTGAACTGCCTCGGGATAAATACATTCATTGACTGATTAATTGAACTCTATTTCAGAGTATTTTTTATGGTATTTAAGGCTACATTACTAATTTATGTAAAATAACTTTAGGGAAAATAGGCGTATGAATTGATTGTTTCATGTGCCTGTGAATAGCTGGAAAATGTCAACCGTGAGCAGATCATGTTATTAGAGATGGTTGACGACTGTACCTTTGTCCCCAGCTGCACCTTCACGTCCACTTTATGCTTCCTCTGCTCCAGAATACTCAGCAAATACTCCTGAAACACGCCTATCCGAGTGAAGAAGTGCTCGTCGTGCCAGCAGCCCTCCATGTTATCGAAGTCCACCCCGAGCCCGAGCAGGAACCTGACGCTGCGGGGGTCCAGCGCGATCTGCTGGGGCCGGCACAGCAGCGCGCTCCGGTACCGCTCATCCAGCACCGTCAGCTTCAGCACCTTCCCCGAGCGGACAGCGACAAGGGCGGCGGTGAGCCCCACGGGTCCGGAGCCCACGATGAGCACCGGGACCCGCGCTCTCCACTGCCTGACGCCGTCCAGTGCCACTTTGAGCAGCACGTACACGAGCACCGCCGCCAGCGTGCTCAGAGCCGTGTCCAGGGCAAGAGCGCGGTGTTTGTCCGAGTCCGAGTCCGCGCCGACGTCCAGCCCCGGGTTTGCGGCTTGTAGACCGTCCATGGTGACTCCAACATGTGTCCGAAATGCTGGGGAAAGCCGCGCGTCTTAGTTTGGCACCGTTAGACTTGGTAATGTTTACGCACGGGGAGAGGCATGGTTGGTGTGGTCGTCTCCGCCGCGTCCGCGCACTCACTTGGAGCGAATTGTCCAGTCTGAGGCGAGTGTCCACTGGGGGAGAGGGACTGGGGTGAGGGGAGAGGGACTGGGGTGAGGGGAGAGGGACTGGGGGGAGAGGGACTGGGGGGAGAGGGACTGGAGGGAGAGGGACTGGGGTGAGGGGAGAGGGACTGGGGTGGGCGTGGACCGAGCCAAGGCCCATTTTCTGGAGTTAAATCAGGCTTAGTTGTATATGAAGAAAATAAAACATCTGTAGTCCCTGTGAAAGATTAGGCTAAATGTTGAGAGAGCAAGTTTTACCAAGTGTATTATATTTTATTTTGTTTTTAAATATTGCTTTTATTATTACTATTGACCACATTTAGGTTTTAAATCATTCAAACGTGTTTATTATATATAGGCTGTATATATTCAAATGTTGTCATGTGTATGTAACGTGTTTGTCTCTATGGAAACTAGAGTGTTTCACAGTGGCCTATGGCATTAAACCTGTCTCCATGTTGTCAGACAGGTGACAAAACATATGCACCACATCAAAACCAAGTCTACATCAGGACTATACTGGGCTCAAACCAGGACCAAACCAGGTCAAGTGAGAACACTGCCTATAATTGTTCTTCACTGCTGTAACATTTGATATTTTTACATTAATCCATAACTACAAACATATCATGAGCGACTGAGAGACTTAGAAACTATTGATTTTGTTGTTCTAAAATAAGAGTTGTCAATTGTACCTCTGTATCCACTGAAGATCCTGCTTCCCATCTTCTCCCTCATCATCATGTGCTCAGGTTGCTACACCAGCACAACAGCTTCAAATTGCTTCAGTTGGTGTTGAGTTCAAATCATTTCATTTCAACCAAGAGAAATAAGCACATACGGAGGATTATGTGATGTGCTGTAAAGTTTATTGAGAGGATGGTGATTGGGAAGGGAAGAAGAGGGGGAGGCTGTGGAGGCGGATGGTTCTGCTGCTACACTGGAGATGATGTCAAAAGTCAAGGATTTATGGGTAATTTAATAATTTTTGGATCATTTTCCTCCTTGAATTCGCACTCCCTTTTTATGTGTTTTGAAGCTCCTCCTGTGACTGACTCCTCGTTCACAGTATGTCATTTAATCTTTGCACAGAGCGTTGATGTTTTTGTCCAGGTTTGTTCCCTCATCTTTTCAGCTAAAGAAAGCCGTTGCCATGCCGTTCACCATGGAGATGTGCGTCCGTACAGTGGGATTGAAATGAAAAGATGCGCCTGGATGTTGTCGGAACTAGAGTTGTGTAACCTTTTGAAAACAGTATTTAAAGGTGCACTGTGGGGCTTCTAGTTAGTAACATATTTTGCCGGATTTCACATTTTTCATTTTACATTAGTACTTAAGTAATATTTTGAAGTAACACCGGTGTATAATTTAGATTGTAGCAATAACATAAATAAAATCATACTGACTTAAAAACTGCTTTATTTGGTCTGGAAAAGTCTTCACTGCGCAGATGGTTCAGGTCTGTGTCATTGGAACTATAAAGCAGCCTTAAGGACTGATAACCCAGGTTCAGTTGTGTTCTTAGTACCTTTGTTAGACCTGTAAGAGTGCTTCTACATAACCTACCTTTAATAATGAGCTCCAATGTTAATCAGTCACACATCATGAGGTGAATGAAGCTCAGAGTGCTGTTTGCAGTCTTTGTTTCAGCCTTTGTGTCAGCTCTGAGTGTCAGACGTGGGCCACATCCGGCTCTTGTTGTCAGCATCATCTGTCTGCAGCGCTGGTGTGGGATGCATACATTTGCATTGCAGATCAAAGCTGAGGTGTTGATTAGTGAGTCATTTTTCTATGAATTCAATTTATAAATGCTTGATCAGATGTATATGAATGAGCTGTTGGATCGGCGCTTGTTCAAGGCAATGAAGCATCGATTTTAAATCAATAGTTCTCTTTGACGCACTACAACTCATAAGACTTATAGATGATTATGGGCAATGGCAGCAGCATAAACAATGTAATCCAGTTAAGATTTTTGAACCTACCACACCAAAGTGGTAACAACCAGTGTTGGTTTTAATTACTTTTTCCTGGCCAAATTGTACAGTATGTAATCCATAGAACTATGTTAGAATTTGTTATATAGAAAAGAGAAGAAGGTAGCATGGAGCAAAGTTGGAAAGATTTTTCTTTCCAACTTTACTTTCTGAGCTGTGTAAGATATTTATAGTAACAATCTAAATAATCTAATTACTTTTGAAATAAAGTACAGTGTCAGAGTAATGTGAAAGAGTGATGAGTAAGTAGTAAACAGATTACACCTTAAGTACAAGTGAAGGTGGATTCACCATGCATGTTCGGAAGGAGCAATTCAATGATTAAAGGCTAAAAAAGAATCGATTCAGTGCAGTCGTTCTTGTGTCCGTGCTGTGTGGATGGACAGTGCTTGGATGTTGCCAGGCACCAGCTGTGTGACCATGGAAAATGCACCCATTATGTGTAGCCCATACTCTCCCCACCATATGCCATTATGCTTTGCTCATTATTCTCACCAGGTCTTTCTCTGCAGCTTCTGTTCTTGCCTGATGTGACAAGCCACTCTGCTAAATTGACCAGTGCCACCTTTTGAAGCACTCCATTTACACTAGGGCCCAAATGAAGCATAAAGGTCAAAGTGTTGGTTAAAAGGCTGAAACGCATGAGTCTTTCAGCAACACAGAAGATATATTTTCAATTCAGTTCAATTTATTTTTGTAAGGCCTAAAATCACAACAGCAGTTGCCCCGAAGGGTGACAGTGAAAAACACATTCAACATGTTCATAGGAAATTAGGAAATGTCCCAGCATCCCCTGTCCTTAGATCCTCCTTCTGCAGGAAAAACTACACAACTCCTTGGGGGAAAGTAGAAACCTCTGGGAGAACCACAGTGAAGGAGAGATTCTACTCCGATGGGCAGACAGGCTGTAGATGGTCCAGGACTGAGGCGCTTCCATTTGAAGAGAGTTCCTCCAGGCAGATGAAGAGCATCATGGTCAGTTGTGAGATGGGGCATCTAAATTAAAAGCATCAGCAGTGTCTGAAACAGTATCACTCCCAGAGTGTTGATAAATATTGCTGAAAGGGAAAGTAGTCTTTAGCAGAGGATAGTGCTCAAGCTCCCATACTTCCCCCACATAGTTACTCCTAGGGCAGCGTAGCTGGGAAACTGTAGGTTTTATTCCTGTTCCTAACTGGCCTGACCATAAGCGATTTCAAAGAGGAACGTTTTAAGCCTGGTCTTAAATGAAGAGACTGTGTCGGCCTCTTTAACATGGACAGGAGCTGATTCCACAACACAGGAGCTTGGGAGCTAAACGCTCTACCTCCTACTGTGCTTTTAGAGACTCTTGGGACCACCAGAAGGCTCTACCTCCTACTGTGCTTTTAGAGACTCTTGGGACCACCAGAAGGCTCTAGCTCCTACTGTGCTTTTAGAGACTCTTGGGACCACCAGAAGGCTCTACCTCCTACTGTGCTTTTAGAGACTCTTGGGACCACCAGAAGGCTCTAGCTCCTACTGTGCTTTTGGAGACTCTTGGCACCACCAGAAGGCTCTAGCTCCTACTGTGCTTTTAGAGACTCTTGGGACCACCAGAAGGCCAGCATTTTGAGAGCGAAGAGCTCTGTTTGGATGATATGGTTCTATAGCATCTTTGAGGTAGGATAGGGCCATGTCATTTATGGCTTTGTAAGTCTGCAGCTAATAACAAATCATTTGTGACTTTAACTAGTGCAGTTTCAGTGCTGTGGTGAGCTCTGAACCTTGACTGAAAAACATAGAATAAATGATTCTCCTGTAGGTGGCGACAAAGCTGTTTGACTGCATTGTTCAGGAGAAGAAACAACACTTGCTATTCACTATCCTAAATACTTCTGCCTAAGTATTTTGATTACAACTACTAATTTTGCAACAAGGATGCAATCCGTACTATGTCAATATCTTCTTCTTCATCTTTAATCAGTTGTCCACACAGTCTTTGTTGATCAACCTTCAATGCGAAGGTCTTAAAGTTTCTTTGTCCGAGGTGCACAAACAGCACATTTTGATGACACAACCTTTCAGTAGACACCATATTCTTAGTTCTAAAACACAAGATGTCAAAGTAAAGGTAAGAGCACATTTAAAGGAGAATAACAACACAAATAATGCATTATGTGTGCTTTAAGTTTATTTCCAATTGTTTTTTGTCGTAGAATCTGGCAACGCAAAATGTGAGGCTCATACTGCTCTCTTATTGGATAATCGTCCTGACAACTACAGCACCAAATGGTAACACAAAGACTTCATGGGACGTCACTGTTTTTGTACTTAAGAATAAATCAATTGCACAATGATTGGCAGTAAAAAAACACAGACATAGGTCATGTTCATAACATTGAAATCAAACCTTTAAATCTCCTCTATTATTCTATTGTTCTAATTCATGGTAACTCTTGTGGTGGCTATGTGGGCACAGATCAATACTAGCAGGTTAAAAAAAATCCACCACCCAAAGTACCATTCATCTAAAAATAAATAACAGGCTCATGTTGAATCCACCCGATGCGGCACAAACACTAAAATACTACTTTGTTCATTCAGTTGCAACCATTGCCAAACATACTTATTTGCCATGATCCACTCACATATATTACATATTGAATTGTCAGCAGGTCCAATACCCCGTCCACAACAATAAAACCCTAGAATCAATGTCATCATCACTGTCATAATCTGCAGAAATACAACTTAATGAAATGGGACAATCTTATCAAATTCAAAACCATCTGTCTTATGTATCAGATCAAAACTCCTCCTTCACGGAAAGACTAGAGAGGGCAGAGTGACCAGAGGAGCAAAAAGTGAAGACTGCATCATTCCTCGCAGAAGAACTGTCCTTGGTCAGACCGTCCTCCCCTCAGAGCTTCCCAACAGTGGGACACAGTCCCCCACGTTGAATGATAAAAAGTGGTTTGTAGAAACACAGACTTGTGAGCACTAGTTGTATATAAATGTATTTGTAGTGTAGTTTTTTTGTATACTTTTGTAATATCTGATGTGTGTTTTGACTTTTTGGATCTGGCAAAGGGTACACTTACATTGTTTGATGTCAATCAATGTGCAATGTCCCTTCTCAAGTAAATCAATACAAATAATTTAATAAAGTTAAAAAAATAAAAACAATACCACTGCAGATACTGAAAGTAGACATTTCCTAAATTGAAAGTTAAATCACAAAGAACAAAAACATTCTCTCCTCATCAACAACAATATCTGAATTGAAGAAATCAGAATAATGCATATAACTTTGAACATTATCAAGAAATGAATATGTTCTTGAAAGCTTTGGGCAATTTTAGTTTAGGCTGAAAAGAAAAAGTGACAGGGTCTTTTTAAGGTCAGCGATGTCGTCACTGCAGTCAAACAGAGACAAATGCATTCTGCTAGGCAAACCAGCCTGCAGATAAGAGGACTCACAGAATGATGTGGAAAAGAGTGTGGCAAATATTTAGCCCTGATTTCAAGGCTTCACGTCACGATACACGGAGCCAGGGCTGAGTACAAGTACAAGTACAAGTACAAGGCTTTCAAATGTAACAGGAAGAATGTGCGCCATCATTTACTGTGCAATACAAATCCACTCACATTAACAGACATGACAATCGTTTTTTTACTCTTAAATATGAATTATCTAATGTGTGGAAATGCTATGTTATTTTAAAGGTTCCGTATTATGGAATTATTTAGGATTTTAATAAAGGAAGTGTCACCTCAAAACAGGACAGTGCAGGATTCCTCAAACATGCAGGACTCAATATACAACTTTAAGTAAACAGAGTGTGATCAGGTACCAATGTTATATGGTTAAAAGCTCACACAAGTTGATTTTGCATAATATGTTTCCATGGAGACAAGGGTTGATGTCACCGGCGTCAATTACAGGTTAGATCAGTGGAGAGGCGACAGAGCTACAATGCAGGGTACACAACACATGTGGCCTACAATTATAGAACAAAAGCAAAGCAAAGCAAACCCATCCATCCATTTTCTTCCGCATATCCGGGGCCGGGACGCGGGGGCAGCAGTCTAAGCAGGGACTCCCAGACTTCCTACTCCCCAGACACTTCCTCCAACTCCTCCGGGGGGCAAAGCAAAGCAGTTAACCTAATTGTAGTTTACCTTCCTCTCTCTGAATGTTCTGAAATACCGGTACATGTCATTCTTGCAGCCTTTGCGTTTTTAACCAATGCACCTATTCAATGATGGTGCATGTCCTTGTCCAGATTCTCGTGACGTAGCTGTGGAGGGGTGACAGCCCGAGACCGGTGACGCCTTGGCCTGGAATGCCCTGTGAACACATGGGACAGCACCCGCCGTCTCCATGGTAACACAGTGTAAAAAGGGCAGCTAGTGACATGGGCTGGAACTCAACGTCTTAGCGGCTCAATGGGAGGCGAGTTACACACAGGGTTCACTTACTACAAGAAAAGTGTGTTAAGATCGATTCAATAGGTTGTGTTCATGTGACAAAATAACATTCTAAACTGCCCAAACGGAGCCAAAAGAGGTCCACCATCTTTGAAAACGATAAAACAAAACTGTGAAACTGGCAGAGAGCGACTTGACCAAATGGACTAAGACGTGGGCTTGAGCTTGTGAGCCATTGACTGGGGCTTGACTCAAGTTTAATGTTAATACACTCCTGTATCGGAGGTCTACAGACAGTAACTTGGACCTCATGGCTTGTTTGTGCTCTGACATCACTGTTACTGTGGGACCTTAGACAGACAATTGTGTGCGTTTCCAAAATCATGTCCAATCAACTGAATTTAACACTGGTGGACTCCAATCAAGTTGTAGAAGCATCGCAAGGATGATCAGTGGAAAAAATATATCCCTGTGCTCAATTCTGAGTGCCATGGCAAACACTGTGAATACTTGTTTTGTTTTATTGTTTTTAATACATTTGCAAATCATTCTAACAACGTTTATCAATCTGTTATTACAGGGTATAATTTGCAGAATGTTAAGGCAAATAATGAGTTTAATCCTTTTTGGAATAAGTCCACATCAATTTGATCTGTAGAGCACTTTTCATGCACACTGACAACTCAAGGTTGGCTGTAACATTAAAATGGGGAAAAAGTGAAGAGCTGTGAATATATTCCACCTTCTCTGAGCTCTTTTTCCTTTTTCCTGATGTTTCCATCACTCAAACTGTGATAAAATGTGAATATATGAGTATATTTCTGTGATGTATTTTATCTGCATAATAGTGATATTTTATCTGCATCATTAGTCTAAGAGAAGAACGGGTGTGTGACAGCATTTGTTTGTGAAGGGGTCGTAAAGATGGGCCAAAGGATGTTTACCCTAGGGGGGGTGATAACCCAGAGGAGTCTGGGTAATGTTTACCCAAGGCTTGATCTCTAAGGAAAAATACCAAGTGCCTTGATGTGAGGCTGACCAATGAGAAATGTGACCCGCCTATTCCAGAATATCTAATAAAACCAACCAGCATGGGAAAAAACGAGGTGAGACGCGGGGGTGAGACGCAGGAGGGTCAGCCAGGCTCCTTACAACGGCCTGGCTGACACAGTCCCCGCGTTTTCTCCCATGCATGCCATACAAATGTCTGATGTTTCTGTGTCGTTTAATATTCTAAGTTGAATTGTGTTCTCAATGTGTTAAGGAATAGCATCGGCGTATGTCTAATTCCATGACACAAACACAACAGTTTCCCTCTGCCGTTTATCACCACCACAATGTGTGGGTGGTTTGTCATTACCATTCGGTCAGTCTGTATCTGGAAGTCCAACAAGATCTTGGCTCGGTCATTCTCTTCTCACCTTTGGGGGTGTTCTTTGACCTTGGGGTCTCCAGCCCGTACTCTGCTCAGATGTTTCTGTACACTATACCATCCACCTGGTTATGGAGCTCCATGTATGTTGTCCCTGCAGCATCTTACACCCTGCAGTTATGTGTGGGATGGTCTCAGGGGCCTCTTTGCACAGCCTACACCTTGGGTCTTGTCTGGTGTGGTAGATCTGGGCCTCTATTTCTCTGGTGCTCAGGACCTGCTCCTGTGTAGTCATGATCAGGGCCTCTGTCCTTCAGTCCGACCCGTTCTAGCCATTGGTAGGATTTCTTGATATCAGCCACTTCAGTTATGTTCTGGTGGTTATGTTATATATCTCCAAGCATTCTGTGATCCATGTGTGTGGCATTGAGTCATATGCTTTCTTGTAATCAATCCATGCAGTAGACAGATTGGTGTGTCGGGTTCTACAGTCTTAGGCGACCAGGAGTTGGTGTTTGGCTCTAGTGGCGTCTTTGCCAATGCCCTTCTGAGCTTTACTCATGTATTTGCTCACATCATGCCTGACACAAGCTTCAATGTTGTGGAGACAGGTAATCGGCCGATAGTTTGATGGGACTGTACCCTTGGAGGGATCGTTCAGGATATGCCTTTCAGTTAACCATTCAAGGTGAGTCCCATGGAATGCTGTGAGTTTCTTTAGTCAGTAGACATGAATCATGTCAGGGCCCAGTGCTGTCCAGTTTTTCATACCCGAGACTCTTGGATGTCTACCACTGTGATGGTAGCTGGATTCTGTTCAGGGAGGTGGCTGTGGTCCACTGTGCATCATTGGTGTGTTTTTCCAATATACTTAACCAATACCTTTCAGTTTCCAGCCTTAGTGGGTCTGCACTGCCATCACACAGGAATCACACTTAATGCTGCATTCACATCATCCAGGAGACTTTCTGATGGCATTTCACATTAAACAAAAACTGTCTAAAATGTCTTCACTGTAAACATATCCATTAAACCTGGACTGGATCTGTAGACCATGATTAAACCAGCCTGAGAACAGGACCAAACCATGTGTGCATCAGAGTGGTCCAAGATTTTTGTTGTTGGTCCATTCACTTTATTGGACAGGACAGCAAATGAGCAGCTCACAAATTTATCAAGGTTCATACCACAGGGAAAATATGTAATCGTGTTGTTGGATAAAACACAATGTAACTTCCCAAATCACTAATCCTGACATTAAGCATGTGTGGAGTTTATATATGGATGATTTATAGGAAAATACAGATAAATTGTGTCTTTAGCTTGCATTCAGCATCAAATTCAAGGATCTGAAAACAAGAACTATTCCCAGACTGGCAGTTAACTATAGTTCCATACAACAATGCACCAAAATAATAAGACAGAAGTAAAGAAATATGTTCAATACATTTTATTGCAAAGAGAAACATGAAGCCTTAGAGTCAACAGCAATTTTGGGTGTAATAAAACTTACACATACAAATTAAGATATTAACAGTACAATTTGCTTTGTATGCCAAAAAATATGTAAGAAATGTTGAAAGTTTAACAAATGCAGGCCAGGATTGACACTGTAAAAACAAATAAATAGCTGACAGAAACGTATTCATATCAAAGCAACATTTTGTATTTGTTGCAATGCAGTTACATTTAAAATGTGCCGGAATTTGATCCTGTACATGATTGAACTTACTGCTTTGCATTGTTATTTGAAGTTAAAAGTTATAAAGCGTTGTATTCCACACATTTGGATGGATCCGTGGTGAAGTGTTTCTGGCAGATGGTCATTAGTCTCTTCAGCCCCTGAGGAAAGAGAAAACCAGTCACCAATGAACATGTGTACTATAAATGCAAAGGATAATGTATTCATTCAGGGGTGGGCCAAACAAAACAAAAATATTATTAATATCTTTCCCCAACTACAATAAAAAGATAATATGTTTGCAATCCATCAGAAACGTGCTGTGGTTCAAGTATCTCACTAACAGCGATTACAGTATAAAACCATCGTCCGATGCCTCCCCCTGCTGTCTCTGGGCGGAAAACAACCTTGCAACATTATCAACTCCGACCGGAGGAAATCCTGTCCCAGGAAAACTCGACACCTGTTTTTTAGCTACATTATGTGGTTTTGTGCAATTATTAGGAGTGTACATTGCCTTAAATCTGAAGTATCACTATTCATATGGCACGATACAATATTTCCCGATACTGATGACAAGGATAAGATTTTTATGGCAACATGTTTCACCATATTACAGGGGTCACTACAAACTCATTTTAAACCATTTCTCTAACACGAGGAGGCTGCACTGCTCGTTCTCCGTGAATCAGGGGCTTGGGTCTGGATTTCTGCTTGTTTAAGAGGACGATAACGAGCAGCACCTTTCACAAATATAACCTTTGACTATATTGGTTTGCTTCTTCATTAAAAACAAAAGACTCAGCAGCAGCACTTTGTCTCTGACCTGAATGTATTTCCTCTGGGTTTCGTCGTTCAGGACATGAGCCACGTGTTTGGAGAAGATCTTTTCTCGGCCGGTACGAGCGTGGATGCCCACCATGGTCACTCCGATGGGCCAGGGCGCGTTTCCTATGGCCATTTGGAGGTATGCGTCATTGGCCTGTTGAAAAAGACACATCATTTAAACAGTGAAGTCATTGTTAGCCACAGTAGATACATTTTATTATGGCACTTACTTTAACATATTCTCTTTCCAACATAAATTTGATGATATCTGTGATGGACTCTTTGATGTCTGCTGGTAAATTCTGTAAGATAAAAGAAAGGTGAATATTCTATTGTAAGTTAAGAGCGACTTAGCCAGCCTGTGTCGTCTCCTCACCTTCTTCCGCAGTTTCCTGAACAGAGGTTTGAGGTAGGACTCGGTCTGGGAGTGTGTGGCACTGGCCAGTTTGCCTTGTACACTGCGCTTCACGTGGTCCTCTCTGCGGTTTAGATCTTTGGCCCAAACGCCCAGAAGGAACTGACAATTAAACAGCAGAAATGTTAATAAAATCTTTTCTCTGCGGTTTTTATGACATTATAACTTTAAGTTAAGAGGAGCCAAAATGAAGTGGTTCAAATTGTACATTCACAGTATATTTGAATAAAATATGACTAATTGGTAAGATAAGATAAGATAAGATATTCCTTTATTGTCCCACATGGGGAAATTTCATTGGTGCAACGCAGGTAGATACAGAGGTAGATCCAGAAGAACAGATCACTTATAGGAAGTCTTCAGTTGTAGTCATCTGGACTCAGTTTGAAAAAATAGACGTTTCGACTCTCATCCAAGAGAGAGTCGAAACGTCTATTTTTTCAAACTGAGTCCAGATGACTACAACTGAAGCTTTTTCTACTATGGAACACGCCTGGACGAATGAGGGATTACACCGACTTATAGGAAGTCTGAAAAACACTTTCAGTAGAAGATCTCCTATAAATAAAAACTCCCATAGACAAATAAATACCATTGCATGTGATCCCGACAGTAATTGCACATGAATATGTGTCACGACAGCACATAGATTGCACATGAATTTCACAGTAATTGCACATGAATTCCAACAGCAATTGCACATACGACAGAATTGCACATCAGTATTAGGTTAGGTCAGTATTGCGACGGGATAACGTGACGATCTCCGGGTAAGACGACAGTTCTCCTCAGTTTCATGAGTTCCTCCTTTGTGGAAACGCGGTACGGCACCGGCCGGGGGGCGGGGCCGGAGCCGGGGGGCGGGGCCGGAGCCGGGGGGCGGGGCCGGAGCCGGGGGGGCGGGGCCGGAGCCGGGGGGCGGGGCCGGGGGATTCAGAGCCAAGACACATCGCAACGACACGACGAAAACACTCAATCCAGCCGAATAAAGTCAAAACAAGTTAATTTAAAGCGATTCCAGTGCGTGTCCCGATCGTTCGTGAAGTTCCTCTTTCATATAAACGTGTATATAAACGTGTACCGACGACACGCCGTACTTTAGCGCGGCCGGAGGGCGCGGGGGGAGGGGCTGGTGGGCTCGCTCGGAGCTAGCTCACGTCACAACAACACAACGAACGCAACGAAAAACGCTCAAATCCAGCCGAAAAAAGTCCAAAACAGTTGAATTAAAAAAACTATTCCAGCGCGTGTCCCTATCGTACAGTAAAATAGAAAAAATATACTAACTATATTTACAAAATATAGGAGATAAAGCACAATAAGTGTGAGAAAGAAGAGAGCGTTTACACCGGGCTGCCAGCTGTACCAGCGCCTTATGACGTGTAGATCACAGAGCTCAATAAACATTTGCTCTTACTTTCAAAAACTTGTCGATGAGCTCCTGGTCTCTATGATCATCTCCTCTGCCCAGAGAGTGGCCAAGAGCCTGGAATCAAACAATAATAATTGTGTATACAATACACAATACTGTATATTGATGTATTTTACAAGTTTGGCATCTCCGTACATTACTGAAGTTCACAGTTTAATATCAGCCTCTTTGTTTTATATTCACCAACAGTGACATCTAGTGTCTCTACTAAGAATAAAACGATAGCTAGCAGGAAGTGTTGGGGAATAGGCACTGTTTATGCTGAACTTAATTGAACGTAAAGAACAGTAATGAATCATGTATTGGGGAAAACAAATAGTCTGGAGTGTGTGCAGAGCTTTACCACAATTTCTTCTATGGTGGTGTTTTCTTCATGGACTTTTAAGTCATGTTGCTTGTCTGTCTCTCCGCCTTCTGTTCCTCCAACAATCTCATTCAGATACTGCTGGTCAATCTTGTCCATGGCAGCCTTCAGGTCATTCCTCAAACCCTAGACACAGAAAAGACAATACATCATGTCTGCTTGCAGTTCTACTTGTGGCAGTCCGGTGAAGTGTAAGCTAAACTAAATTTGTCCTGCATACGTTTCTTTTACCCAGAGATAAATTGTACTACAAGTTCACAACCCCCTGGAGTTTATGAATTAATCTGTGTGTGTGTACAGAGCAGGGGGCAGGGTCAGCACCAGCTGACCAATCAGAACGATGGAGAAGGAAAGAGCCACAAACTTTAAATGTGAGGAACTGTAAATCATGATAAGAAATGTATAGAGCTCAACTAGAAGCTAAATACAAACCAAAGGAATCACAGGCTGTTTTCATGTGGAATTGTCACTTAGCGACCAATCACAGCCACGCAGCTACAGAGAAGGTTTATTTGTGCTACTACTGCTTCTACTTGTCTTGTGTTGTTGTTGTTGTCTGTGGGTGAGCCGAATATGAAATGCTACCTAGTAAGACAATAAAACTATTCTATTGTATTCATTGATAAAACAGACAAAAGCACAAATACAGTAAGACTAAAGATGAAGGGAATATTCTGCATAAACTTAGTGTATTTAAATATCATTCCTCTGCATAAATCTGTGCAGTTCGGGGCATGTTTCCATAGATATCTACCCTGATAGAAAGTGATCCAGGTTAACCTCAAAGTTACCTTTCTTAACCCTACAACTTGGTACACACTTCTGGTGGACCAACGGAAGAGTGATGGAACATTAGTTAGGACGTACCTTGTTCACTTCAGGTGTTAGAATCTCTATCTTCCTGAGTCTTTGGAAAGCGTCATAGTCAGACTCTCCAAACATTCGGATCGGCTCCCCTCGTTCTCTCAGCCGCCTGATGACCTACAAAACACAGCATGGTTTATTCATGTCAGAAGAGACGTTCAGTGGCAGTTTTAGTGTTGTTTGTTCCCACACACCTCTTGTCGGGACAGAGTCATGGGCAGCTTCTCCTCAGTTAGTTCTAACTCCAACACGGGATTCTTGTTTGAAGAGGAGGGATCTTCTTCCTCACCACTATCCACCTAAAAACAGAAAAAGCGTATTAACGATATTTTCTTAATTTGTAAATGTTTTTTTATTTAGGAAAAACCCAAAACAAAGTTACTACATTCGCAAAATAAAAACTGGGGGTTGTATTTCAAAAACCGAAGCATGCAACAATCTGATGTGTGTCTATCCTCGTTAAATTTTGTCTTAAGCTAATGTAAGGAAATATATCCTCCAGTGAGTGTTTTCAGTCCAAAAAAAACATACTATAACTACTATAATACAGCACTTCATTCATGCTTCAAAGGCCCATGCACAATGCAGTCAGAGTGTCAAACTTTAGAGAAAAATCAAATTGAAAAAAAAAAAAACATAAACAGTGGGCAATATTAACAGATCTTGATATTTGTTTTGTGTCTCCTGATAACGATCAACAGAAATGTGTTGAAAATGTGTCTTGAAACGTATCGACCGTGTTGTAATCATCAAACAAATGCAAAACTTTGTTCATTTTATTTAACTCATTGGCATTTTTCACTATAACGATACACTCAATATTCAAATTGTGCATATCTTCAAAACAACATTGACGATATTATCAAAAAAATGTCAATATATTGCCCACCGAGACATAATGAATCAGAGAAGTCTTAATATCTACACTTGGTTTGCACTATTATATCACACAAACTTATACTGATCACAAACAAAGAGGCAAAAACACAGAAATAATAGTCACGTTTATGTGATTAGTCCCCTTAGTTCTCCATCACTCCAACACCAAAAAGTGTGTACTCTGAGGATCTACTACGACAAAGAGCCTCAAAATACAAGTGTGATGCTGTTTGTGGCTGTGGTGTCGGGGGGAGGAGTTTGAACACACGGCTTCAGTCTCGGCCTCATGCATCTGCTCGGTGGAAGCCCTAACTTACCGGTCTCTCGGGAGTCTCGCCCTGAACCTACAGGTGTGGGCCGCGGGGGCAGATGGGACAGACAGCACAGTGAAACCAATACACCGTTCAAGCATGTTTAGGTTATTTTGAGTCATTGTCTTCCATCTGCAGCTCAGCAACGGAAATAAAACGAAGTCGAAGCTTCAAAACAAATCGGAAAAATAAATACCTTTATTCCACACCGTCTGAAGTATTCCTCCTGCTCCATCTTTGCCAAATCAGACCTCTTGAAGTACTTTTTGGAGTCCTGTACATCCAAACACAGTAGTTGGTAGATTATGTATTGCTACATTATTTATTTATTTCATTGTTATTGAGGACACATAGGAAAATAACTGTACAAACCTGTATGTTAAGATAGAAAATATAAAAGTAATGGGGGAATAGGTTGTGTTCACGTTCTAAAATTTGATAATGCCATTAAAAATATTCACCCCCCCTTTTTTATTATGTTCAGCGTCTTTGGATCACTGAAAAGCGCTATATAAATACAAGTTATTATTATTATTATAATAATATGAATCACAAATGTTGAACTTTATGTCCATCTTTTGGATATGACTCCACAAATTTGCATTACTAATCTCAAGGCTTTAAAGGATTTTAAGATAACAACAATCACATTTATGAGGGTTGAATGACAGCACCACTTTCTGAAGCTACAGTGAAAATGACAGATTGTGGTTCATGTGAATAGGCTCAGTAATTACAGCTATTAAATTCCCCTTAAAATACTGGCATACTTGTACAGACCGGGTAAACATTCTCTATATTTATTCAATTTTGTCCACCATCTCATAAAAAAACAACTCCTGAGAAAGTAAAATATAAAAAGAAGACATATCAACCATTCTAGAGTAAAACAGGGTCAGTTTGTTCTCCAAACCCACAAACAAAAATACCTTAAAACACCAAAAGATAATGTTTGTATAGTTAATTTACTTTGTTACACGTTCCTAAATCTCATTACTGTTTGTCAAAACTCAACACATGCTGGATCTACTGGCTTCAAAACAGCTTCCATCAGGCCAATTGTTTTTTAACCCTTTGGAGAAAAATTGGGAGAAAATTTCGTCCTACGTTTGTTTGTTTTTTTAGAGAATCAGCTTGAAAAATCGTATTGTTTTAGATCCATGGTCCAGCTCAGTTTGAAACGTTTGTGAAATGGACTCATTAGCGTTACAGCACACAGAAAATAAGATAATAAATGAGTAAAATAAGGTTGAAGGTATTAGAAATCTTCCAGTCTTGTGTAACACAACCGGGCTCTGACGTAAACGATCATGGACTTTACAATCTCTTACATCAACCAGATTCTTTTCTTCAATGATTTTCCTCTTTCTTGCGATCTCCGCTTTAAGAATATCCATCGTTTCGCCTTAGAGTCTGCAATTTACGTGAATCTTTCCAGAAATGTGAGTGAAATCGAGTCAGCGCTGACCATCCGTGAAGCTAATGCAGTTAACAACAATGCTAACGATGGCTAATGCTACCGGAAGTCTCTTTTTTCCCGTCTATGATTGTCGCCACCTACTGTCGGCTATGGGCATGTGCATGAAGCGAAACATGTTTACTAGTTATGCACGTATTGAAAAGGGCGCTTTGGCTTTTGTTGTTGTTGTTGTTGCTGTTGCTGTTGTTGTTGTTGTTGTTGTTGTTGTTGTTGTTGTTGTTGTTGCTGTTGTTGTTGTTGGTGTTGTTGTTGTTGCTGTTGTTGTTGTTGTTGTTGTTGTTGTTGTTGTTGTTGTTGCTGCTGCTGCTGCTGCTGCTGCTGCTGCTACTGACTGCAAATGTGCATTTACCGCCATCTACTTTATTCTTCAGACTTTATTCTGTTCTGTTTTAAACGTGAAGGATTCAAAGCACTGATCACGTGAATTAGCTGGGCCATGAAGCCTGTCACGTGACTAGGGGGCTTTCGTCCACACAATTTTTTACATTAATATTATTCTAGAAACACATTTGCATCAATAATACGCGCAACTAAAATGCTATTGTATTTTAAGTTAATTAATTGGCAATCATAGCACATAGAATGGGGCTCGAACCACTGTGGATATGGTAGTACTAAAAGATGCCACTAGATGTCACTCTGGAGAAGTATTTCGAACTTGTTCAAATGCTTCACTTTGCCCATCACTAATGTTTACACCATGGAACTATTGTATAATCCTGAGTTGTTATGTTATAACTCTAACTCTAACCAGAACACCATGTATAATTATGACTTAAGAGAGGTGTGGTGAGAGAAGTTCCAGAAGAGCAAAGGTTACTTGGAGCACTGATGGGTCATGTCTAGATTACTGGCTTGTCTCAAAAACCTTGTGTACTGACAGTAAAATTGATAACTTTCCATTCCCCATAACTGATCATAAAGCTGTTACTATTTATATTAACGTGAGGCGCTCTTCCTACTGAAACACTTTACTACAATAAGGCTCAATAAGAGAACGCATTTAGTAAAAACTGGTTAAAATTGGTATGTACTGAAAATACAGCAGTGATCTGGTCAAATCCAGACACAAATATGAAAGAGTGTGATTTCAGAAAACTGCGTTATCTGACATGTCACCAGGAAAACTGAAATTTAAAAAAAAAATTGAGATGTATAATCTCAGGCCAAACACAACACTATGACTCAATTACATTTCATTCAGAATTTAAAAAGGACATACAAACGATACAAATTATTCTCCCAACAGCCATGTCTCACCTATTTTGGCATTGTAGCCACACCGCGAAATTATGGAAAGATTTATCAAGATACATCATTGAATTGTTTGGTGTGAATTCTAACCTGAGCTATGAATTTGTTATTTTTTGTTTTTCAAATATGATAAAAAGGAGGACCAAGTCTTTATTATAAACCTTTTTATTGGCAAAATGTTATATCCATAAGTGTAAATTCACCAATCAGAAACCGTTGCTTATCATTCTTCCAAAAGATTTTCAACTGTATATTAAGTCTGTAAGTCATTGTGCATGTATATTAATCACTTATCTATCAGATAACGTCAGATAACAGCATTAAAAACAATGAGTTGTGTCTGTGTAATTGATTGCATTATCTAGAGTTCAGCTGTATTATTAGTATTTTGATTTGTTTTTTTATTTTTTATTCTGTTCCATTTCCCCCCTATCTTAAACTGTTTTTAACTGAGCATTTTCCCTAGGTATTACCTGTACTTGGCCCGAGAAAAGCAGAGGTCACTCCCCACAGTAATATCTGTTCTGATGGTCGTTAGTCTTACTCCTGCAAGAACATCGGACTCCAGGCTCAAATCCAGCACTCATTCTGTTCCATTCACAACATTAAACTTACACTAGTACTCGTCCCATCATTCATATCCATCACACACTAATTCACACTCGTCCATCAGGTCCTCAATCACACTACCATAAGTATCTGTATGTGCCCCATACTGCACCATGGTTATTGTAATCCCACACCAAATATCTCTACTGTGATCTAGACCTTCAACACAGAGACGATTTTATAGATCTAACCGGAGACTATAACTACTGTTGGTTCATCTTTGTCCCACATTTCTACTGCTATATTCTCACGGTCGTTTCCTTTTCTCTGTACGGAATATCTTAACAACTGTAGCACCTCCTCCATGATCTCTATCACTTCTAATCGCAGAAGAACCATCTATCATTTTTTGATTGGACGTCAGCCATGGTGTTTATTACTCCTGCTATGTGAATAACTGATGCCGTCTTGTCAATGACACAGTTTGCGTTCCCAGAGCCTCAGATATCCCCGTCGTCCCAATCTCTAAATTGTTCTGCACATTCCCTTTCGTAACTTTCACTTCTTCTGCACATGAAGCGTTTCTTTCCACTCTCACTTTCTGACAGTTCTTTGCCAAGTGACCAAATCTTTGACAGTTCTAACACTTGTAGTTTAGGAACACAATGTCTCACTGAGAAACTAATAAACCCAAGAAAAACCTTTTAGGCAAAAACAATCAAAATACTTTCACTGTCCACTTTTACTTTTTTATTTTTTATTATATATATATATATATATATATATATATAAAAAACCCCCAACAACAATAAATTAAAAACCAAACAAACGAATTAAGTAACATTGATACATAAAAATAAAATAAACCGAAACCAACACCAGTATTTTAATGCATTTTAGTAGGCCATATACGTCTTTCTTTCTTTCTATTTATTTTTATTTTATATATTTATGATACCATGTATTATTAATTATTATTATTATTTATTTATTTTCTAAATTAATTATACAAATATGTTTATTTTTTATATATTTTATATACAATGTTATCCATTGCTATATATATATTTTCAATCATATTTTGCCCATCACAATTGTTTTTATTTTTTTTCAATTTGTTTTAGTTTATGGTATTGTTGTTAATTATACATTTTTTATTATTGCCATTATTATTCATAGCGTATTTATATATTGCTACCCTTTTACTTATTTCATAGCAGATGCATGCCTGCATTCCAAGTAGAAGATGTTCAACCATGTACAAAGTTAATTTTGTTCCGACCGTTTTAGAATTTTCACTTTTGTGGATTTAATTGTTTCTGCATTAGCAACTTTGCCTCTTTTCATGTTATTTTGAAGATCATCAGTTTTCACATTAAACTGATTACTCCCTTGCATCCACCTCCTCCATGACTTGTCCCACACCGTCCACTTTAATTGTCCCCAGTTTCTCTTCATTTTCGCAGTGCACTAGCAGACATAGGCTTCTTTATCTGCTGTGGAATATATTTTTAATTGCTTTATTGCATAAATATAATTATATTGATCTGTTGGTTATAATGGTTAAAAAGCTTCATAAAACTTGAATGTACATGTATTATTATATCACCCCAGATGAGTTTATTTACTGTTTGTTTTGTATCTACTGTTCAATATTATATTTTTATCCAAAAGGCAGGAAGGGACACTATTTATAAAGGCCTAATAAGAAATATATATCATGAAACATTTAATAATAAGCCAACAAATTAAAAAAAAAAAAAAAGATGTGATTCTTCTGGAATCAGAGCACCTTTGTCCCTCGCTGGGTCATATTACGTAGGAAAAAAGTACAGTGTATCCGGAACGTGCAATATTCTCAACAAAAAAATTGTAATAATTGAAATTTCTACTTCTACTTCTTCTGTACAATATGTCAAAATTGTGTTAAATACAAGACCGCAGAGTTTGGTGTGTGTACAGTTCAGTTATTATGTTACAGCCTTAGTCCAAAATGGATTAAATACATAATTTGCCTCAAAATTCTACAAATTCTACAACATGACAACGCGAGAGAAGGTTGTTTGAATTCTTTTCAAATGTATTTAAAAAAAAGAAAAGAAAAAACACTTTGCTCAGTACTAGAAGCACCTTTGACACTACAAGCTTGGCACACACTTTCTCCCATTCTTTATTTCCAGAACCTCAACACCATGTGATTTTTCCTGAGAAGCGTCTGACCACTCTACCACACAGGCCTGATGGTGGAGTGCAGCAGGGATGGTTGTTCTTCTGGAAGGTTCTCCTCTCTCCACAGAGACACGCTGGAGATCTGTCAGAGTGACCATCAGGGTCTCGGTCACCTCCATGAATAAGGCCCTTTCCCCTGATGGCTCAGTTTGGCCAGGTCCAGCTCTAGGGAGAGTCTTGGTGGTTCCAAACCTTTTCCATTTACTGATGATGGAGGCCACTGTGCTCAGAGGAACCATCAATGCTGTAGACATGTTTCTAGATACACTCCTGTCTCGGAGGTCTACAGACAGTTCCTTGGACTTCATGTCTTGTTTGTGCTCTGACATCACTGTTACTGTGGAACCTTCTATAGACAGAAGTGTGCTTTTCCAAATCATGTCCAACCAGCTGAATTTAAGACCAATGGACTCCAAATAAGTTGTAGAAGCATCTCAAGGATGATCAGTGGAAAAACATGTACCTGAGCTCAATTCTGAGTGTCATAGCTACATCATGTGCTTTTTTCTTTTTAATACATTTGCAAATAATTCTAACCACCTTCTCTCAAAGAATAAAGCTGCAACATGAAAAATGGGTGAAAAGTGAAGTGAATACGACTGTGAATACGGTCCAGAGGCACCATAAAATGTATTGTGACAAAATGCACAAAACCAAAAATGCTATGTTAGTTTTATTTTCATTTTATATTGCACTTTCATGTTGACAGTTTAGTACAGTTTCAATAAAAAGTATTAGAAGCTTGAAAGCTTGCTCGGGACAAATCAGCTTTGTGGTGACGAAAGATCATAAAGTTTTAAGTATTAAATGTGTTTTTTTAGACTGAAAACAACTGCATTATGGACACACACAGATGGTTAGCCTTTGCCATGCCCTTAAAATTCTTAATATTAAGTCTATGGGAAAAATGAATGGGAAATTTACTTCCAGACACACAGGTTTTCAACTAAGACTGTTGAGCTCCACATGTATAATTATAAGGCACTATTTGATTGAAAATTTGTACAGCAAAGTAATGGAAGTATGGGACACATTGTGGAATGTTTTTGACATCCCACGTGTGTTCAGAACAAGGTATTTGGGCCACAAAACCACTGCCATGGACACAATAAATGGATACCTTTGGCGCATACTTTTGAAGGCGGAAGAAGATATGTATAGTATGTACAATCTTCTGCCTTTTGGAGTTGATCTCTTAAATAAACAGATGAAGTCATGACAAATAATCAATAAAACATTTAGTATCAAAACAAATAAGGAGTATCTCATTTCAGCTGCCTTAACCTCTGGCCCTCCGGTGGATTTAAAAGGGACATATTAAGCATGATTCTGGATACTTTTGGACACAAATGTAATACATGTTCCATATGGATGGCACACACAGGCCGAATGTTCTTCCCTCACTCTCAAAAACATTCATTCATGGTAGGAATGAAATAAAGCACTTGTATCTGTTGAATGAAACAACATTCCTTAAAGCCTCTGATTCCTGTGACGCCTGAGCCACAACTGGGACTTGTTGAAGACAAACCAGAGCCTCTCCTCACACAGCCTTGTGCTATATCCGACATTTAGTCAGTTTGTCTAAAGAGTTGTATTAAAGCCTTTTAAGAGCAGCTTGTGTTGTCACATGTGCCCGACTCTCCATGTGTGTTGGCCTTTGGAGGGATTCTTAAATATCTGGCGAGGCTAAAAACGGTTCTGTTTAGCTGTTCCTTTAAGTGAAGGCATTTTATCTACACTTCTGTCATTCTAATTACATCTTAACATAATTACTCATGCTTTTATTTTTGTCTTGTAATTTATATTGTATTGTTATTTTAACTGTCGTAAAGCACTTTCACAAGCCTGCGAAGTGATTTTTAGAGTCAAACTGCATTGCAACATTTGACATCTCAAGAAAGCCTTAGCATATGTCCCCTTTAAATGCATTGTTCAGTGCCACACAGTAACAATATGATGAATGGCCTTGCCTGCCCTCACCATTTCACACAACACAGTCCTATCAAAGAAAATTAGTACAAACATTTAAAGATGAAACAACTAATTCATAACAAATTTAATGAGATGCATAATTGGCCACACTACAGCTTGGACTGTAACTGGCCCACATGGACTGAATGCAGAAATGCGTCGATGGTGCTTAGATATTCTCCTGGATGTCTCTTAAGATGGCCTGCGTGTGTCGAATCCTCCCATTTCTTCCCCGTGACGTCGATGCCTCTCTTGGTCCAGTAGTCCCTCAGCTGATCAATGGCCTCCCAGTCACTCAGAGGGTCATTCTTACAGTAGAAGAACAGGGATGGTGCTTTGACCGGAGTGTTCCAGAATGTGTCTATGCCCCTGTTAAAGTAGTCCACAGTTTGACTCTTGAACAGGGCAAAGTAAGTCAGGCTAACTCTTCTGACCAGCCACTCCAACTGTGGGAACATGGTCTTCCCCACTCCTGAGGACAGAAAAGGGAGATGAGAAAGGACACTCAAAGTCAGCATTAATGTACAAGGAGATTTAAAGAGATAATATGTTTTAAAAATACAGCATACATATTACAATGAGCTCGCCTGCTGCAGCCGGGCTCAGATGGTTCATGTCAACTTAATACATAAAACTACCGTGGTGCAAATTAAACCTTTTTATAAATTAAGATAATATTAAAACGAAATGTTTACAAATGACTTCAAACAACTTTATCAGTTGAAGTTCCACCTTGTTTTTTTAGTTTTGCTTTAGGTTTTTTAATGCAATAAAAACATGTGTCCTTCCTGTGAGCTTGCATCTCCACAAACCTGACTCATCCTTGGCCTGGAGGAGAAACATTATTCCTTCTGCTATACTATTCCAATGTGTAGCATAAAAATGTATCCATCTCCATGAAAGACGGTCTGAAGTATATTTAATCTTTATTTCCATGGATCTTGCCACCTCTAACAAAGTTACAGTGTCTCTTTAAGTTCATTAATGCATCGATGATTGAATGAAATATGTATGTTTATGTTGAGATAACACAAGGACGTGGGTAAAAGCTTTAAAAAAAGTCACTTAAGCCTTACAAAGTGTTACGTTTCTAAATGTGTTTGTGTGCAGATTGCCTGTGGACGGTACACACCAGTGGCCATGTGCTCCAAGGTGCCGATGACCACGCTGTCGTACACCTGGCCTTTGATTCTCCCGGTCAAGCTCTCATACTGCTCGACGTCAGCGGCCACGTGGACAAGCAGCTGAGAAAATGTGTAGGCACCGATAGAGAAGGCATGGACGAGCAGAGGGCGGGACCCAAACTGCTCACTCTGTAACAGGTCCAGCACCTTCCTGCTGTGGTCAAGGCCCCAGTGCGGCCACAGGAAGTGAGAGACCTGCACGACACGCCAGGGAAGCAGAGAGAAACACAATGTCACAATGTGCTCAACTGTCCAGAGGTGGGAATGAGCAGGTTAGAAATCTATGGCTTTTTCAATGGCTTTTAACATCTTCTTCGTTAGCGCAAATTAACTAACAAATTTAAAAATGGTAAATAGTCACAATTTATACAGTGCAAAAACAAAAACAAAAAAATAATACCAGAACCGGAAAGTTGTAGTGAAAACCACCATACAAAAGCTTTAGATTATTAGGATAAAAGATAATCCTGATTATTCAGGTCACAATATAATCGTAAGGACCAAAAAAACAATAATCATAAGTAAAATTAAGTAGTAAAAATAGACTTAAATGTAAATAACTTTTTTATTTGGTAGTTTTTGTCAAATTTGATCTGATTTTTGATTTGAATGTTGAGCGCCTTTTGTTTTTGACCAAACCACAATAAATAGTACATTTTGCCTGTCAGAAAGTTCAATTTCATGAAGTCGGCCCAAAACTTGAGGATCAGTAACATGTTAGACAATGGGAATGAAAGTTATGATAAGAGTCATTGTTAAATTGTAAGCACAAATATTGTCAAACGGATCAGGGTACACACGTACATCAGATATGGCTCCTTATACACAGCAGAAGACGTGGAGAACATTTAATACATTTAGAGGAAAACAGAAAAATATATGTCCTCCTTGAGGCCAGGGGAACTTGTAGCCATTGGGGTTTCTCTTTTCAATCTGTCCTCAACTCTGACTCATGACCTCTGAAGAGTATTCAGACTGACTCAGGAGGAGTATTCAGACTGACTCAGGAGGAGTATTCAGACTGACTCAGGAGGAGTATTCAGACTGACTCAGGAGGAGTATTCAGACTGACTCAGGAGGAGTATTCAGACTGACTCAGGAGGAGTATTCAGACTGACTCAGGAGGAGTATTCAGACTGACTCAGGAGGAGTATTCAGACTGACTCAGGAGGAGTATTCAGACCGACCTCAGAGGGAGGAGTATTCAGACTGACCTCAGAGGGAGGAGTATTCAGACCGACCTCAGAGGGAGGAGTATTCAGACCGACCTCAGAGGGAGGAGTATTCAGAGAAGTCCTCTGAGGTCAAGGACTGGACCTTTGCACAAGTCCTTTTGTAAATCTATAAAATAGTCCTGGGACATTTGAGGACACACAGTACCGCAGACGGTGTGCCAGAGTCTCACACTGTACAAACATGTGTAATGGCAGAAAATGGGTCAAGTCATGTCATTCTACTGTTGTTTTAGGCCATGACATGTCACGGAATTAATATCTTTGTTGTTCTCCTGTGTGCAGATGGGATAAGAATATGAGGTCCTGATTATACTGAATATCTACTGTCCGGCGCCTCTTAATCATCAATTAATGCGTCAGGACCGGATTCGGTGTGGAAATGGTCTTTGATTAAACCTCTGAAGAGAGAGCTGGAACCGTCACGGACGTGATAGTCTGGTCTATCTCTTTTTGAGCTGATTTGGGTTGTGATTATGTTATGTTTGTTACCACCTATAAAAGGTGTACTTTGTAAATTGTAAAGTTAGGTAGGGACAGAACGACCTTGTCTTAGGGAGAGAGAGTGTGTTTATCCACTGTGCACGTGAATAAACTTCCACCTTTTGAGAGAGACCGAGAGACTCTGTTTCTGCTTCAAGTTATTGCCTGGTTACTCTTTACTTGATCATTGTTTACAGGAAACTGCCGTAACACATGTTTACAGCTCTGATCTCATTTATTACATTAAGGGCCGTATATTCCCCCCAGAGGCAGCGTTAACGTGGGCACAGCAGAGCTCATTATGTCACATCTGCAATTGATGCAGGAGGAGTTCTAGACAAGAGGTGTGATTATGCCAAAATATGAGGTGGTGCATTCTGGGAATGGCCAGAATTGTAACTAATAAACTTCAAAAACTAGTGCACTGGAGTCATGTTACTCTCATATGGACGAGATAATCATAATAAAACAACCTTCATGGGCATAAATGACACAAATTATGAGTTATAGAATAATTAATACAATCACATTAGATGTGGTTATTTTTTTCCATCACGTTAAGAGCGCAGCGCCCTTACACACTCTCTGCTGGACACCTGTCACTTTTCACATGCTGGTAAAACAAAAACTGTCCAAGGAGTTAAAAAAAACTGATTCATGCCTGAAACTAAACTTCATTATTTTTTGTGTGCGTTTTATTTCATGCAATACAAACTTTGCCTTTAATTGTTCAGCTGGAACTTCTCTTCATTTATTCCCTTTTGTCAACCACCTCATAAACAGATCTATCAAGCTCTTGGACATGTAAAACACAAAAGAAAGCTTAAAGTCCCTAAAACTCATTTTAGTGATCTTTGCTTCAGCTTTGAAATGGGAATTGTCACAAGTCTCAGTCAGTCCATTGCTCCGACAGCTTTACTGCTCTTCATATTTAGATTAGTGCTGGGCAGAGTCTCAGATCACAAAGAAAGCAGCCGTTTGTTTGTTCTGCAAGGGTTCAGAATCCGCTTGTTTGCATTGGGGTCATCTTAGGTCAGGAGTACATCTTACCTCACTGGTCACCATGAGCACATCCAGGCCCGAGCGAAAGTAGATGTCACAGTACTTGGCCCAAGCCTGCGGTCGGGAGCCCAACCAGGGCAGCATGAGCAGCAGGGGCCGGGGTTCCTCTTCTACGGGGGCCGGGCTGGTTCTGGAGACTGCAGGGGCCCGCTCGTTCACGTACAGAGTGATGTGTTTACTGAGGCGCTGAGTGCTGATGCCTCTACTCAGAATAGCCCTCGCGAACATGTCTACGGCCAGCCTGGGACGTCCTGGGCCTCACCTGTAGCGCTTGTACTGGGGTGAAAGACAGACCAGGATGAATGGATGTATGAATACATTTTGACATAAAGTTGACATAGACATACATTTTGTTACACTGTGCTATAATCTTTAAAAAGGGAACATATTATAAAAACTAATACTTTTAATACGGCCAATTTAAGATTGTTCCAGATCACAATAGTTGTAGACTGAGATAAGGACAGGGGAGGCCCTGTGTCTCCACACCTCTTTGGGTCTCTCCTTGTCCTTGGCCTGTAGTTTTAACTAAGCCAAAACCTTTGATTTCGGCACAAATATTTACTCAATCAGAATGAAGTGTGCAGAGTCAGCCAACATCGGCAGAGTCCGAGAGGGAAAGGGGTAACGTTCCTTAGTTCAATATCAGTACATGACACAAAGGACAATGTGTCTATGTAATGACTGCTTAGGTTTTGATATTGGACTCACAGATGCGGCAGCTTTAGGGGCCGCTGTTTTAAATAAAAGCAACTAAAGACAATGATTCATGCCATGATTCAATTCAAAGTCCAATACAAGACACAACACTCTCTTGTGTTTACTAAAACCCTTCAACAGTCACTTTACTCGTTTGGGTGGGTTGGGTTTATTTGGATGTCTTCAGCATTACAGCTTTTTAATAGAGAATGATAAACTTTTGCTCACATTCAAAAATTCCAAACGCTTTGTGTGCAGCCATAGGATGGTTAGTTCTCCATTGTCCATAAAGTATGTCACTGTTGAGCCTTGTCTGCTTATCAGGTGTTAGTTGGAAAATGCTAAGAGACTCCTTTTGCAGTTTTGTCTTTTATATTCTCAGGGGTCCGGGCTGCAGAACAAACAGAAGAAGCCAGACACAACCCCCCAAAGATGTCACAGAAGTACAAAAGTACAACGAGTAGATTCAGATAATACTATTACCGGTAAAGCTGGTTAGACCCACTTGCAGCCACTGGTGCTTTGTGAACATGAGCAAGAGGAGTTGTTCCTCAGACTCATTTCTTCAGTGTTCACACATGAACAATGAGAAAACGCATGTGCTTCTGTCTTAACCCCTCGGCCACCGGGCAGCACCCCACCTCCATTTCCATTTGTGAATTCTAATCCCAAATTCCCCTATAAAATCACTTTCTTTCGTCCATAAATGTCCTCAAAATGTTGCAGAGGAAACTATTATTGACTGATTTATGACTATTGACTGACTTAACCATGTGCAATACCGTCATATTCATGTGCAATTACGGTACTGTCGTACTCACAAGCAATTAAGGCCATACTCATGTGCATACAACTGATATAAAGAGTGTTTTGTTTACTTACCATTAGTATCAGTATTATTTTAGTCTTATGCTAGCTATTTTTACTTTATTTTATTATTATTATTTTATAATTATTATTTTTCTCCTTCATTCCCTATTAAGATATGAGAGGAGTGTTGCTAATAAGAGTTTTTTGTTTTGTTTATGAGAGTTCTTCTATTAAGAGTGTTTTTTTTAAACTTCTTATAAGTTATCTGTCCTTTTCCTCTGTATCTACTGCCCCATGTGTGGACAGCAAAGGATTATCTTATCTTATTACTACTATTGCTAGAACAAATCAATGTTCAATGGTGAGGTCCACAGAGAGTTCAGACTTTGGAAGAACAAAACATTGGCCAGCCCAACATGAAAAAAATCACCTTTAGTCAAGATGTTTCACTGAAATGCTGACAAAATACTATTAATGTTCCATTATAGAGTCATTTCATACTGTGGATAATCCAGTTCATAGGCTGTATTAAACTCCAATGATAACAGACCGGCAAATATTTCATGTATTTTCTGATTCAAAGATGTTTATTGTTACACACACAGTGAAACGTTCAAATTATATATAATATTTGTAGTTACTGATTTTATAGTTTTAGTAACCTATAAAAAATGTGTTGTTTTTTTAAGAAAATACATTCTAAATTCCATTCCAGCGTTTAAAACATTGTAAACACTATGACAAACCAAGGTGTGTTTTGTAGTAGTAGTACTAGTAGTAGTAGTAGTATCTTTGTTTAGTGAATAAGAGACATTTGGCATTTTTGATGAAGGCAAAATCCATATTTTACTGGACAAATAGGCTACTCACAGGGTTGTTGATTCATTTTATCTGGAACTTTTACCTGCTTTATCAAGTTACACTTTTAAAAAGCTCAAATACAATTTTGAGGCTAGAAAATTGTATTTGTAACAAATTCATTGACACTTCTACACTGTTAATTCAAAATGGTTGCTTATTTTTTGCAATGAAAACTTGAAACCAACATGTTTCTTCATAACACCATGTTAAAGTGCCCACTATTCACAATGAAATTCCAACTGCTGGAGAAAATGTGGCAGCCAGGAGGCCCACCATTACCATGTTTTTGGGACTGTCCTGTTACTCAAAAAGATTGGACTGAGATCAATGAAGTGCTACAGTCTTCGACACCACCGTCCCACCTGATTTCAGAACTACCACATGTATTTGGGCTTCAAAAGCCCTGCCATCCTGGCAGCAGGAAAGGACGATCAAGGACTGGACCCAAATTAACTGACATTCGATACATTTAGACTTTAGAAAGACTCTGAAATTGATGGGGCTCATTTGTTGTGCCGTAATTTGTTTTATTTAATGGATGTCTTGATTTAGTTTATTTTCTCTCGGTGTCACGTTCTTTGTTTTGTGTTTGGTGTGTTTACATTTTGAAAAAGGCAACGAAAATTTGAAACCAACATTAGATATAATAAATACTGCCTTTTGGAACACACACAAGCACAATTCCATCTTTTGAATAGTCAAATATCCTCATAATGTCCTCTGTAAATAGAACCCGGAAGTCGAACACCATAATTGAACAGAAGGTTGTTGGACATCATAAATATTCAGCTGATGTGAAGTGTGCTGCGCTACAATGAATAAACTCTACATTCATGAAAGTAAACGAGGCTAAAACAAAGATTTTTCTGCGATGAGACGATCTAATGAGTTAGTTTCTTTGGGGCAAACAAAATAAAGTAACATACTACCCAGAATATTAGTCGTTGATGTAAACATTAGCATAAACTAAGCCAGCATGTACCGAGCTCACGCAGACATCTTTCTTACCTTGAACCCGGCTGTTGTTGTGCTCGTTCAGTTGTGTCCTTCCCAGGACATGCCGCACGTGAGCTAATCTTTCATAAATAGATGACTTGAGCCAGAGCAGAGAGTCCTCACCTCACATGACCGACTTTCAAACTTCAGTAAATCATCCTGCTCTAGGCCCCGCCTCTTAATGCATCACGGCTCCGCCCCCCTCTGACTTCTTCACTTGGAGTTTGATGAGCGTTTGCGGAATTAAAAGAGCCCATTGTCGCCACCTGCTGGATCTGTAGTTTATTTTCATTTTTTTTATTAAATTAACAAATACATATAAACAATATTTACAAATAATATAGACCTTTGTGTTTCACAAATAAATAAACCGATATTATAGGGTACAGACATATAGCAAATATTTTTTTGAAAAGGAAAAAAAAGCAATTAACAGATAAGAAATATGATTAAATGTTCGTGAGGTATTTTGATAAAGATAAGCATTACAAGGGTTAAAAGTAGTCCGAAGCGCAGATTTCTGTATGTTGTATTAGTGTTTGGTATATATTAAATATAACTCTTTGCTTTTTACGTGGGTTCTTATTAGCCTATATTTGCCTCCCATTACCGCATACCACCCTCCCCTGATAAAAATCTCAGCCCAAGCCCTGATCAAAGCCCTGGTTATTACTGCATTCTTGTACTAACTTTGCACATCTACACGGAGCTAATGACAACAAAAGC
The DNA here is from genome assembly GCF_026437365.1 of Eucyclogobius newberryi. Classification (NCBI taxonomy): domain Eukaryota; kingdom Metazoa; phylum Chordata; class Actinopteri; order Gobiiformes; family Gobiidae; genus Eucyclogobius; species Eucyclogobius newberryi. Next base: position 32,361,236 of record NW_027316389.1, read on the forward strand.
AGAAAAACACATTCAAATGTGGATTTTTCACTTAAACACTGGCCGTGTTAAGAATTAAGTTATATCCATATTTTGGTTGATTTGAACACCTTTTTTTTTTATAGGTTTTATAGTTTGATTTGAGTGGTTACAGTCCATACACTGCAATTATGCTCATAGTTTTTCCTGACTTGACACAGAAACACAGAGACTCAGAGGTCCATGTTCCGACTATGGTAAGACTCCTAAAGGCCAAAAGTTTACTCACACTTCATTCAGGTCTATGAAACTTGTAAATGTAATGTAATGCCCCAGAAATGTCTTAATAGAACTAGGATATGCTCACTGTCACCCCAGGATGTACTTCCACACTATGCACCAACCATCTATTTCTCAAAAATTATGAATGGAGTGAATGGTGAACGTGCGCTACAAAAATATAAACTCAAATGCCCTATATTTTCATCTTACCTTTCCCCTTGTTTTCCAGTTTTCCTTTTATCTTTATGCTCTAGATCAGATTGTTTATTGGTATTCAGCCTCTGCCCCATAAAACTGTTCACAGATGATCACAGGAGTTATCACAGCCAATAAAACCATAAATATTCATAAAAGCAATGAAAACAAACGCCAGCGGCTAAAATAGATTACATCTGCAGCAGAAAATAATGCCTATAGGGTGGATTTTAGGATAGTTCTGGTGTACAGTTTATGACCTAATGTAGGACACAGGCAAAATATGTTGTGCTATGCTATTTTTTAAGACAGACTTGTCACTGAATAGACCCGTACCAACGCCACATTTACATAAAAACATGAGTAGCCCTCTTGCCTACAGAAAGGTTGTGTTCGATAGCTCCTCCTTACTGACAGTATCCTCTGCTTGTCTGTGTTGTTGGCTCCTTTTGCTTGTGCAGCTTGGTCCCGGTCAACCCCTTCTGTCCCCTCGGTCCCCTCTCCCGGCTGGACACCGCCTCCTGCTGACCAGCTCTTGTTGGAGGATGACTTGTCCAAACACTCATCATTTGCCCATTGACTTTCTGCAGCCAGAGTGAGCTCATGTGTTTGGCCTTGCATTGTCCACTTGCAGCCCCTTTATCACGGATGGACCCCTGCTTTCCTGTGCTGTCACCGTCCAGGAAGTCAGTATGGTCACCCTTTTTGCATGGTGATCTAACTGAAGATCTAACTGTTAATGCTCGTTTGGTGGTTTGAAAAATGATGTGAACTATGTAACTTTTGTGGTAAAGTGTGGCCGTCACCAGGCCAATTTACAGGTCAGATCTGTGAGGAGACAATCTCGCTCACAGTAATATAATCACGCGTAATAAAATACATGCGAGGAAGGTTAGGGTTCATGTCTGTGTGATATTTCAAGCAAAATAAAAACATCTCCCTGGAGAAAGTGTCTGCGGTGAGGGAAGTCTAGGAGTCCCTGCTTAGACAGATAAGCGGTAGAAGATGGATGGATAATAACACCTCTATCATGGAGAGGACACAGATTCTGCAATATGATTGGCCTTTAAACATGCACTTTAGTGCCTTTACTTTCACATAACGTGTTTAAGAACTTTCGTACATAACATAACATAAACATAACGTGTTTACCTAAGAGCAAACATTACTTGCTTGTTATTTTCGGGCAACAGAGGGACGGGGAAATAAACAAAAGCTAGCCTTCTCCTGCATGTTGATTTGAGCATGCAGTTTGTAATGAACATGATTTGAGGCAGAAATGTACAGAAGGTGTACAGTGATCATTTATGAATTTAAAAATTCCACAAGAGAGTTTCGGATCTCTTCCTTTGACGTCACAAATCTGTGGGATTCAGAGAATGAGCAGAGAAGACAACCTCGTAAACAGGATTAAAGAAACAAATTAAACCAAATACAACTCCTGGTATGTTCTTGATGAGGTAAGATTGTTAAAAGCTGTTTGCATTACCTTGACAATAGCAAAGCAGAGAGAATGATCCTAATCCAAAAAAATGTATTCAGGGCTGTGTTGCTTTTTGTACACTATGTTTTTGGTTATGAATATCAAATACTGATGCGAAAGCATATTTAGTGATCCTAAACAAATACATTTACATTTAACACAGGTCATTGAGAGCATTTTGTGAGTGGACCGTTGTCTATTTTAGAAGTGTGCAGGGAAATTGAATCAGGTCACGCGATGGCTGGATTTCCCCCACTGATTAGCAACAGCACATATCCGACCCTGACCACAGTACAGACTAATGAAAGAATGTGAGAATTTAACCCACAATCCTCAGCAGTGACTTGAGTAAGATGAATTACAACTTCTCTGGTCAGCCAACCTTCTCTCCATTGATATGTTATTACTTTGCCTGGAAAGTTCCATAGTATGACATTAAATATCTGCTGTATCTCCATGAAGACAAGCGGGTGAACAGGCTAAACTACAGGTCAGATCTGTGCAGAGGCAAACCAGCAGCTCACCTTAAAAACACATTATTCAAGATATTTCTTGGCAACACCATGAGGGATAACTACGCTTAATGTCATAAAATGGAACATTCTAGGCAGAACAATGACATTGCTAAAGAGACAAGCAGGTGGCTGCACCGCCACAAGAAGAGTTACATAGTGCCACTTTAAATGTAACCTATTTCAAGATAATTTTGGGTGGTTCTTCTTTTCTCATTTTTACCTACATATTAAACTATTTTAGAATGACATAAAATGGCTCTGGCAGCACCATGAGTGCCACATCTCGCTCAGTCCACTCTGGGACAGCTGTGGTCATTACCACAGGAGAAGAAAATGATAACGTGATGGACTAAAAGAGGCTGTTGCTTCTTCATAATTGTTTCTTCCAAAGTACTGCATTACTTGTAAATCACAGGAAAGCCCTTATTGATCAGCTGCACTGATGAGCCCACACACCGCTGCCTGTCCTGACATCTTTACTCATTCTCCTCTTTGCTCGATCTGCCTCTCTCCTTATCTCATCCTGATGTTTGAGTGCCCCAATCCTGCGTATATGAGTGCCAGTCTGAACGGTGCAGCCATGAAGTAAAATGGGTGGGGGCTAAAGGAGGAGGGGTCTGTCCCATGTGTGGACTGCAAAAATGCACTACAGAGCTTCAAATGTGTGCCGGAGAGGCTGGACTGCTGATGGAATTTAGAGCACTGCAGACAGAGATGTCACGACGATGCAGCAGAATATGTGAGTATGCTGTTTTATCTTCTGTTTAAAATATGCATTGGCCTTTCCTTCAAATGCTCTGACACTAAAACCACATCATGTTTACCACACGCTAACTATGTATAAAAGAAGCTTTTACTGTATGGCAGGTGTCAGCCCAGTCGGACGTGAGGCCGACGTGTGAAGTCTTTCTTACTGTTTATTTGACCATTGGTCCTTTACTGTCAGCATTATTAAATCATTGGTCTATAACTGTTGTGCCGTTACACCATTGGTCTATAACTGTTGTGCCGTTACACCATTGGTCTATAACTGTTGTGCTGTTACACCATTGGCCCATAATTGTTGCGCCGTTACAACACTGGTCATTCACTTTTAGTGCTGATACACCATTGGTCAATAACTGCCAGCACTATTAAACCATTGGTCCATGACTGTCAGTGCTGTTACACCATTGGTCCATGACTGTCAGTGCTGTTACACCATGTGCTGTTACACCATTGGTCCATGACTGTCAGTGCTGTTACACCATTGGTCCATGACTGTCAGTGCTGTTACACCATTGGTCCATGACTGTCAGTGCTGTTACACCATTGGTCCATGACTGTCAGTGCTGTTACACCATTGGTCCATGACTGCCAGTACTGTCACACCATTGGTCCATGACTGTCGGTGCTGTTACACCATTGGTCCATGACTGTCGGTGCTGTTACACCATTGGTCCATGACTGCCGGTGCTGTTACACCATTGGTCCATGACTGCCAGTGCTGTTACACCATTGGTCCATGACTGTCAGTGCTGTTATACCATTGGTCCATGACTGTCAGTGCTGTTACACCATTGGTCCATGACTGCCAGTGCTGTTATACCATTGGTCCATGACTGTCAGTGCTGTTACACCATTGGTCCATGACTGCCAGTGCTGTTACACCATTGGTCCATGATTGCCAGTGCTGTTACACCATTGGTCCATGACTATCAGTGCTGTTACACCATTGGTCCATAATTGTCTTCATAGTATGTTGTATAATTCTGGATCTATTTTTGCAGATCACTTGGCACTTGATGCATCTTCAATATTCAATATCCAAGTTGCAGTTCCAGCATAATGTGACTTGAAAGTTTGCACACGGCCATGATGTCTCTATGGATTCTTTACCTTTTCATGCCCATTTTCTACTATGGCTCATTACACGCGTTGGCATTACCCGGAGAAGGACGCTTGAAGAGGCAAATTGATCCTCCTACACCTCAATTAGCAAAAAGGAATTTACTGGAATTACTTTTGCAATGGTCATCACATGAAGACCCCCAAGGAGTTTTAGGTGAATATACAGATGCAGATTATGTCCCGCAGAGTTCTGAGATGCCCAAAGATGTCCAGAAACTAGGATCTTCCCAGGAGCAAACGTTCAAATATGAGTTAAATGGAAGTACAACAGAACATGGTGTGGAACAACCAACCTCTCCCAAAACATGGAATGAATCAGTTGGCGGCAAAGGTTTGGATTTACTCGCGTCTGCTGGGACTCCAGCTACACCTACCCAAAGCTGGGAATGGACGTCTCCGGCAACAAAGCAGGACCATAGTCTGGAAAATGAAGTGAAAGATGCGAGTAGTGATGGTGATGGTGGGTGAATAATCTTTTCCAGCATGACAGTATGTGCCAGAGCGAACCACAAAGAAATAGGCAAGACACTTCACCTACATTTCCTTGTATGGATTAGGTGGGTGAGTGAATGTTTGGTGCTGGTCGGATGGCGCAGATTGGCAGCCTTGCTTCTGTCAGTCTGCCCCAGGGCAGCTGTGGCGTATCACCACCAAGTGTGGAGTGAATGAATAATACAATGTGAAGCGTCTTTGGGTGTTCTGAAAAGCGCTATATAAGTGGTATTTATGTATTATTATTATTATCAATAAGAAGGGGTGACTGATCTACTTTTATTATGTCCTTCAATTTTAAAAAACAAGGTTAAAGTGAAAATAAACCCCAAGTACAAAATCTGTCTTACTGAACAAGTAATATCAATATTAATAACCCATCCAACCTCACAGGTGTGTCATATCAAATATACTATAGTATACGCCGATCCAGAGCATCCCACACATGCATGTGGCCAGCCTAAGGCACACCAGCTATCTATCTTGATATGCCACACCTGTGAGGTGGGATGGATTATTAATATTAATTGTTCAATATGACAGATTTAGACAGATTTGTGAAGAAATATTTGAACGATATGGGCCTTTTGTGTTCATAGAAAAAGTTTCATATCTTTGAGTTCAGCTCATGAAGTACAGTAAGTGCTGTAACTTTTACACAATCAAAATGGAATAACGCTACTCAAATTCACATCAATAGTACTCTATACTCTTATATTGATTTTGGCAATATAAATCAGCGCACTTATTAATTAAACTGCAATTCATGATAAAATGCACATTATTTTGATGCTATTTAATGCACGTTGAGAAGACAAAATGCAGTTCCCTTTATGCAGCGTTTTCACCTTTTCTCAAACACCGGCCTGTTAAAGTCAGTCACATGTCCACAAACACTGCAGGATTAACACAAGTCTGTCACAATGAGTCTTTGTTGACACACACAACATTGGGCTCTGGGATGAGTAAACCTTTCAAACACTGATTGTAGACTCACAGCATTGTTGAAAAAGAAAAAAAAGAAAAGAAAAAAAGCCATCCATACACTTATCACACTAGTTTAGTATTTTTGTACTATTTTATGAATCTCCTATCTGGGTCTCTGTTGAGTTGTGAGTGAAGTTTCTTATCAGGGACAAAATCCCCCAAATCAATTGAGGTCCAAACCCTTAACTCAGTGTCCCACTGTCGCTTGCTGTTACAAAAGAAAACATATATACTTGGATTAAGAATGACTTCAGATGACTAATTCTCTGCTGCATGAGCCTCAACACTATTTCTGATTAAATATTGAAGCGTTATCAGCAGGTCGCGCTTAATAATAGTCCTCCAGTCGGAATGAGAGCAGCAGTGAGGTCGATACAGGCTAATCAACAGCCCTTCTCTGCTGTGTGTGACCCACTTACAAACCCCCCGCTACAGCCCTGCATGCTCTCGTTTATTATGGACTCACACACGCTTGCTCTCCTCTATTTTTGGATTAGGAAAACTGGGTGCTGCCATCGGTTATGTTTAGCGTCAAAATAGAAATGTTTTGGAGGCATTTCATTTGATTGGGTGAGAGAGTGAAAAGGGGCACCATCTGCTTGTCTCCGTGGAGTTATTGCCATGCCTGGAATATTCCACAGTATGACATTAAACATAGCCTCGGTCTATCTTGCATTTGATTAGATTTATTGCTAAAGAAAACTACCTTAAAAAACAAGTATTAATACTTGTTTTTCCTTGTTGGCCTTTAGTCGTTTGGTCTATTACTTGGTCGATGGTTTCTTAGTCGACCAAAATGTGTATTAGTCGACTAGTTCTTTTGATTTATGTGGACAACAGTAGAATTGAGAAGATATGGTGGTAATTGTTGTGAATTAATCTACCTTTTACATAAAAATACACAGTTTCCTACATAAGAATGAACTTCTGTGCAGTTGTAGTCTTGTGAGTGCAGTTTGAGTCGGATTCTAATTAGTTTTAGGAGCTTTTTCCCCCTCAACTAATTACATTCAATTAATCGATCACCATCAGCATGGCCGATATCTTTAGTCACCCAAAAATATCGCCCTAATTCTTACTATTCCTGTATACATGTAGATTTAAATATTGACTGCGATACGGTGGAACATTCCAGGCAAAGGAATAACATCTCCATTGAGACCAGCAGGTGGCGTACCTTGCACCAGAAATTGGTTGTAGACAAGACATATTCCTTCAAATGTTTCCAGCCACACCACAAAATCCATTTAGCCATTGCACCTGTGATGGTAAAATGCCTTTCTTCTCATCTTATCGCAGCTAACTTCGTCATGTTTTTTGTTTTGTTTGGTACAGATCCATCCAATGATTTCCAGAACACAACTACAGCTCCATGCCGGTCATCCAACGATACCGACGATTCACTGATCCCATCTGATCCCCTCCACCTCTCTCTGCCTCTCAGCCTTAGCCTCTTCATCCCCCTGTACTCTGACTGGAACTCTGCCCTGGCTACGTGGGGTCTGGCCTGGGAAGCACAAGTCTACGGTTTAGGCTCGATCTTCAGCACGATCGGCCTGGTTTCATTTATTTCTCTATTTGCGTTGCCTTTGCGATGTCCTCCTGGAATCCTCTACTTCACCCTTCTCCATTTTTTTGTCCTCTCATTCACCGGGATGCAAGCTTTTATTTTCATCTATGACGCTTACAGTTTCCAGGATCGCCTTGCACCTTTGGCTTTGCTGGCAATTTGTTCCCTACCGTTTCCGTGTTTGATATTAGCATTCTCCGCTACGTTTATTCTACTGTCTTTGCGGTCGAATTTGCAAATTTCGCTGCCACTTGCCATATCCCCATCATTTTCTGCGCTACCCAAACCGTGCTTTTTGATTTCAATGTCTGTTTTCCATTTTGGATTGTCGCTAGGTTGCGTTGGCATTCTTGAACTTTTTCCAAAGCTTCCAACGATAATTCTTCTGATCCCTCAAGGCATCTTTGTATGTCTTTCAATTTTTCTCTCTTGTTCGTATTTTGTTTTCTACTGCCTAGTGCGAGTAGATAGCAAGCACATTTACAGACTGAACGACAATTGCGAAAGTGTAGGTTCTCCTGAGGTCATACGGCCGCCAAGGTGTCCGTTTGCCCAAATGGAAAACTGGCAACGAGCCTTACGATCAGGTTTAGCTGCATCCGTGTTTTTGCTTAGTTGTGGAGGCTTTCAACTTTACGCAATCTTGCATTCACTCGGGTATGGCGGGTACAATGACATAGGTTTCTACCCATGGCCTTGGTGGGGCTTCCAATTGGGTTGCAGAATTGGCGAGATTGGTGTATGTCTAGGGTTAGCGCTAATCGGAACGCCTCCTATATTTTGCAAGAATTCCATCAAAACCCTGATCAGACCTCAAATGGGATCTTGGAATCGGCTTTCCCCTACACGAGAAGTGGAATTAGAATCGGAAGGGGGCGTCCTGTCCTCACATGAGTCTTGGGATCAAAATAAAATGCAAAATATTGGCAAAGAAAAGTCCGACACTCTGCCACTTTGCCTGATGGATTCTCCTGGAAATGGGGTGGAACGGCAAATATCTAAGCAAATATCAGACCAACCACTACCTACAAAACAAACGCCGGCGTCCATGTGTAAAATAACAATGGAAACGAATCCATCTTCTCTGAATAGGCTTGATTCTACGGTAGACCTACGTCCACCATCGCCAATAAACCTTTCCCGAAGCATTGACCAGGCATTGTACAGTGAATCCCTATTTTCTCAAAGCATATTCGAATGGCCAAGGCTTTTCCAAACATCTTCAAGCCTTTCTTTAAATCGACAAGCAAATTCTGGTTTGGCGGAGAATGGCATATACCGCACCGCTTCTTGTAAAGACATTGAACAAGACAAGAAAGTACAAGATGACCAATCACTGAAGAGATCTGGCTGGAAAGGAAGCGCCGATGGGTCAACGCAAGAACTGTGCCAAAAGCCAAAGGAAGTTGGGAAAGTGCGATCTCATTCGTGGGCCAATAGGGGGCACAATTTTGCTCACAGCAGCCTGCCTAGAGCAATCACGCATTTGTCACAGTATAAGAGGTTTCGAACTCTGAGCACAGCGTCCCAGGACAGTAAGGGCTCCCTTAGGCTGGCTGGGACCAAACAGTTGAGTGAAAGTAAGCAGTTAGAATGGGATATGGCTGTGCAGGCCGAGTTTGTCAATGTGTGCCGGCAGATTGATGCTCTGAGCGTGTGCAGTGACACTATTGACCTGTAGGCTTGCTATAGGGAACACAGACAGAGCTTAATGTCGGCTCATGTTTTTAAAGCATGCGTTATAAAGCAGTGGTTCTCAAACAGACTGGCCATTATTTTGGTGGTCCTTCTTTGGCTATCCTGGATCCGTTTTTTATGGTTTGGTCCTGTTTCCTTTAAAAAAATGTTTTAATGCTAGAGTTTAGGCCTACTATAGTCAACATTTTGTCTTTTTGACTTATGTTAGCCCTTTTTAGTTAAGAGAAGTATGGAAATTACAATATATTGAAGAATTTATTTTTAGAGATAAGTTTGAGAATCACTGCCTTACAGTCTATTTTCAGTAATATAAAAACTGTAAAGGTTGAATTGTATAGGTAAATATTATTACAGAATAATATGCATTCTGTTTGTTGTTGTTTAAAATGTTACTTATATTATATTACTTTTGCTGTTGATTTGAATGTATTTAAACTGTATTTTTGAGAGGATAAGAAGTGTTTGTCAGTCAGGAATCAGAAATTGATGGAATCAACATGAAAACATTGAAAATAAAATAAAACTGTTCCGAGGAGTATGCAATTAAACGTTAATCAAATTGAATTTATTTATTTATGTGACCAGTAGACCAGTGTGTTTCAGTTGCAAATACAACCTAAATAAGTTACTACATTACTGGTATGTGTATACAGTTTGAATGGGACATAGAATATATAAGAAAGAATATATTACAAGAATGATATTTTTTTGAAAAATAGACACATAAAATTGCAACAGTTCTACAAAGGAATTCACAGATACTACTCCAGTATTCAGTCTGAAAATAGACATTGTTCTTATATACATTAGACAGGCATTTATTTATACAGTGTCTCTATACGCAGCAGATGTTTGTATCACGTTTTAGGCAGCAAAATGTGCTTCTGAACTGAAGGGAAATTGTGTTTTATAAATAAATACATTTTCTGTGATCACATTTTAGGGCTGATTCTAAAGTTTGGTTCCCTGTATAACATTTACCTCACTTATACAAACAGGTACATGCACACAACACGAAAGAGATACATTTTCATTTTTACTTTTTAAGCAGTTTTGAGCTGTCTCAAACTACATTGTAAAAATATGTATCTATAATACCTGTCTCCTTTATCATTTATACCACAAAGCTTGATTAAAAACATGTGCAAAGGGTTCATCTTCAAGTTTACATTAAAGACATATTCCTTTGTCATTGAGTAAAAGTGCCCTTGGGAGTGAGGTAGGGAGATTACATTAGCAGTAAATATCAGAAATGTGCCTTGCCCTGTGTGGGTGTCTAGACCTACCTTGAGTCTGTTTGGATCATAGTTTGACATCAAAATAAAATTAGTTCAAAGGGGCGTTTATTTTCATTTATTTTTTGCGCGCGGTGATTGTTGTGGGGATATTTGGTCCGAGCAAAGTGCTTCCTCTCCTTCCTGCTTCAGTAAAGTCGTTTCTCGTAACTGCCGTCGGAAAAAAAGAGATGCACAGTTTTTATGAGTTCCAATAAATATTTCAGCTTTCATTATAGACAGACATACGAGCAGATGTACTTACATGGCACATAAGAATATCTAGAAAGTTAGCATGAAGAAGAAAAAGAAGAGAGAGGACAACGTGATATGGCTAATTGCTACAACGAACGTGGCGAGGACTGAAAATGTTGAAAACGCACAGCTTAAGGTTTGACATGCAGCGAGATGTTATAATGACACAGATTACAGCTACACACGGCGTGAAGGTTACACTTACGAGTGAAGGCCGTGGACCCCGCCCTCCATCTGTGCCGACATGGTTCTCTTCTCAAACTTCAGCTCCCCAGAGTACATCATTGACCTAGCACACACGTAGAACACCAATGTAAATAAATCTGCTATTTACATAAAGGACGAGCACGAGACACAGAAGAGGTAACGTCATCATTATTGAAGATTGAGTCTTTATATCAACTTTTATTACTGCAGCAAGATACTGGACTTTTATGATCACAATGGCAGCAAGGCCTATAAATCATAAGTAAAGATTTTAATAAGCACGCAAACAGACTTGAATTAGTTTCTACTTTTGAGTATGGAAGCAGGAAGATTTGGCCCGGTGATGACAAATAACCCTATTTCTGTGCTTCGGATGATGTTCCAGCATTTATATACTGTACTATAATGTGTTTGATTGAGATGGAGGTTGGTATCCATGATGTTTGAGCCAATAAATGTATAATATTTACTGCCTATTTACTGCCTGCTGAATGCGCAGATTGTGTCATAGTATTTCACTTTTATTTATACAAAGCTGTTCTGTTTTTTCCCTAGTCTGATCATTCTCTTACCTGGTTAAATAAAGGTAAATAAATAAATAACATTGAATGGAAGTTTCTGTTGATAGCGTAGATAGAATGATTCCTTTTTAGAACTCAGCCATACTGCTTGTGTTTTTGAACTTTTCTTTTTCGCTTTTTGCCAACAAACTGCCACTTGACTGACTCTGTAGTTTGTTCTTACCGTAATATTGACAGACTCTTGGCTCCTATGTCCTGGCAGCCATGTTGGATGCCAGCGATGAGGTAGGGCACAAACTTATGAATGGAGCCTTTATCCTGGACTGAGCCGGACACACCTTGAGCAACTTTGATCTTATCTCCTTCACTGGAAAAGGAATGGAACACATCAACGCAAAGTTCATTTAACGGTGCTGTATGTATGTATGTATGTATGTATGTAACATTTCTAGTGCCACCTGCTTGTCTCCATGTTACTGACTAGTTTTTGTCACCTGAAATAACGCTTCTGGCTGTTGCTTTTCTCCATGGCGTCCAAAGAGCCCATCCCGCGGTATTTCTTCAAGCGCACGCCGTCAGAAAAGAAGTACTCTCCTGGAGCTTCAGTGGTGGCGGCGAGCAGGGATCCCATCATCACTGCAAAACAAGTGCTACAAGTCATATAAAGCTGGCAGGGCAATGCTAATAAACCAAATTAAAAATGAGATAGGAATTTGACTGATTTAACAATAAAAACAATACTAGGTCTGTTTATTATCATCATATTTTTTGAGTAAAGATGATTAAAATGACATGTAAAGCGCACAATCAGATGTGAGTAATCATATTTCAGTCTGATCATGGTACCTCTGAGTATTCACAGGAGATTTAGTAGTTTGCAAGTTGTTTCAATGTTCTAAGCGGTCCAGAATTCAGATCATTATCATATTGCTGTGGATGTGAACATAGCCAGTGTTAAGTGCATATGACAGGTCAGAGCAGTGGGGGTCGCGAGGCATGTGCTGGGGGTCACGAGGCATGTGCTGGGGGTCGCGAGGCATGTGCTGGGGGTCACGAGGCATGTGCTGGGGGTCGCGAGGCATGTGCTGGGGGTCACGAGGCATGTGCTGGGGGTCGCGAGGCATGTGCTGGGGGTCACGAGGCATGTGCTGGGGGTCGTGAGGCATGTGCTGGGGGTCGCGAGGCTGGGGGTCGCGAGGCATGTGCTGGGGGTCGTGAGGCATGTGCTGGGGGTCGTGAGGCATTTACTGGGGGTCACGAGGCATGTGCTGGGGTCGCGAGGCATGTGCTGGGGGTCACGAGGCATGTGCTGGGGGTCGTGAGGCATTTACTGGGGGTCGCAAGGCATTTACTGGGGGTCGCGAGGCATGTGCTGGGGGTCACGAGGCATGTGCTGGGGGTCGTGAAGCATGTGCTGGGGGTCACGAGGCATGTGCTGGGGGTCGCGAGGCATTTACTGGGGGTCACGAGGCATGTGCTGGGGTCGCGAGGCATGTGCTGGGGGTCACGAGGCATGTGCTGGGGGTCGTGAGGCATTTACTGGGGGTCGCAAGGCATTTACTGGGGGTCGCGAGGCATGTGCTGGGGGTCGTGAAGCATGTGCTGGGGGTCACGAGGCATGTGCTGGGGGTCGCGAGGCATGTGCTGGGGGTCACGAGGCATTTACTGGGGGTCACAAGGCATTTACTGGGGGTCGCGAGGCATGTGCTGAGGGAGCGAGGCATGTGCTGGGGGTCGCGAGGCATGTGCTGGGGGTCGTGAGGCATGTGCTGGGGATCGTGAGGCATGTGCTGGGGGTCGCGAGGCATGTGCTGGGGGTCACGAGGCATGTGCTGGGGGTCGTGAGGCATGTGCTGGGGGTCGCGAGGCATGTGCTGGGGTCGCGAGGCATGTGCTGGTGGTCGTGAGGCATGTGCTGGGGGTCGCGAGGCATGTGCTGGGGGTCGTGAGGCATGTGCTGGGGGTCGCGAGGCATGTGCTGGGGGTCGCGAGGCATGTGCTGGGGGTCACGAGATGATTTCATAATGTAACTTTAAAATAATGACAATGCATTACATCTATTTATTTTATTGAAAGTATGCTTTAGTGAATTTTGGTCAGATAACATCATAAACTACTAAAATATATACAAATAAACCTGATTTTAAAAGATGTATAACTTGAAATATACAAACGTCTATTTAATTTTACTGTGGGGGTCAGTTGTATGGTTATTTCTGGGGTCCCAGCCTGAAACGTTTGGGAAACCCTGGGTTAGACTACATATTTCACTAAAATATAATTCACTTAATTATCTTTATTATAAAAAATCTAATTTAGGAGTTTTCCATTGTTTGACAATTTTGGTAATAAATGTACTTCCTATAAGTGATCTGTTCTTCTGGATCTACCTCTGGATCTACCTGCGTTGCACCAATGAAATTTCCCCATGTGGGACAATAAAGGAATATCTTATCTTATCTTATCTTATCTTACTTCTTGGTTAGACATAGGAAGAGGCAATTCCATAACTGTTACCTAGCAACCATAATGTAAACACGGGCCATAGCTCGTTGATTAGGTTGAGATCACGTGACATCACAACACTCAGATGGTGGGCTGCTAATATGAATATCTTTAAAATGCAGATTTTTGTTCTAATAAAACGATTCTTAGGTTTAATGAAGAGAAATCATTAGGTCCAACATTTGTGAATTTCATGGCCAAGTCCTAAGCATCAATGGAAAAGGTGTTCTTGCCCCTGATCTGAGGTTATCAAATTCTAGAACGTGAACGCAACATATTTTACAAAATAGTTATTACTTATTTGACAAATAAAAATATATAATAATAACTTCACTTTTAAAATAAACGTTTAAACTGTGTGCTGTGTTTGTAAATTGTCATTGCATCGGCACTATTCCACTAAACTGTCTGATAAACATGACATTATAAGCTATTACTTATTTATCATTGTGTTCAAATTGCAAAAACACCATGGAACAAAAATGTAAAAAAAGAAAATAAAAAAACAAAACAAATAGTGTCGTACCGAATGTAAAAAAGTCTTGATAATTTGACAAGGACATCACATCTTTTTCACTTCATGATGTAAATAATGAAGTTGGAGTCTCTCTTCTTACAACACTAATATCACATTACGCAGTCAAAAAAGATGTAAAATAAAATAGAATGTCTCAAGAGCAAAACATCTGAATTCATGAGCTTAAATAATTTGCATAGCTATAATTACATACCTGTAGATGCCCCGAGCGCCAAAGCTTTGACCACATGTCCCACTGTCTGTATCCCACCGTCTGCGATCACAGGCACCCCAAAACGCCGGGCGTACTCTGCTACTTTGTACACGGAGGTTCCCTGAGGTCGCCCGCACGCCATCACTGCAAAAGAAAAGGTCTGTATCTAAAAAGCCCAATTCTGTGTTCTGCCTGGACAGCGCTGGCCTGCTCCTACCTTCCTGAGTGATACAGATGGAGCCGCAGCCCATTCCCACTCGCAGAGCGTCCACGCCAGCGTCAATCAGGTTCTTAGCCTGAGCGGCCGTCACCACTAGAGACAGAAAAAAGTATTACAATGTTTAAAACTGAGCGGGAGACAAGTCAGAGTTGTATGGTCGAATTTGCTGTTTAACTGTCGGATTGTGGATTCGTTGACCTGGTTTATAGTTAATTTCTCTATAAATATCCACACGAAACAAAAACTGGCACAAAGTTCAACGTCTTCTCTGTCAGCACAAATAAAGAAAAGTTAAAGTTTCGGTATTATTCCACCCCAAATATGTGATTGTTAAAAGGACTTAAAGGGGCTGTACCCGTTTTGCTGTTCAAAATGAGACCACAGTGTGCTATCTGCAACTGATAATTGATCATTTCTTCTCTGCAAAGCTCTGAAAGTTGTAAAAAGTGCTCATAAACTCAACGCTGTGAATAATTAGTGAGTTTAGAATGTGGTGAGATAAGGAAAAGTATAAGTGAACAATAACTTTGGACAAAGAGTTTAAAATGAACTCGATCTGTCTTTCATGTCAGTTTCAAACAAATAATGAGCTTGATATTAAACCAAAGGTGATTTTAAGGTGTAAATTCTACATTGTTTTGGATAACATAATTTCTTTGGACGTTCTGCACTGCTGTCATAAATGCTCTAAAATGCTGAGAGGTCACGAGTGTAATGGATACAAACGGATGAGCTTACCGTTTCCACCCACCACCTGCAGCTCAGGGTATTTCTGTTTGATGTAGTTGATCATATTTATCTGATACACTGAGTTCCCCTGTGAAGAATCCTGAAATTAAAATATAACAAAACAAAAAGTAGAACAAAAAAAACCTTTATGGGAGCATACCACTTCTTCAAATCAAACAAATTAATAATTACCTTTTCAAAATAATTAAGACCTATTACTTTTGCTGTTAAAATTAATCAATTTAATCACCATTAATTGCATTATATCATTATCTAAATGTATTTACGCAGATTTTCTTTAAGAAATGTTAATTATTTCATTATATCACAAATCTAAATGAAAGATTTACAAGCCCTTAAAAGGTGTTTTATGTTGAATCTGTGCGGTCCCATGTTTCAGGTAAATGTACATTTGGGCTTCGAGGCCCTTCACTGCTGCTTGCGGGTGTAACAGGCTGGGATGGTGACAGACGTTAGCCGTTCGCTTTGGCTTGGCATCTTCTAGCGTTCTGCTGTAGTTTGGTCAAATACTTGTCCCATTTTCCTTGTTTTAGTGACGTTTCTTTTTCATGTTTGTTCTACTGCGAGGCACTTGAATTCAGGCATTTGAGTGACATGACCACAGAGGAATTCTATGTGTACATTTAACCATGTGATTTTGGTGCTGCTTTTATTGGGTAACACTCACTGTGTAATCTAAGTATGTGTTTGGTCAAAACAGACTGTGTGATTAATTTGTGTTAATTCATAATGAGTTATTTCATTTAATGAGTTTCATGAGTTAACACGTTCACTTTGACAGATATTAGATCTACAGTATTAAACCATATTCTTCTAATACGTGCTGAGGAGCAGTCCTGGTAGTAGTAGTAAATGTTTGTGTGTAAACTTCTTGTACCTGTCCCTGATGAAACATATAAGTGCATCCTGTGAGACCCACCAACACGACGACGTCCACCCCGGCCTGCATCAGGAGGTCCAGCCTGTACTTGTCGTCCTCCCTGGTGCCGATGGCCGCACCACACAGCAGCTGCTTCCGGGAGTCCTTAGAGGCCAGGGGATAATCTCGGTTCTTTTTCAAGTCCGTCCTTGCGATGATGGCCACCAGCTCGTCACTGTCGTTCACAATGGGCAGCTTGCCTTAAAGTGGTCAAATACAAACATGTTAACTTCAATGACAGATTTACACAAGACTGTTCTTTCATGTGTTCTTTACCTTTTTTGCTACGCTGTAGAATATCATTGGCTTCTTTTAATGTCACTCCAGCTGGTGCAACTACTAAATCTTCTCTTTTTGTCATTGCCTGGATTGTCAAGACAATAATTAAGAAGAAAACAGTGGTTTGAAATAGGGCCTGGGACAAAATATAATACATTTTGTAATTTACTGCAATATTGTGGGGTTAGTATTGATATGTTTTATTTACCAAAAGATGAAACAAAAATTATAGGCTCTCATTTAATAACTTATACGTGCGTATACAGTACATCTGGTATATGACAAAATGAGGCACTCCCCATATACGGCAGGTAAAGGCGGGTGTATGATATACACCAATGTCAGTAAATGTTGGCATTTAAATCACAGGAAAACAACTTTTAACTGTATAGAGCTTATTGACTCATAATATATTTGTTACTTTGGATCAGTTGAACCCAAAATCTATTTTTTATTAAACATTATGGGCAGGAGAAACCTTCTTCATAGTGTTTCTTTGTTGTTGCTGCAAAAACTTTGAGAAGCCAGATCCCAGAACTAAAGCCTGGTTCTGTTCAACCAGCTCTGTCGTTTAGCCCTATGTGAGCACAGCTTTATAACCCACACGTACTTCTGCCAGGGGTCTGTCGTGGTCCTTCTTAGACAAAAAGTCTATGTCTCTGGATGTTACTATGCCGACCAGCTTGCTGCCCATTTTCCCGGTCTCAGTAACAGGAATCCCAGAGAAGCCATGTCGAATCTTGGCCTCAAACACATCTCCCACCGTGTGGTGTGGGCTCATCACTACAGGGTCTGTGATGAATCCCTGCTCAAATTTCTGTCAACAAAACACAAGTTTATTGTTCATTTTGATCCCCATTAGCCTCACTCTTTGAGTTGAGGTAAAGGTTGTAAAAATATTACACATTTAAAGTTCCCTTACCTTGACTTTGCGCACTTCATTGGCCTGAAACTCAGCAGTGCAGTTATGATGGATAATCCCTATGCCACCCATTAACTAAAGCACAGCAAAAGGTGTTTTTATAAAAACATGCACAATGCACAGCTCGGACAATGTAAGCTGTATGACACTCACTGCCATGGCGATGGCCATAGAAGACTCTGTCACTGTGTCCATAGGAGAGGAGATCAGAGGAGTCTTCAGCGTGATCTTCCGCGTCAGCGCAGAAGTGAGATCCTACACGTGCAAGTGAGAACAAACCATCAGTTATTCGAAATAAAAAAGAGCAATTACCACATATTTACCTCATTACATTTACATTACATTACATTACATTACATACACCAGACAACCTACATGTTGCCTTTTGTGCTTTGTATTTCGCTGTGAACGTTCATTTGTGTGGTGCGAGACACAGGTGTTAAGGCATATGAGCTCAGCAAGAATATAATTAAAATGCCCAAAGGAGTTCCTATAATAAAAACAATTCAAGTGAAATAAACAACCTCTTGCCAACAACAGCTTTGTGTGCTGAGCACAAGGGAGATCTAACACTTGAACCATAACATTCATATATTGTGTTTACATTCTGCCAGACAGATGAAACAGCAGTGGTAATGTCTTTAAGGACCCGTAATGTGTAGTGGTGATGATAGCACAAATACTTACCACCTCATCTGAAGTAAAGTCTATGAAGCCAGGGAGGATGAGAAAGTCACTGTTAGGACACAAAGGAGCTGTGGTAAGAGCCATGGAGCCAGACAGACAAAACCTTGTCATTAGGTAGTTATCTGCGGACAGGGTGGGCCATATGTTTCCATACATAGGAAAATGCATAACGTATATGTATATATATTTTTTCTGCTTCCCCAGATCTCTCCCCTCTTGATCTCTCTCTTTGGGGCACTTGAAGGCCATGGTGCATCAGGTTAAGATACAAAACATATAATTTTCACCATTACAGGCATAACTCCAACTGTGCTAATGAAAGTTCATCAACAGTGGAAACTGCATATTAATAATATTAATATGTGTTTTAATTTGTGTTGAAACAATGGTAATCATGTAAGATAAGATAAGATATTCCTTTATTGTCCACACATGGGGAAATTTCATTGTTTTATATAATGTAGGGCACATTATATAAATCATGTTGTCCAACATAACATTTCTATTTTTCCTATGAATGGAAACTTATGGCCCCCCCTGTATATACATTTTTTTAGATGTCCTTTCTAGCCATTCCTGAAAAGTACAAGTTTAGGCCCTGGTGGTTTTGACATAATACAACAGTTAGCATTTACCCTCCTCACAGCGCTAAGCCCTACATATATCCTCCATTAAGAAAAATACACTCTCGTCCGTCCATTACTGCGCTGCATTCAGAGCATCCATTCATCCTTGAAAGTCGTATTAGTCCCAATAATCCCCCATACTATCATCGGGCACATGTGTCAACGCCAATATGAATAGAAAGCATTGCATAATAACACTTTCTTTATGGATGTAGATAGATGCATTTAATACCACGACACAAAATCTGAGCAAATCTCACTTGTATGTGAGGCCATCTCCAATGGCAAAGAGCTGCTGCGCTGTCAGGCCATCTTCTGGGACGTAGCCAGTGCCTCCGCTGATCAGGTAATCTGCCATACTGTAAGAAACACCAGAGCATGTTATGTATACATGAAAACTAACAATAAGTACCATTTGCCTTTAAGAGCCATGATTGAGCAGTATTTTATTAGTGCAACAGACAAAAGGGGAAATGCTATCATGAGAATCTGTTTTTGTCAATGGAAAGTTCTAAAGAGCTGTGACGGCAGTGCGCTGTAAGAGGATTTGGTTGGCGGCCAAGTACCTGGTAAACATGCTCGTTACAGCAATAGGGGGCACAGCCAACACACTAAAGCCACATTATACCCGAACCTACAGTAGGCCGGTCCCAAGAACATTTTGAAGTGCAAAAATATTCTAAATATCTATCAAAATATAACAAATGGATTTTTTGTTCTATAAATAAAAGCAATATTTTTGGGGGTTCACCATTTAATGTGTGTAGGTTTTTTGCTTTGTAGTACAATATTCAGCTGATTTTAGCTGTAGAGTTGAATAAGTAACTTCTATTACTATGACTTACACTGAATAAGAACTAACGTGTTTCAAACTTCTATTTATTTTTTCAGCTCATAGTTTTTAATAATATACATTTTGAGGATGATTTTTGGGATTATGCTTCTTTACTATAATTGTATCAGTTGCTAAAGCTCAGATCTTATTGTATTATATAAAAATAACAAAAGAAATCCAACTAGCGCAAAGAAAATGAACACATGATAAATATGCAGCCCTATTAAATAAAACTATTCCAGCTTTATTTATTGAAAGTGGATATAGTATCGTAATTATTGTGACAAGAAAATCGAATGCTGGAAATTTGGAAGATATATAAAGATTGACTTGTGACCATATTTTTTTCCTGTTATTTAGATTTAGACTAACATTTCAGTCTTTTATCAAATCTCAAAGCTCCAGGGCAAGTTCAAAATGTGTGCTGTGAACTATTTCTTGATCTTTATTTAACCAGGATGAGGAGTCCTTGCCCCAGAGGGGAGGAGCCTGTACATATTTATAGTGGTGACCATATATATATACCTTACATATATATATATATTTATAAGTCACCACTATAAAATGATCAAATTGATCAACCCCAATGTGCACAGTGGGACTACATTGTCCTTTTCTAGGTTTAACGCAACAGGACAGTGGGGGGGAGTTTGAAGTAAATTTTAATGACATAATTTGTTGAAAATTATCAAAATCTGCAGAGCTTAGTGGTCATCAGTCCCTCTGGATTCTAAACCATCAGTATCTGGCAGGAAAAGTTCCGTATCGGCCGATCTCTATTAGGGGTCATGACCTTTACCCTCTCCAGCCTGACTGACCTCTCCGGCTCATATCCGGCCTGGATCCGCGTGGCGCTGTATCTCTGCGCGGCCGTCTCGTGGCCGTGGCTGTGCGCGGGGGGGTGACTGAAGGCTCCATAGGCGTGAGGCTGCTCCCCGGCGTCGCGATTTATGATCCGGGGCCGCGCTGGCTCAGTGTCGCCCACAATCCTCCGGTAGTCGATCTGGTAGTTGTCTCTTTCTCCCTCTCCAAAGCGGTCAAAACAATGACCCTCCATCTCTTGGAAATCCAGGGTTACAAGCGTCCACGTGCCACCCACCGGCTCACAGTGTTTCCCAGTCTAATTCTATAACTAAAATTCCATGTTGAGAATCCAAAACTGGCAGCTCTAAAATGTTCCAACACCAGCGACAAGGCGGCAATTAAAAGAGATAGACAAGTGCTTTAAGTGCACTCCTTTCAGACACACCTGACAACAGAGAAAGCTGTCCCACCATCTGTTCCTCAGCGCTCCAACGGCCCAAGACAGTTTCACCTTAAAAATGCAGATTTCATCAGAGCACTTCTTGGAATACACTTTCAAAAATACAATTCCACGATTTAATTGATAGAGAATTTCAAATTGGATCAGAAAAAGCGACAACAATAAATGTTCGTAACGATGCAATAAAAAAGGTCTGTCAATGGAAAGTGTCACATTAGAAATGCAAATCCGTAAAAAAATCTTCTTCCACATTGACTATTTCAACGTTTTTAAAGTTGACACAGTTTTTAAAGTGGAAAAGGGCTGGCAATGTCCTTCTTTAGACGTATCTTGAGCATCATACGTAGAGACATGTCTAGCCTGGCTCTGGACTTGTTGTGCAGAGTAGTCAAGAGGTGCAGCCCAGGAGAGCGGGCCCCTGGAGGCTCAGTGGTGGTGGAGACGAGAGAGGAGCCGGCTGCTGCCTGGTCCGCTCTCCCTACTGTACTACATGCTCGGCTTAACTCTGTTTCTGACAGTAGCACACGTCACTCTCCCACAAAGAGGATTGAGAGCATTAACACAGGAGGGCAGGGTGGGGTAGGGTGGGGGCAGGCGGGCGGCGAGGCTGAGGAGCGTGGCTCAAGATGGCACTTAAATAAACTCCCGATCTGAGGATTACCATGGTGTGAAGATTCCTGTTCTACTCAAGGAGCTCAGGCTCAAGGTGAGGGGAGGTGATGTTGCCAAAAAAATCTCTGGTAAAGTTGGGGTTTTAGCACAACAGTATGCCAATGCACACCTGATTAGCATCCAACCAACTTTTCAAGCTGTTAAAAGTGCGTAAGTAATTACGATTTTTCTAATTTTGCCTTACATATAAATATAGTTTTACAAAAATCGAGTAGGTGTTTGTGGAGAAAACATTGAAAATCTGTAGAAAATGACAGGAAGTGAATATAGATACAAAGTTAATGCATACTTTACACAAAAGAAACAACTTTTTTGACCCTCTTAACAACAATTCAACAAAATAAAGGTGCTCTCATATATTTGTATTTGCTGCATTTCAGTTCAATGAGTAGTCCAACCTGTCATAGGCACTTTAAACAATCTAATTTTTGTTTTTTGTTTTATAAAAATAGGATTGGAAAATTGACTTCCAAAACAGAGGTGGACCGGCACTGTTTTTTAAAGGGGACATAAAATATAAAAACAACTTTAATTTATTTGTTTTAATGTTTTCCCTCATGAATATTTTAATTAATTCCTGCATATTTGAGTAATTTCATTTTATGTTTACCAAATTACATTTTTACTTTTTTATGAAGACATGCTAATTTTAAACGTTTGTAGGAGATAATATATTATAAGATATCTCCATCATAACCGCGTCTATATGTAATCTATCATTGAGTCTGTGTTTATGTGCGTTTACATCAATCTGTCTGCTCATTGAGATTCCTTAATTGAAATCTAATTGAATGAAAATGGAAGTGTGTGTGAGGGGTGAGTCTGTTGCCTGGGATGCCTTCCACACTTCATCTGCAGGTGACTCACTGACTCACTGCTCTTGACAGACACTCAGCAGCTCTGTGCTCGGCCACCTCTGTATCGAAAAGCATTAAATCATTCATTCACAACCATCACTTGAACTAAGATTAAGTAAGCGAAATAAAATGGTGTACTTTAGAATAGCTACAAAATAAAAAATAAATACAAAATTCCTTAATTATTTATGTCATTTCTTTTTAATAAAAAAGGTAAAAAAAGTTTTCTAAAAACAAACAAACAGAACATGAACTGAGAGCAAAACAAATATAAAAACAGAGATCCAGTACACATTTAAACAAGTGTAACAAATCCCAGTGAGTCAAATTTGTCTTTTTCCAAATTACATTTGAATGTTATTTTTTCCATTTGTCTAATTTCTATAATGTCAGTCCAGTCCTTGGCCGCCGTGAAGGTTTTGCGTCATCCATTTCTTTGTTATGGTCTTTTTTCCTGCCACCAAAAGCACACTCCTAAGGTATCCATGGGTGGGATGTCAATCAGTTCTGTATTCTTCATTAATTCTTATTTATTGTTCCTCCAGTGCCTTTCAAGTTTGACACGTCCAATGTGGGTTGGATGTGAAAATTCCAATCGCTCAGATTAGGGTTCCCTCAGAGTGGTTTACAATCAGGTCCATAAGAAGGTGCTATAACTCCCTGGTGGAGCATACACATACAACAGAGTCCATATCTGCCCTCCTTATCTTTACATTCAAAACTGTGTTCAAAAGCTATTTGGTTTGAAATCAATATCGCAACTCCCGTCCTGTGTTTGTCTCTGTATGATGAGCCTTCCGCTGCCTTGTCTTTGTTTCACACATTCACCGTCCCTTCATCAGCGAGCGTTTGATATATTTATTACTTTCCATTAAGGTCTGGACCAGTGTTCCTCTTTACCTTTTGATTCATTCAGATTTTAGTTATTTTTCTGAAACAACAACAAAAAACAGACTATAAATATCACAATAAATATCACAAATAAGCTGTATACGTATGATCTATGTATATTTAAATCTAAAAATAGAGATTGTACCCAGTTCCTCCATCAAAACAGGCTGGTGCTTCTTCAGAGCGTCATAGAAGGCCGCTTTTGCCCTTTCGCCGCCCGACCGTAATGTGGCAGAGTAGAGCTCTCGGATTTTGGCTTGACTCGTCTCTTTGACTTGAATGAGGCTGTAGGTTTCATTGTGCACCATGTCCTCAAGTTCTTCTGCTATGACCAGGGCATTGGAGACTCTCTGGATAAGGACAGCTCTGTGGTCATCAACAAACTTGGCTAGAATACAAAAGAAGAAGCAGCAACAACATAAGACAATACCATTTCTTTTTAAAATGTTCTCTAAATGCTGACTATATCCCTAAAGAAATATGCTTGCTTAATTTGTGTTAAAAGCCACAGTACAATCATACGTTTTAGTTGCTCTAGTGTTTGTGCAGCTCTGATGTTCCAAGTCTCCTCTGGTGCTCAGTCTGCAGCAGGGACAGAGAGGAGCAGTTGGTCCTCAGACCTCAGGGCTCTAGTGGGCGTGGCCAGTGTGTGAGAGCTCAGCCAAATAAGATGGAGCCAGTCCAAAAAACAATATAAGAATTTTAAACTTAATCCTAAAAGTCACAGGAAGCCGAGCAAGCACAGGGCTAATATGGCTAATATACAGAGAGGACTGGTCCAAGAAATTAAAAAGAGGGTCTATAGATCCAGTCTAATGTAGAAGTTATACAAGCTTGTATATTTTGTCAAACTCTCTTGGCTATGCTCACCATGTAGCGCTATAGAAAGCTTGATCAGACCACAGTGTAACCTGTTTTTATAGTTTAAAATTACAATAATCTCAAAAGCCAATCTTTTTTTGAGAAAGGATTGATAAATGAGCTCAGAGAGCAAATTGTACTGTTAAAAACGTTTAAAATGTTCTGGTAACCAAAAACAACAATTGTTTTGCTTGTCTTTGGGTCCGTCGGGAAAAATGCCTTCATCTTTAGAAGGAGCCTCGAAGCTCATCAGTATCAGGGGACCAAAGCTCTTGAAAAATGTGTCCATGATAATATAGTTTCCTCTGCAGTAGGAATTAAGAAGATCAGACACTCGACTTGCATTTCTTTGTAAAATAAGTGATAGTTTTTAACATGTCTATAACTTATTATAACATATACATTTCTTTCTATCAAAAGGGAGATTTTGCGTCTCAAGTAAATGTCTTTAAAAAGTCACAATCCCAAAATATGTGTCTATTTATATGTTCAATCCTGTTTTTTGCGACAGGGACAATTGGCAGAAACATCTTTTGTGGAAACATTTAAAGTTTGCTTCATGGATTTTGTAGCTTTTGTAGCTGGAGATATTTTCAATAAAAGTTAACTTTAGGTCCCTCTCCCATGTTTTCATTCATGTCGGAAAAGATAATCATCCTTATTTTGATATGTTATAAAACTTGTATCAGATTATGTTTTAACTAACTACTTTGTTTTCATACCTTTTTCTCTTCTCGTCATTGTTTTACCAGAAACACTCGATGAGGCCTGAAGAAAATGGCATATATATATATATATATATATATATATATATATATATATATATATATATATATATATATATATATGTGTGTGTTTTTTTTTTTACTTTTTTGAATGTTTGACATATACGATAATTTACAATAAACTATCAATACAGACCATTGATTCCTGGTTTCCTTCTTCGTCTGATCTTTGGGCCCTGACATCATTTAACTTAACTGGACCTTCAGAAATATAATTACAAAAATAATAATAAAAATAAAAACATATTAATACATATGGTGCAGAGTTATGACAGTACCTTGCTCAGTTGTTGAATCCTACAATATAAATAAATAAAATAAGACAAATAATATAAAACATTTAAGTTGATAAAGGTTAATACACACCAGTATCGTCAGGACTTCATAAACTGTCCGCTGAATGTCCTTGCTGTGTTTTGAGAAGAGCTGTTCAGTTATTTTAAAGCAGTCTGGAACAAAGTGGTCTGTCAGTAAATGTTCCGCACAGCCACGACAAACCTTTACTCTGTGTATATTATTACATTATTACCTTTAAAATGTGGCCTCATGTCAGGGTTCTGGTCCCAGCATTTCTTCATGAGACCAACTGCATCTGTTATTCCCACCACCTGAAGGCTCAGCAGGTCTTCACATAGAGGCCGGTCTCCTTCAGGAATCCTCAGTTCTACAAGAGTATAATTAACCCCTATAAAGAGACATGGACGAGGTGGTGTTTGAAAGGGAAACATCGAAATTGAGAAGGACAATGTATCGAAATGAGATAATATTGTAAAATAGGGAATAGACAATAGATAATATTGTAAATGCATTGCAATACAATGTAAATACAAAATTTTAATATTGAGTATATTGCTTAGGATAAAAAATACTACAAAAAGAGCTGATTCAAATAATAATACTAAATAATAAATAATAAAAATAATAAAAAAGGAAAATTGTAAACTTTCAAATAATGGTATAAGGTCTGCACTTTTATTAAATTTGGTCTGATAATTAAAAGAGAACCAAGTAACATTTTCACCTTATTGAAAGTCCATGTGTTTGTGAAATATGTATTTTTGTGGGGTTATAAGTGTCCATTGTCGCCCCTGCTGTCTCTGGACAGATATCCAGCCTTCCAACCTTTGCAGACATTGACCTGAAGAAAACTGTTTGGGAAAAAACATCTGTTGTGTCTGTTCTCTGCAATGTATTTTCCCGAGGGAGCTGCAGGGGGAGCTCTACTGCCAAAGTTACTTAGTTCTGTTTTAAACCACCACTAATAGGTTTAAATCTATGTTTTAATATTTTTAGTTATATTGACATAATATCATCCGACTATTGTTATCGGTGTTAAAAAAAAAATATATATATAAATATATAATTTTTTGTCAATATCACCCAACCCTACCGTTATTAATACCATATTTACCTTGATATGGTTCTTTTCCAGTGAAGATGGACCAAATGAGGATGCCGTAACTAAAGGCGACACATTGAGAATATTTAAAAAAAATATATATATACATATACACCCATACATATGTACACACACATACATACAAACAAACAAACAAACAAACAAACAAACACACACACACACACACATATGTGTGTATATATATATATATATATATATATATATATATATATATATATATATATATATATATATATACATATGAATAAACATATACATGTCTGACAATCTCTCCCTGCATCATTTCTGCCTCTCCCCCCTTTTTTTTTTTTTCTCGTGTCATGTGTAGTGTCTAAGATGCATTAAAAGAAGGAGGACATTTTACGAGTGTCTCCACCTTGGGACAGAGATGCTGTCCAAAGGAAACCACCTCTCATGAGTCCTGCCAGCCTGACTGTGTTTCGGTGCATGTACATTTCCCCTACTACACTGTGGTGTATTAAAAACTCCTTGACCAAGTGTGGAAATGTTGTAAATATGTTGTTTTTAAAAATATGTTTATTGTATGAGATACCCTTTTCAGCCCGTGTGGGGAAGTTGGGTGTTGTTTTATTGCTTAATAAGTCAGGGTTGTTGCAAAGTGGGATGAAGTTAGATATGGGCAAGTGTGGAATTTTGTTATATCTAAATATAAAGTTATTACAGTGCTCCCTACAATGCCGTCCGTGTTACCTGTATGTGTCGAAAGCTCGCACTGGTTCATATGTCGTCTTGAAGGCTTCCGGAGGCATGTATGGAAATGTGCCCTGAGGTCCAGTTTGCATATTTCTGCAATTCATCTCAACACTCATGGAGACTGTGGACAGGCCAAAGTCTGCCACCTGCACACATACAACACACAGTAGAGTTGAATTAGGCATCATTAAGAATAAGACTAAGATTGCGATTTACATTTTAATTTGGTTGAAAGTGTACATTTCAAACGCGTCAAGGAGCTTTAATGTTTGAGAGAAGACTGAAATCTGAACTGAAAAATTAATTCAAGAATTAGAGGCCTTAACTACAGGTTTAGCAGGTTTAATATACAATAATACAAGAAATGTTGTTGTTTGCAAAGGACTTAAATGCTTTCATTCTTTGCAATTTGTAGGTGTAATACCACTTTGTCCATGAGTGACAAATCGTAGTCACCTGCACTACGATTTTCAAAATCAAGATGTCTCAACATCCATCGAAACGGCTTGTATCAATATTGATGAATATCGTTGTTTACAATGAACACATGAAATGATGATCCACTTGTGTTTTAGTTCAACATTAAAAACCTGAAAAAGCATACTGTTGTTCTCCTTCTCTCCTCATTTTAAAAGGGCCCAGTGCTCAACCATGTTAATATTATTTTAAGAATCATATGAACACGATGTATACTTATATTCGTTTCACAGAACCACACCTTTGCATTGAGCGTATCATCCAGGAGAATATTATTTGGCTTTAGATCCAGGTGCACAATGTTCTTGAGGTGGAGAAAGTTCATGGCCAAGGCAATCTGGTGGACAAGTCGAAACGCCAGGGGCCAGGGCGGGGGTCCGGACAGTTGTTTCTGCAGAGACTCGATAGACCCCCTCCTCATGTACTCTGTGACCAGTCCCCTCTCTCCAGAAGGGCCCTCATAGATCCCATACACTCTGAGCACAAACTCATTCGATCCCAGGTCCATGAAGCGAGCCTCTCTAAGCAGGATGTGGCTAAGGGGTGGAAAAGGGGTACATAATTATAATCATATTTTAGTATTTTACATTTATGTCGGTGTAATCCCTCATTCGTCCAGGCGTGTTCCATAGTAGAAAAAGCTTCAGTTGTAGTCATCTGGACTCAGTTTGAAAAAATAGACGTTTCGACTCTCATCCAAGAGTCATTGTCAATAACAGAATTTAGGTCGAGAACTCCGATATTAATACTGTTCTGTGGTAAGACCCGCCCATTGGGAGGAGCCTTCCTGAAGTAGAAAGAGTTGTTTGTTTCAACAGAAACTCCCCCCTTGTATCTACCGAGCTAGCCTATTCAGAATCTTAATGGGCTGTTAAAACCTCTTTGTCTTTGTGAGACCCTGGCTCAACCACCCTGAGTACCTGATTAGCATCTGAATGTCCTTTACCTTTCCAGGGGTTCAGTAACCCATTATAAATAACAGGAAGATGAAACCTAAGCCCTCCATTTCTGTTTAAAGAAGGTCTTTCTTTTTTAACAAAAATAGCTTCCTTGACTCCTCTTTCAAACCATCTTTTCTCCCTGCTTAAAACCTTCACCTCACCGTCTTCAAACGAGTGATTAGAGGCTTCAAGATGGAGATGCACGGCGCTCTGTGGTCCTGAACTTGTATTTCTTCTGTGTTGATAAAGCCTCTTGTGTAAAGGCTGTTTGGTCTCACCTATGTAACGTTCTTTACAGCTTTCTTCACTGCATTGGATCGAATAAACTACATTGCTCTGTTTTTGAGTCGGCAACTTGTCCTTAGGATGAACCAGTTTTTGTCTTAAAGTGTTTCCTGGTTTAAAATAAACAGGGACTTCGTGTTGTCTAAAAATTCTCTGCAGTTTTTCCGACAGGCCAGACACATAAGGGATAGAAACACCCTTCCTTCTCTGTTCAGTTTCCCTTTTGTCCTGCTTCTTGGTTCTCTTCACTCTGTTGAGAGCCCAAGCGGGGTAACCACAGGCTGAGAGGGCATTTCGGACATGTTTTTCCTTTTTCTTCTTGCCCTCTGAGCTGGTGGGCACACCTTGAGCTCTGTGTTGTAAGGTTCTGATCACCCCCAGCTTGTGCTGTAGTGGGTGGTTGGAACCAAAGAGCAGATACTGGTCCGTGTGTGTAGGTTTCCTATATACTTCTATTTGGAGTTTCCCGTCCTCTCCTCTGATCGTGGAACAATCAAGAAAGGCCAAGCGATTCTCCTTAGCGTCTTCTCTTGTAAACCTAATATGTGGGTCCACCGCATTGATGTGATCAGAGAAGGTTTCCAGCTCTTGTTTCTTGATTGTTACAAAAGTATCATCGACATAGCGGAGCCACAGTTTTGGAGCTATGCCTGAGAATGAGGACAGTGCCTTCTTCTCAAAGTGCTCCATGTACAGGTTGGCCACTATGGGAGAGACGGGCGAGCCCATGGCACAGCCATGAATCTGTCTGTAAAATTGTCCCCGGAATTGAAAGTAAGTGGTGTTCAGACAGATGTCCAACAGTTTACATATGTGTTCAGGTGTCAGTTTGGTCCTTTCCTGTAGGGTGGTGTCTTCCTGCAGTCTGAAGACACCACCCTACAGGAAAGGACCAAACTGACACCTGAACACATATGTAAACTGTTGGACATCTGTCTGAACACCACTTACTTTCAATTCCGGGGACAATTTTACAGACAGATTCATGGCTGTGCCATGGGCTCGCCCGTCTCTCCCATAGTGGCCAACCTGTACATGGAGCACTTTGAGAAGAAGGCACTGTCCTCATTCTCAGGCATAGCTCCAAAACTGTGGCTCCGCTATGTCGATGATACTTTTGTAACAATCAAGAAACAAGAGCTGGAAACCTTCTCTGATCACATCAATGCGGTGGACCCACATATTAGGTTTACAAGAGAAGACGCTAAGGAGAATCGCTTGGCCTTTCTTGATTGTTCCACGATCAGAGGAGAGGACGGGAAACTCCAAATAGAAGTATATAGGAAACCTACACACACGGACCAGTATCTGCTCTTTGGTTCCAACCACCCACTACAGCACAAGCTGGGTGTGATCAGAACCTTACAACACAGAGCTCAAGGTGTGCCCACCAGCTCAGAGGGCAAGAAGAAAGAGGAAAAACATGTCCGAAATGCCCTCTCAGCCTGTGGTTACCCCGCTTGGGCTCTCAACAGAGTGAAGAGAACCAAGAAGCAGGACAAAAGGGAAACTGAACAGAGAAGGAAGGGTGTTTCTATCCCTTATGTGTCTGGCCTGTCGGAAAAACTGCAGAGAATTTTTAGACAACACAAAGTCCCTGTTTATTTTAAACCAGGAAACACTTTAAGACAAAAACTGGTTCACCCTAAGGACAAGTTGCCGACTCAAAAACAGAGCAATGTAGTTTATTCGATCCAATGCAGTGAAGAAAGTTGTAAAGAACGTTACATAGGTGAGACGAAACAGCCTCTACACAAGAGGCTTTATCAACACAGAAGAAATACAAGTTCAGGACCACAGAGCGCCGTGCATCTCCATCTTGAAGCCTCTAATCACTCGTTTGAAGACGGTGAGGTGAAGGTTTTAAGCAGGAGAAAAGATGGTTTGAAAGAGGAGTCAAGGAAGCTATTTTTGTTAAAAAAGAAAGACCTTCTTTAAACAGAAATGGAGGGCTTAGGTTTCATCTTCCTGTTATTTATAATGGGATTCTGAACCCCTGGAAAGGTAAAGGACCAGGGAATTCAGATGCTAATCAGGTACTCAGGGTGGTTGAGCCAGGGTCTCACAAAGACAAAGAGGTTTCTAATAGCCCATTAAGATTCTGAATAGGCTAGCTCGGTAGATACAAGGGGGAGTTTCTGTTGAAACAAACAACTCTTGCTACTTCAGGAAGGCTCCTCCCAATGGGCGGGTCTTACCACAGAACAGTATTAATATCGGAGTTCTCGACCTAAATTCTGTTATTGACAATGACTCTTGGATGAGAGTCGAAACGTCTATTTTTTCAAACTGAGTCCAGATGACTACAACTGAAGCTTTTTCTACTATTTTACATTTATAGAAATTATAAGTTGTGCTCTGTTGTGTTTGAAGTTAGCTATCAGGATGCTGGAACAGAAAGCGGAATCAGTCAGTTCTTGTGTTTCTTGTGTATTATATACAGTAATATAATGAACATTTGGTCCAAAGTCATGAAAAGTAACTTCATCAATTTGTTGATTATAGTTTGTGGAACATGTCTTCTCATCTCACTAGAACTTTTTAATAAACAGGCAGATACACTTTTTATCCGGTGGTTATAGCAGCCGATATATAAATTGAGAAACTTAACAGAAGAAAACAAAAGTAGTTAGGGCAACTGTAAATGGTGAAAAGTTTTAAATAGATAGAAATAAGAAATATATAAATCAGCCAACATTCTTAGGCAATAAAAAAACTGGAAGACAAAATTATTGATTGGGCTGAGGAAAGTTATTTAGAAGAAATATTTACAAAACCAGTGGGAATTGTAGTTAGAGGGTCCAAGAGAAATGTGTTGAAACGTGTCTTTAAACATAACTTTATTATGCTTTAAACAAGATTTATCATTAATTATTAGACAATATGTAAAATGTCTGTAAAGTGAATCAAGTGCAGAAATATCACCTCATACCCTTGAAAGTTTCCAACATGACCTTTTGTTCCATTATACTATGAACAGCTCTTTCTGTAATATGTTCTACCAGAGGTGTTGACTTGCGATTTTGTCAGACTTAAGTCACTATTTTGATGACTTGAGACTTGAGTTGATAAAATAGATTAAGATTTGGGACTCAACTTGGAATTAAAGGCCAGCGAATTGGGACTTGACTTGGACTTGGAGCCCTGCGACTTGAGACAAAAAATACCAGTTTCAGGTCTTCTCTTTACAGTTGATTGTTTAAGATGTACTTTTAGTGCCTAATTTACTGGTACATAATATACAAATATATACATTGAAGAAAGAAAAAAGTAATATAAATAACAAAAATATCAGTTGTATTCAGTAATTTGGTATAATGACTTAAAATGTACTGCAAGTTGGCCACTGTCCAGGATGTACCCCGCCTAAGGCCCGAAGTCACTGGGATAGGCTCCAGTCACCCGGGACCCCGAAAGGGAACAAGCGGTAGAAAATGGATGGATGGACTTAAAATGACTAGAAACTCAGAATTGTACTTGAGACCAAAGACTTTAGATTTACTTGAGATTTACAAAACATGGACTGTTTTTTACTATAATACACTTGAAAAACACATTCACAATATTCATAAGTTTCAGCTTCATGTTCTGCGCAACATTTTGAGGACCATTCCCCATTCACAAGAAAAAATATTTTCAAATTCTATGACTATACGTTTTTTTCTAATTATGACTTGGTTTAGTGGGATAGAACCTGTGGTAAACTACAACTGAATATTTTTCTATCTGTGGTTAATATTTAGCATAGTTTTACAACTGTGAACTTAGTTTGTGAAGGAATTCTGAAAAAGTAAACTTTATAATTACAAGTAGAGCTGAGTTCTCAAATGGAATCCCTCCAAACGAATGTCATCATGTGCTATGTGCCAGTGAAAATACACAGACAAATTACACAGAACTGACACACTTTTCTGACAGTTTTAACAATAATTCAACAGTATAGGCAAAATGCTGAGTAAAATTTGAAATATTATCATTTTAGTGAAATGTGAAATCTAACCTGTCATATGCATTTGAATAATTAATCACTATGGCAACGGTCCTCCTAATTTCTCATGTTCTGAAACCCATGGATCTTGCCCACCTTTAAATAAATACATAAATAAACATACATACATCACAGCCTAATATTGACAAAATACCTGGCATCTTTCTTGAGTATTTTGACCGCCACATCGATGCCCATGTCTTTGTGCCTGGCCTTGTACACCCGTCCGAAGCCGCCCCTGCCCACCTCGTGCCAGTCTGCGCTCAGGCTCGCGCGCCGGATCACGTGGGTCACGGGGTCACAGCGAGGAGGCAGCGCCATCTTCCGGCCGGCCCGGAAAGCGCAGCGCACGGCAGCTCAACAGCAGGTGGGGGCTAGCTACACCACCGCACGATACTGCGTTTACACATGGGAGAATAATACACCGGTAATACTTTTACTCAGTGCTTTATAATTGTATAAACAATGCCAAATGACCCTGTATAAATATTCCAAAACGCTAAATAAAAGTAAAAAAGTTGCAACGCTAGCTTAGCATTACTGAGAGCATTTAAATATGAGTAAACCATGATGCAATTGTGGACCACATTAGCTCAGACAGATAAAGCAACTGATTAAGTCTTAAAAGTGTTCAAATAACTTGTTACATACCTACACGACAGCAGCGGTTGGTTGGTTGGTTGGTTATTATTTCAACGAAGCTTGTTCCCTATTTTCATTTTCTCTCGAGGTTAACGTGACACTTATCTTATCTGCCTCACTCTTTAGGGAAATGGTTTCTCACAACAGAAGATATGAAACACGTGTGCGGCAGAAGAGGTAAAGATGCTTCCTGAGTTCTTCCTTTCGATGCGAGTTGAGAACACTACGGTGAGTGTAAATGAAGTGTGTGACAGTGGGCTGGGCAAACACTGAAGCTGATGCCTCTGTAGGTCGTGCTCACGTGTTACAGCAGTCTAGAGTTTCCTCAGTTAAACCTGAGGTGGAGATACGTGAAGGGTAACACTACCACCACCACCACCACCACCACCACAACAATAACAACAACAACAACGACACGTCATACAATTCTATAGAAGGATTTGCTGTTTTACTGTCAGATGGGAGATTATTGTCCTGGTTTATGATTCATATCTATGTAATTACTGGGCCTATTCCCATAAAATAAAACAAGACATTTGCTCTGTCTGTCAGTAGAATTACCCCCCATTTTTTTATTATCACAATAGTCTTGTGCCATTGTTCAATATCAAAAACGTGATTGTTGCCACTTAAATGACTTTTTCTATATTTTCCTTTTTCTATGACACATTTGTGGAGTCAATCCCAAACAAATAATGGCTTGGCTCAACATTCATGGTTTGTTGATGAGAATATTCCTTTAGAATTTTGAGGTGTTTACTTATACGTTGTATGTTCTTCAGGTGGAAGAATGGGACATGGACCTGTGTAAATCAGCCTCCAAGACACATCACTGTAACACTGGTCTGTTTAAAAGAAAAATATAAAATAAACATAAAATAAATCATTCTTACTAGAACAAGGGTGGGCAAACTTTTTGACTCGAGGGCCACATTGGGTTCTAAAATTTGACCGAGGGGCCAGGAAAATATGATGTGTTTGTGTGAACTAATTACTATAAATTACACGCAAGATTTGACCTGTAACTTGTAACAAAGCAAACAAATGCAAGGCTCAATGTACAAATTGTTCGCTTTAGACCTGCTTTAGACCCACTTTAGAACAAATCACAGCTGTCCCCTCTGTCCCCTCTGTCCTTGATGACTCTGTGTGAGCTGATTTACCTGTGTCTTCACATCTGGATCATCTGCTCCGGAGCGCGTACTCATCGAGTGAGTGTTACGTTGTGACATGAGATATTTACACAGAAATTGGTCCAGATAATGATGCGCATGTGTCTTTTGACTCGTGAGTCAGGTCTGGCCAAAAAAGTTTAATTTACACAGTAGTGACAAGCCAGTCTTCTGAATGCGCCCGCGGTCCGCTGCGCAGCGTTTTGAAACTAAAACTATAGAGAACACGATGTGTCCTCTGGACAGTGCTTCTACTGTCCACAAGAGTCTTCTACAGTGTGTCAAACACTTGTGCTTCCTGCTTGATTGCCCCCGGTGGCCGTTTGTGGTGAATTTTATTTTCTTAGATGTTCTTGTGTGTGCGCACTATGTGCGAGCAGTGCGCAATTGCGCAGGCGCAGCTTAGAGGGAACAGTGCCATCTCTTGGGGAAATGTGGGCATTACAGGCGAAAGGTAAAATAAACGGCCAGCCACAGTATCGTGAATTTGAATCCCAACTCCGACATTTGCTGCATGTCCTTCTTTCTTTCTCATTCCATCTACTGTCTAATAAAGCCTACAGCAGAAAAAAAACAAAAAAAAACATTTAAAAAAAATATATATATATTTTAAAATAACTTGGACAAGCTTGGCGGGCCGGATTGAAAGGCCCAACGAGCCGTATGTGGCCCGCGGGCCGTAGTTTGCCCATTCTTGACCAAATGTTTTGCTGCATTTTCTGTGGGGGAAATATTCAACTGAGCATGTGCAGTACTAAATCAAAATCTAGTGGTGATATGAATGTTGCACCAATGAAATTTCCCCATGTGGGACAATAAAGGAATATCTTATCTTAACATATAGTTTTACATGATTTAATAATGAGCCGTGTTGATTATACTCTGAGTTTATTTAGTTATCACTGCAGTGTTGTCGAGAGTGTGTATTTATTTATCAAGAAAAAAACATTCTGGACCATAATTTATTAAGCCTACATTACACAGGAACTGTGTAATGTAAATGTAAATGTTATGTTTGTTCATAATATTTTTTTGTTTTCTTTACACAGAGCAGTGTAGCATGGAAGGGTCGAGAGAGGGAAGGACATTGTGCAAATTGTCCAAGACAGGCTGTGACAAGCTGCGCATGGAGCCTGGCATATGTGCTGCTATCCACTCAGCCACCAAGCAGCGTAAGTAACAGTTTTCAAATCAAACAACGTTAGTCTCACGTGTAAATGTTTCATGGGACTAACATTGTTTGTAAATGTATTGCCCCATTTAGAAATGTTACTGTACTTTTCTGGTTTGATCAGACATAATACTTATATATTACATTAAATATTACATTAATATACACTTATTAACTGTTAAATATTTTATAAATCCTGATAAATCCATTGCCAATCGAGCGAGAGGCCTTTTCTGAAACTACGACATCATCAAATTCAAAATGATAAACTTCTGAAACCTAAATTAATATATGAATAATAAATATTAATATAAATACTTGACAAAGTCTGCAAGCTAAAACTAATATCAATTGGCACATGCTTATCTGCCTTGAAATGATACTATAGGTAAATTATTTATTATAAATATATAATAAGAATAGTATTATACTAGTGAAAAGGAATCTTTCTTACTACTTTGCATTCAAAAGGTCACTCCCTCTTCTGCACCTGGAGGCTCTAGGTTTAACGTAATGGTGCCTTCATGGGACTGCTTTACTTTACCTATCATAAATACTGGTAAATCTCACCAAATTGAAATTATTGATGATGTTTAGCCTGAAGTAAAACTCAGAAAATCACAAAACCTTTGTAAAATAAGCATATTTATACATACCCAAACAATATATTTATCGGTGATAAAACATTTCAAACATAAACACATATATATATACTCAATAATCTAAGCTATGTGTAGAGGTGACAAAGGGCATCTAAACTGATCCCAGTGCGTTTATATTCGATGTCTCATGACTATATTTTGGAGGCTGGTGTTACTACAGCTCCACATTACACCCCTAATTCTCCTTCCATTGCACGTGCACAGTCTGGACTCTACTCCTATCCCATGCTGCCTCTCTGTCAGATAGGCGCGGTCTGCTGTAGCCCCTCGTACTCTCCATCACTGTCTCCCCTCCCTCTTCTCCACCCACCTGGCTTTACGCACCCCGTCTCTCCAACCGGTCTCTTCACTAGTGCTCCTCTCATCTCTCATCTCTCTCCAATCCCTTGCATTTTATGTCTTTTGTCCCTTCACAAAAGACATCACCATTATCGGGCGTAAAGGTAAGAATTGTCCTCTTCAAGACAGCTGGATCGTTACTGATTCAAGCCCACATTATGTTACCAACACCGGCAGCGGGAGTAGCGGCAGACACCTCCGGGAGAGAAGCTAAATGAAGGACCCACGTGCGTCGATGTGCTTTGTATTGTTATGAACGCGTTGGGCTGACTGCAACGAGACACAAGAAGAAGGCACCAGAGAAGGAAGCAAGAAGGAGGGGCAGCACTCAGCACGGCGTGTCCAAAGGGGGCTTAGGTAGGGGATATAGCAGCACCGGGCAAAAGTGGAAGTGTGCACCAGAGGGGTATAGATTGGAGACTGACTGGAAAATCTCATTTGAAACGGAGTTGGTGCTATTAAGAGACTGCAAAGTGTCTGAGAAGGGGAAAAACGGCAAGTATAAAAACGGGACTTATCTGGATTTTGTTAAATAGCTGGACTGCAACAAGATCAAGGTGTACGGAAGACATTGAACCTTTCTTATTGGTCTTTCTCTGTGAAGATTCTGCAATGGCTATACAACTAATGCCCGAATCGGCAGTCTGCCTGCTCATGGTAAGGCACAGAAAGAGCATGTTTTTTTTCTTCTTTGAAATAGTCGCCAAAAAGAGTGAATTTCTCCTGTGTTATTTTTGCTTTGGAGCATTGATCCTTGGAAAGCTCCTTCCCATTACTACTGTAAGCTATAACATTCTGGGACACACTTTCCCCAGATACTGCAGTTGTGTTTGAATCCTGTGAAATCGTTTTGGCTATTGAGAACTTCATTGGAGCTATAGCACATGAGAAAGAAGACAATTCTGCTGCATCTTTTCTTTAGGAACAATCTAACAGTCTTAAACATAATATGGGACAGTGAAGGGAAGTTTGTGCCCATAATTGTCCAAAATAGACGAGTTGAAAGTGAATGCGGAACAAGGGATGATAGCCCATGGTTACACTCTGGCGTATTTACAGCATGTATGTTCAGTAGCATGCACTGTCCCGACCAAATAAAACAAATAATAATAATGATTTAAAACGAAAGATAAATATGCACTACATCTAACTTAGAATGATCGTACATATATTTTTATTCCATACTGTTGGCATTCTGCAGTCCCAAGGGATGTGTGTGTGTGGTGGTGGGGGGTACACGCATGGCTGCACTACCTGCTCTACCTGTCATTGCTGTCTGTTACTATGACGATATAGGCCATGCACTTGAGGGAAAGGCGGCAGCGAAATGAGCAGGGCAAAGGAGAGACAGGAGGATTGATGGACAGGGCAAACACAGGTTAAATGATGAAGACAGCTTTAGGAAAAAAGTAAAGAGATTTATGTCTGCAAACAGAAGTGCACCTCATATACAGGCAAATCATACTAGATGTAATATTATCTGTAGTTTTTTCACGCTGATGGAATGTTTCAGAAAATGCATCAAATCAAACAACAAATATAACTGATTAAAATAAATATATTCATGACACAGTGCTTTGCCTTCCTCCATTTGTCAATACAATTTAGTGAATTATGAATTTAGTTGCTGATAAAGTGATTAAGATAGTAGTGCCACAATTGCCCTGGGACAAACAATGGCTGCCATTTGTGCCTTTGTTTGTGCCATTTGAAACCCCTCACCTTTGGCAGTTAGCATATTCAGAAAAACAACAAGGCCAGGTGGTGCCCCCAGCCTCTGGCTCACTTTGCATACGTTAGCATGAACATTAGCATTAGAGTAGAGGGTGTAGCTTAACAAGTGCCCCGCTGTCAAAGCTGACAACCCCAAAACCTCTCACTGTCACCCCAGATTAGCATTCTGTCATTAAGTTAGTATGAAAAATAAGCTTACTGTCCATAATTTGACTGCAGTTCCTCTGGAAATGCAATAACCACTAGACTGTAGTGGTGTAAAGTAGAATTAATATTATTAATATAACTGTACTAGAAGAACTAGAACAAGAAGTTTGTGTCTGGCACTTCGCAAGCTGCACAAGTTCTTCAAGCTCTTTATATCAGTGCAGTTCTCATTCACTCTTCTGTCAGACACACTCTGGTGTTATGATATTGCTGTTTAGTTTCTTCCCTGTTGCTGTCACAACCAAACACACAATCACACACTCACAGATGAGGGCAGTGAAGTATTTGCTCAAGAACACAAGCACAAGAATCAAACCACACATCTGCCTGTTCTTTTGACTGAGCAATATCCACCCCAACAGATACATTGTGTACAGTTATGGTACAGATGTACAGCTGCAGCAATCTTATAATGTGTGGATTTTGTTCAGCTTCCTGTTCAGCAACTGAAGCAAAAGCAATGAGGTCACACAAGTCAAGATGAACGTATAGTGTTTAAGCTTCTTCAGACATGCTCTAACTGGTTGTTGTGATTGATGTTGAATAAATGATGCCAGCCGTTGGTGAATGACATTTGTATTCACGATGTCCTGCTCAGAGCAGAACCCATCTTCATTATTAATGAGTTTACCCAGTGTGTGTTTGCTGTGACTGGGATTAATATTGATCACGCTTCCTGTCTATGTGCCTATTAATATTTTAGCTTCATAAGTGATTATCTCCACCAGTAATTACACAAGCTGCTCATTATGATTGGCTTGGCACTACAAATCTTCAGCAAAAGCCAAGCACATGAACTTTTAAAATAGCTGACATCACAACGTTAGTTAGCCCTGTTTTGCATAACTGTCTGATTTAGGGATTTTTATTTGATTTTGGCTCTAGTTAGTTTTAGGCTCTTCAGTGACCACACCATCTTGTCAATGCCCGAAGCTAAACAAAATGGGGCCTCGTTAGTACTTGGGTGGGAAACCATT
This sequence comes from Eucyclogobius newberryi, assembly GCF_026437365.1. Classification (NCBI taxonomy): domain Eukaryota; kingdom Metazoa; phylum Chordata; class Actinopteri; order Gobiiformes; family Gobiidae; genus Eucyclogobius; species Eucyclogobius newberryi. The sequence goes on from NW_027316389.1 coordinate 32,401,096, forward strand.
GGGAAAACCAGGTGCCACAGTGGGGCAGCAGTGGTTCTAGTGTAAACTGCTGTTGTGTCCTTAGGCAAGACACTTCACCCACCTTGCCTAGTACGGATCTGGTGTATGTGTGAGTGATTTGTGGTGGTTGAAGGAGCCGATGGAAACAATACGCTCCATAGGAAAGGAAATAAGTTGAAAATAATCACTGCAAATGAAAACTTTTCTGGACGATTATATTATGCAAAACCAACCAAGCCAATTATCAAGTCTACAAACTTGCTAACAGTGAATATTCATTAATAGAAGTGTTATTTACATTCACTATGACAACCAAATACGAGAAACATTGACCCCAAAACAGTGTGTCCATGTCTTTCTGCCCTTATTACCCGTTCATTCAATGATGCTGTGGCTAAAGATGGAGACCAGATGACTAAGATGCAGCCAGTAGATTCATTCAGCCCTAATCGAATCACTGGCCTATGACGTGATGCTGTGCTCTGCGTACACTGGCCCTGATCGCAACGTCAATATCTCATTTTTTACTTTATATTGCGGCTCTTTATTGTTTCCATACACAAGGTTAAGTTACTCACTATGCCCCATGAAAGATTGTATGCGTATACAGTAATTTTTTATCTGATGTCCACGACATGGACAAAAGCGGGGAGTCGAGTGTGGTGGGGGAGGGTTAGCAGCATGACATCATACTCAGATAATTGATAGCAATGACAGACGGGAAAAGAAATATACAGTAGCATGGATGCTTGCAGTAATGTGCCAGGCTCGTGTTGGGGAAAGAGTACATACAATTAAAGCTTTGTTAAATTATACTATAATATGTCAACTATTGTAGCAAGAGATGGGTATTTCCTTTCAACCATTTTTATAAAAAAGAAAGAAATAACTCAAAATTTATTTCCTGATCCAGCTTGTGCTTTATTGTCTAGATAGATATTCCTGACCAAATCCTGGCCCAAGAACTTGAAAAGTTTACCCCAGTGGCAGAGCATAAACTAAAAACAAATACCTCAACCACATGTAAGTTATAATAATGACATTTCAATATTGTTGACTTACATCAGTAGAAGAAAACATATGTTGGTTTTAGTAGTGCATGTGCCTTCTGCTGGTACAGAAAGCCCCTTTCTAATGCGGCAGTAAATATTAGAGCTATAATCAGGAATTTGCCCAAAGCTGCAGAGTAACTGCAGAACAGTCACGGCTGAGCGATGAGAGCAGTGAGGACTGCTGATGTTAACACTCACATAGCAGGTGCAACACAGCAGCACAAACTACATATCTATGTGCATTTAATTCAGTGTCACTTACTAATACTGTTAAAAAACTCAATTAAATTCCTGTTTAATGGTCAGACCAGTGAAATTGCATTCCTGTATGACTTGAGATTGAAGACACAATAGTGTAGAGCAGGGGTGGGCAATTATTTTCCTCCGAGGGCCAGATTCGAATCCAGGCAAGTAGCGGAGGGCCGGCCCGCGATCATTGGTGTGAAAAAAAAAAATCCAAAAAATGAAGTATAGGCTATTGAATCTATTATTTAATTCATTTCCACTCATATTTATTAAGGATACAAGTGCAGACAGATGCCTTAGGGCAAAAAAAAGAAAAAAACATATATAATACATTTTTGAATATTAGGCCGCAGTTATTTTATGACTTGGTTTACGGATTTTTAAATGAAATATATTGAACAGGCGGGTGAAATATAAATACAAATATTAATATAATTTCAATTTCAAAATATTTTTTCTTCCGGGTTTTCCCAAAATACACCACGGGAGGAGGAGGGGGAGGGGACGCGCAGGTGAGTGTAACAGTAGATTCAGCGTGTTTTGCATTGGTAGTACTGACGCTTCTAAGTGTGCAACCTTAGTCACGGCAAAACGCACTGGAGAAAATGTGGTAAAAGGATTTAAAATGTGTATTTGCAATATAAGGAATTGGCGCTGCGCGTAGCAGACACGGAAACGGGCGCGCGCGTCTTCTCATGCTCTCCCGGGGCCGTGCGCAGGGGCGGAGCCGCTCAGTCACACAGGCTCAAGCAGGATTTTGACGAAAAATTGCTTCACGCGCTCTTATCTTTCGACTTAATACCGCTTTTTATATTTCATTTAAAGCTATTTTGCATTGTCGGTGGTACTTTATAAAAAAAAGATTGATAATCATTTATTTTATTTATATTGTAGAAATCAATAATCTAAGTGCGACGGATCCGTAAACCAAGTAATAAAATAACTGTGGCCTTACTTGGCATGTTTGGCGGGCCTGATTATAAAGACAAACGGGCATGTGGCCCGCGGGCTGCAGTTTGCCCACCCCTGGTGTAGAGAAATTGGGATTATCCACAGAACCTCACCAGAAATATCGCTTCCATTGCGAATTCTCTTAATGTCAGAGGGAAAAGGGTCTATAGCACTGTAGCAAAGTGAGAAGCACGCGTACCAGACAGCAAGATGGTCCCAGATATTACTCCCAGACCTTGCTGGGTATTTGTTAAGTTTTGCATGTCCTCCCTGTGTTTCCTTTTGGTGGTCTGTGTTCCCCCCAATTATGCAACAGTTTTTTAATGGAGAGGTGTATGGCCAAACCTGTCAGTAAAAGCATGTGGTTTGGAGGAGAGGTAAGACTTTGGAGGAATACATATGTTTAGTTTTAAATGACACATATGTTGATTATTATTTATTATTGACAATTATTTTATAGTAAACGCCAGCAGAGAGTCGAACCCAGGGACTTACAGTGAGGTGAGAGTGCTAGCAGCCATAATGCAATTTTGAAAGGTTGTATTTATTTATTTAGGAATTAGGATATTTATTTTATTTTATCATGATTCATTTTTAACACATCGCCCAACCCTACTAAAAAATTCCAACTTTCAGTATGAACATAGTTCAAGACCAGGGAGAAGCGCCCCTGGGTGTCTCCTGCTGCAGCGACAGTCAAATCCTTACCCTTAACCACAGTTCAGCTGTAACACCACCTCCCTCTCTTGCTTGTCTTTATTATATACTGAATTTGCTTAAATCCTTCCTCATTCCAATATTGATCACAATGAAAATCCCTATAAACCACAATTTGTACAGAATAATATTGTCACATATTTGGACACATCAAATTATTTAACACATGAAACTACGTGTCCAGAAAGGTGCCACGTCGATTTGTCTCTGTTGATGCGTACAGTAAATGTGTAAGACTGGGCATGTGCGTGTGTGGGAGGGTGTTTGCACAGCAGCCAATGTAAGGCGTATTGATGCGGTGCAGAGGACTAATTGACTGCAGTGGAGTGGTCATTTGTGCGGCTCACAGAAGGCTCAGGTGTTAAACGGGAATACGGGATATGCCTCATGCATGTTAATGAGACCAGACCATTGTTTCTAATCATGGCCGCCACGCTGAGACTTGACTGTTACTGTAAAGATGTTCTACAGTAACATTCATGAAGTTCAAAACTGTGGGTTTTTGTTGCAGTCAGTTGTCATTTAAGAAACATATAAACTAGGCCTAGGAACTAACAATTATGGCTTAGTTGATTAGTTAGTCAAAAAAATATTTCTATTGTACTTTTCAACACATTTTCACCAAATAAAGGTTGAAGTATAGTGACTGACAGCTCCTATATATAGAATATTTATGAATAAAGTTTATGCTGATGAAAATTATACATATTTTGTTCTTTTTTGACATTTTGAGTCTATATAGTCCAGATTACAATAATGATGATCAAAATACGATTACAAATATTCTTTATAATCCACTTCCTCTTTAATGCAGTTTTATAGTTCAGTGGTTCCTTAGTTTTTATATTGGCACATTCATTTTTACAGTATTTTGCTATAATTGACATTGTTATGATTTGTTGCTTTTTGTTTGAATATGTATTTAAAGAACTCAGAAAAATATATTGTTTTTTAGTCTTTGTTTGCACATTTTCTCCTACTTGCTAATGAATTCATGTTTGCAGTAAGCGTAGGCTGTTATTTCCATTCACTTGGCTTCTGTGGACGTAGTATTGATTGTAGAGAGCAGCCCAAGGAAACATCCTCTCCGCCCACACTGTTTATTTACACACTGTCCTAACACTTTGCCTGCTGCTCTACCATAACCCGCTGCCAATCAATGACTCCAGCCACTGCACGTGTACATTAAACACATTAAATCCCCTCAGTCCACTTCACTCACAGAAAACATCCCATAGAAAAGCCCACACATGACATTTATTGGGTGTGTCCCTCATAGTCCAAGTGCTGTGGAATAAAGATTTTAAGATAGGTGTATTATTTGTTTCTCCACACGATGCAGGAAAAATAATTATGTTTTGTCACGAGTCACTTTGGTTCTTTGTTTGAAAGTGAAAGTGGAAATGGGGAGTTCTTTTTTAATTACATTTGGGAATTTGGGTAACATATTAACCAATGTTATTGAGGAAAAAGTGTAGATTTGATTTAGCATATTTGCATATACGCACATAGTATTTCACAGTTAGGGTTGGCTGTTACTGACCTTGTTTTTGCATTCATAGATGAAAGTTCCAAGTTAAACATTATGAAGCATAGTGGCTTGAGAATATCCAAATCCCTTATGTCTATGTTTTTTATGTGTGTTTTTAATTAGTGTGTTTTTATTAATACCATTTTTATAAAACTGAAAAAACAAACAAAAACGTCACAAAATGCAAATAACTTATACTAATAATTTATACATATTTCCATTTTCAAATGAACAGCAAAGGGTGTTTGTTTATTCATTTTATTGATGTCTATTGTTATTTGAGTTGAGTGCTCTCGGTAGTTCTTTTTGTGACATCCCTTTACGTTTTTTCTCCTGCTGCCAAAAGTCAATTCTACGAGGTATCCATCAATTGTTTCTATTGCAGTTTTATGTCCCAGATAGTTTTAAAGTCAAGTGGAATGTTGAAAATAATTTGCCGTTCTTTATTTGTCAGTTCAACATTTCTGAACAGTTCGACATTCCCAAAACACATTAATGATGGGCTTCTCTTTTCTTTGCACTGTTTTACTTTCTTTGTCTTCTTACCCTGCTCAGTGTTGTTCGGAGCCAGTGTCAGTGTCACTTCTGCAAGGTGCCCCCCTGCCCCCCTGTCCTGATATGTCTTGTGCGCCGTGCAGAGTTCTGTGTGTGAGTGTGTGTCTCTGTGTGTGTGTGTGTGTCTCTGTGTGTGTGTGTTTGTGTGTCAGAGAGCTCTCTGATTGGCTCACCATCTGTCTGGCCTCTCAGCAGATGTCTGGGTGTAAGCAGCAGTGATTTTTCTTGCCCTCTTTCCTCTTTGTGTGTGTGAGTGATACTGTATGAGCGAACCCTGCCTGCCCCGACACCACTCCCACTGGGGCGGCCCATTGTCTTCTCATGGAGTCACTTAACAGATAACAGGCTCTTATATAAAATGAAGCGCTGTCTGGTATGTATGCAGACTTGTTCACCACGATTTACACACCCCAACGTTCATTAATAAACATACATTTGTTTATGAATTTTCAATCAATTACAGAGATTATGGCGAGAGAAAAAAAGAAAAACATTGTGTTTTTTTTTTTACAATTGTACTTATTTGCAGGCCCACATCTGGAATGAGGCTTGTAAAAATACTAAAATATGATCATATATTATAATTAATTAACTTCTCTAAAATCATGTGTTTTCCTGATAACAGCGAAATAAATAGCATGCTGCTTTATCGATACTTGCAGCTTTACTAATGAATTGCTGAGTTTAAATAAATACGAATATGAAAATGGTGTCTTCCTTATAGAGGAAGGAAACCGTGGAGGTCAAAAAAGAGAAGTGACTCAGAAGCATGTCAAATTTGAAGACTATTGGGGAGAATATATTGTGAAAGTCACTAACACAATATGAGTTACTATGTTTTATGAGGGCAATGGATGTAGTTTCTAGCAGTATTCTGTTGAGTAAGATCTATTCTGTTTTGCCTCTGTCATGTCTGTGACCTTGGTTGTCATGGTAACGGCTGCAGCATAAAGCTTTTCCAGTCAGCCTTTCCTTTGCTGCAAAGGTTGAGTTTTGATGAAAAATGTAAATGCAACATTTGGAATTGAGCATAATAAAATCCAATTTTCTGTAAAATCACATCTCCATGGAGAGAAGCAGGTGGCAGACCTAAACCTCACCCCCTCCTGGCACGATGTTGGGGGTTTTGTATTACATTTTTTGCTGTAATTCTTGGATTTCTTGTACCAGGGTTATTATTTTTTGTATTTTAAGATTTCATCATAAGAAAATATAAGAAAAAAATCCACTGTCTAGACAAAAAGCTCATCCTCTTAAAGTTATTTTACATCCCATTGACTTCTATTAGAAACACATATTTTCATCCTACTGTCATAAAAGTGGAATCATTGTCAAGATTTGGTTAAGTTTTCAGTTAGAGGTGGAACAACTAAACTACAAAACTAAAATCCCTTTGCATTCTTTTTACAGCATATTTAAGTTTTTTGGCACATGACATTTTTACACATTGTCTCATGCTTAAAATGTTTTCATAAGAACCCGTGTCAGGAGAGCCTGAGGGTTATTTAAGCCAAAGAAAGGCCATAACATATTTTCTGTCATATAAAGTGCAAAAGGTTCAAAATAAATTAATGATAAATTAAATGTAAACGTGCTTTGCCAGTGTGATGCGTTATGGCGGCAGCACATGCGCCATGTGTCATGCGATTGAATCCCCTCTTCAACAATTTTCGCTTCTCTTATCCCCGTTTCATGCTGAGCTATCCTGTCTAATAAAGGCTACGGGCCAAAAAATCCTTAAAAAGAAATACATAAATGAGTAAGTGAATAAATTAAATCCAATTGAACTGAAAATGACTTCTTCTGTTTGGGCTGTGTTCTAAGATTGTCCACTAGATGGAGTTAAAGACTAGTGAATTACATCTCAGCAGTGATCTTTTGAGAGATTGCGTTCATTTTATAATTTCTGGATCAACTAAGGAAAAAACATGCAACTATTACAGCATTATGCAATAATTTGCTCAGTATTAATACTTTTAAATGTTGGCCTGGCTTCATATCTATGTGGGATTGAAAATATTGATGACATGATTCCTTAATGGTCTTATGGTCATTTATTTAGCATTTTTCTACCTTCAAGGCACTCTACCAGGGGCTTTACATCAAGGAACCAGTCACCCATTCACACACCAGTTGTACGCAGACACTGGGGGTGAGACGTGTTAAGTGTCATGCCCAAGGACACAACGGCAGTATTCACCAGAAGCAGATGCAATTGCACCACCAACCTGAGGTTCAGTGTCGGAGCTGTTTATTACATGTATTACTATCTCAAGTGATGTCTTCGACATTCCTAGAGACACTGCTCTATCTGAAGCTGTTGCAATTAAAAAACATGTACATTAAACTATTTTTTCTTCTATGAATTCTGCGTTCTGCAGTTTTGAATAGTCAATGGACCCCTTTCTATGCATAAGTAATTTTAGAGCAATATTATGATGAACAAACTGTAACATGTGTCATAATGTAAGACTAAATACTGTCTGACTTTTGTTTTAACACAATCTGAACATAAAGAACTGACTTAAACTGCAGCAGCTAATTTGTGCTGTTAAACAAGTTCCTCTCACATAACATTAAAGTCACAATTTTCAGTTGGTCACACTCACCTTGAGTTTTAAGACCATCTAAAATATATGCTTCCTCATTGCCTTGAAAGAAAAGAAAAAAGCAGAAGACATGTCACTGATAATCTGATTATCTACGATGACAAATAATACATCTAAAAAATAACGGCTCATGTGGAGGAAAGGAAATGACTTACTGCTCTATTGTGAGCACTGTTCTTGCTAATCCTGGCTCACTCTGAACTGAGTTCTTCACATGAAACTCTCAAACATCGCCAGAATTCATCTTGTTGGTAAGGTTAGGTCTTCTTTTTTATAACCAAAAATGCCAACCCAAAAAGTGTCCAAAAGTCAGATTAAAAATGGTTAAATCATGTGTAATATTAAACAAACCACTAGAGGACAGTATGTGAATAGGGCTGATCTGTTTTAATGCATGTTCTTTTCTTTTCTAATAGATAGCTGCTTGCTAATTATAGTGAAATAAGGAATGTAATTAGTCATTTTTGGTGATGTCATCTCCAGATGTATTCATGCAAAATATAGAAGACAAAACAAAAGCCATTTCAGTTTTGGTTGTAAAAATGTTTTGTGGTGGGTTTGCTGGAAGACTAAAAAGCGTACAATGCTAATTTTCCTATTACCAACAGCTAATAGCTTAAGATAATTTGTTATCACATTGTCACCGTGTCCTCTCTGCCTCTGCCGGTCTCTGTGTGTGCTGCCTGCAGAGAACAGTGGTTGCCCCTGACAACAGTTGCTTGGAGACGGATGTGGGATGACATCATTGCATTGGGCACGCTTCCACCTTGGCTCCACAATGAATGAAACCGGTTACCTCCTTTGTCAAATACAGAAATGGGGTTCTTTGCAACACATGCTATAACAAGACAAGTTTTTATAAAGAACTTTGATTATCTAGTTGTGGGTTAGGTCCAATTATTTTATTCCATTTAGGTTCCAATGTACCTGGAAAGCTGTTTTCAGGGTTCATAATGATCCAAACAACCATTATTAAGACCAACAGCCAAATTCTGAAGAACACATATGTTTTGGTATATCTTCTTTCTTGGCTTCTAGCACTTGTGTATTAGTTAAAGCGCTACTCTACTGGCTCCTGGGTGTAGACAGGTTTCCTCTGTGCGGTTTGGTACAGTTAGTTGTGTGTCACGATGCTGCGGGTCCAGGGAACAGTTTTCCTATTAAATAATCAACAATCAACCTTAAATGTCTCGCAAAAGCCAATATTTTCTTTGGGCCAAAAAGCTGCCTAGGATATGCATTAAGCCTTACTTTAGAGGACGAAATGCACAAAACGTAACCACACTGCTGTCTTATCCAGTTTGTATTTAAACAGGGTCAGGGATGAGTTTGTAGTAAAGTCAAATTGAGCTAAATAATAAAAAAAAAATGGCCCTACACATCAGGCTCAAAATATGGTCAGACCTTTTCGGCCGTCTGTGTCACTGGTTTCTAAACGATCGGCATCGACCATGAAAACAAAGAAACATTGGTCGATCTCTAATAAAACAGATGTCAGTAATCCACCAAATTATGTTTAGTAACACATTATCTCCTTCTTTCCTCTCGCTTCTGAGTCCTATGTCCTTCTCCTTCAAACTCCAGCCTCCGTGGCCCTGTCCCATCCATCTTCTCTCGTGCTAATGCTGTGTCTCTGCACCATAGAGATAAGGCCTTCCCCATGTCCCTTCATCACACAACACACAGCCTATGTAGTCTTTGCATATAGAAGGGGCATTTGCAAGGCCTATAGGCTCATTCGTTTGGTAGAGAAATATATAATTTGTTTTTTTAATGATTGCCCACTCCCTCCCTAAATGTGCATTTTTTATGGACGCATGTGAGACCTCGAAACTGAAAGCGAAGAATACATATCTTAATTATTTGGATTTATTTTGGGGGAAAAAAGAGCATCTTTACCACTCAGGCTGTGGAACTCCTTATGCATGGTAATTCCAGATTGCAGCAGGATTAACCCTCTAAGGCACCGTTGAGCTTCTTAAATGTTGTTAATTAATTTTGACTTTAAATGAGCACTTTAATTCCATAAACGCACCAGATATTTCAGGGTTCATTTTATATTTATGTTGAATATTAAAGAGTTCCAAGTTTCTCCACGCTGGAAAGAAAAATGAATTTATGAGATCCATCAATCAAATATATACATGGAAAATATGCAAAGAAGTACCAACGAAACACAAAACTTTGTGTTATTTTTGTAGCAGTGTAGAAGACATTTATTGAGAAAGATAAAATGTGTAAAATGTCCTGTTCAAGCTAAACACCAAGTTGAATGATCCAATGTATGAGAAGACGTTTTGCATTTTTGGTCAAAACATGCACTTTCCTTCCATTATCTCCAAAAAGACCAATTGTGATGATAGTGGACAGGCTTGACAGCAGATGGGACGACATATTAAGAGAATAGGAGACATAAGGCCGGTGTGTGGAGCTGGAAGGCCTTGAAAAGCACAGAGAAGGCAGTTATAATGGAGCTCCCCGTGCTGTGATGTGCCCTAATTGTTAATCATTGCAATTAATTCCTTTGTTTCCTGCAGAAGCCACAGTCTGTTTAGCAGCAGCTCATTAGCTCAAGCTATACTGCTAACAGGGTTTTTTGTTTTTTGTTCGTCTACCAAATAATTGTAGCGTTTTCAAATAACAGACACAGGAAATGACTCTCGGAGTACTCTCAATTCACATTTGTCTTAGATGTAGCTGTAGCTGAAAATGGTGGTATGAACAAATGTGTATACATTATTGAATTGCCATAAGACTAAAACAAAAGCGTTTTTACAAAGTTCTCCTAGGCGATTAAAAAGGTCATAGACATTTTGTTTTGGACAATTATGTTGCCTTAAATATTACCTTCTAACCCCTCAATTAAGTAGTTAGTAAGCCTGAAACTTTCTTAAACTAAACTAAGTCTTTATTCATGCTTTATTAAGGCTATTCACATGTAGTATTAGAAAATGGCTCCTATTTTCTATTCTGCATTTTAAAAACCAGAGCAGCTAATAGTTGAACAAGAACTAGTTGACCTACATTGGTGTAATTTCAAGTATCTGCCCTTGAACTCTGCTAGGAATCCAAATAATGAAATGTATATTTATAGCCTATTGCTCAGTTAAAATCGCTGTTGCACAATGAATTAACCTGGTTGATGTCTTTGTATACGACCTGGGTTTTTTATTGCAATCTCAACTATGAAATGTGGATGTAGATAATTGTTACCGTAATTTATATTTCTTATTTTAATTTGTCTTCTGTTTGGTTGTGACAGGGCTTATTAACCAAAGATTTGTGCAGTCTTGTTTTTTATCAGGAAGCAAATGAGTGATATGACTGTGTGTGGAATTTTATCATCATGCAGTAAAGTCAGATTTCTTCTCAGGGACAGTAAAATCGACCTTAGTTTAATCAACAAGCTGTATTGTTTGTGGTAGCTGTTTACGTGAGTATGTGCTGATTTAAGTTTAACTCAACTGTCAGTACAACTCAGTTTCCTACATTAGACCCATCTTTCAGTGTCACTGGGGAGACCTGTCCGGGGCAGTGGGGCAATCCTGGAATCCTATATTGGATGTTGAAGTGTCAGTGGACATTGACATAGAGCCTCATAACTCCACATTGCACATAACTGCTGACAGAAGGTTTAACCTGGCCCTGCCCCCTCCCTCCGGATCACCATGCAAGCAGTGCACAGGACAATACCCCAGGTTAATACACTTTAAGAGATCATGGACACAAGGGATATCACAGTGCAACTATAAGGCCAAACTGAAGGTAGCATAGGTGGATATTACACGTCTGTCGGGCGTGTTGTTCTCTGGGTATTTCCCATAGTCAGTAGCCCTTTAAACCAGTCACTCTGCTGATCATCTTCTGACCTTAGCAATGTCCCATATAGTGCTAGTAACAAAAATAGAACAGATAAATAAAAGTGCTGTAGCTGAGATATACACATAACTCACATAGAGAAAAATAATGCACACCCTGAGACCATGGTATAGCATGTAGATGGATACATGACCTTAACAACATGCATATTTCACTTACATTTTAAACAGATAATTCCACCCTTAAGTGCAACTAAAACTATTCAACAAGCACATCCTGCACATCCAAACACACACTAGCCTCTTCTCGGGCTTACACGTACAAACAGTCAAAGACACACAGCAGCAGCTTTTTTCTTGATGAACCCAATATGACGTAACATTTTTGTCTTGTGTCTTAATCATGTGACAAACAGTCCCCAATCGCAACAGATGTATTTACTCACTCTCTAATGCATTTCAAAGTCAGATTTAGCGATAAGGAATTGGTTGAAATATGCCATGGAAAATTGATGAGGATCCTTATATAGCAGGCCTGCACCAAACGGTCAAAGGTCAGCCCAATAATGAGATTTTTGCTCTTCACTTCCCCCCTGCACTGCCCCCCTGTGGCACTGATCCAATTTGGACATCATCAGTCAGTGCGTTAGTGAGAATTATGGACTTCAATATAGTGCGCCTGGTGCGTATGTACCGGTAATGTTTATGTGATTGGTGATGTGGTGAGGGAGTAGGTGCTGAAGGCAGCTGATGATATGATCTGTTGATAATACATGGTCAGAAAAAGCAACATTGGCCTATTTTGTATTTAACATAGAAAAAGTAATAATAATGTAATTTAAGGCATTATCTCTCTGTGGAAAATCGAGTTTGATAAAACAGCTTTTTAGCAGCAGGCTATCCATAGATTTAAGAGGCATAAAACATTTGCACAGCTACCACAGCATAATGAATCCAAACAAAGTTAATTACTTTTTAATAGAGCTGGGCAATTAATCGAATTTTAATTCATCATGTCTAATCACCAATGATATGGTTGTTTTTTTTTAAAGAAAATACTGCAGCCAGTCCTCTGACAGCATAGTTCAAACTTTGGGGAATACATTTAACATTTTTAATTTGTTTATGAAAAAACTATAATCTATTGAACAATATGAGGATGATAATCATGATCATTTTTTCCTTATCACCCAGCCCTGCTTTTGTCCGAGGACAATCAACAGCAAAACAACAAAAACAGGCTGGAGCTTAGTAGTGATAGTAAGTGCTGAAATGAATCGAGCCTTTGAAAGAAAAATGTGTGTCTAAAACAAAAACACTATTCAAGGTTTATTTACATTGGACATGATATGAAGTGAGAAGTAAAAGTTAATGAAAACATAACTAATAATGAAAATGTACCACAGCAAAGAAAACATAATTTTAAATGACAAAAAACCCCACTCAGTCATGTAGGTAGTAAGTCTCTGGTGTGACATGTGAACATGTTGTGGACAGGTCTACAGTGGCTGTAGCTGCAGGTGAACTCCCTCACTCCCATCGATCCTGTCACTACATGTTTGTTGAGTCGTCTGTGCCACTGCAATCAATGTTCCTCTGTGACAGGAGGTCTCACTCGCTTTTCTCTATCAATGCCATTCAGGGCTGCGAGTAATTCCATTACAAAAAAGCTTTGATTATTGTTTTATTGCCTCGATGATGACACTTTCGAGCGCAATACGCCACTCTGTCCTCTGTTGTGCTTGATTAATTAATGAATTAATAGCTTACTGTTACAAACAGTCTGGTGACGATTTAATTAGTCCTTTATATATATTATATATATATATACAATGAAATGTTGCTGTTTTGGGGATGCACTTAAGAACTTTTTTTTTTTAAGCAGAAAATCCTTATTTGTTTATTTCTTCTATTACTTTCTAAAAAAAATATTTAATATGATTTTAAAATGGTTTACAGGATGTACAAAATCACTCGATTAATCGAAGAAAAGAGTCAATAGATTAATCAATGACTAAACAATAAAGATTGGGTAAAACCTTATCAAAAAGCTATAAGAATATAGCTGCGAGCAGTTATAAATGGCCATTGTGGCCTCACATTCCAACCATACTATTTTTGTATTGTGCTTGTACAATTCTTTTCAGAATGGGGTTATCAAGCTTTTAATTAGCCTGGCATACCTTCCCCTTCTACTTTCTGCAGGAGAGACTGACATCAGGTGCTCAGCGAAACATTTGTTTTATGTAAATCCAATTACCGCTACTGTACTTGCCGCACTTAAGGCACACTTAAAAGCCTTTAATTTCCTCAAAAACCGTCAGTGCAAAATGCGGTAATCAAGGGATATGTTGGCCATAAAAACTATAATGAATAAGTTTGTTTTTCATGGTTTTAAGACCAAAAAGGTACAGCACCGTTAAGCACTTCGACTTTCCTCCCGTTATAAAGATGTCAAAAATCTCATAATTTATCTTTATTTAGATGAGGAACACACAAAAACAACAAACATGTATAATAACCCCTATCTCAAGTAATTCAATAAAAATAATAAATCTTAAGGTCTAAACCAAAATAATTTTAAATTAATAGTTATTTTTTACTGTGTAACGCCTAATTTGGCATCCGCTTCATGCTAATGATTCTGATATTCTCTGTCGTACGTATGTGGGTCACTCCAGCAGCACCTTCTATATATAGTTGTCAAAGAGGGAACAAGGCCAACAATCTCCACGGTTCTGGATGCGGCCAGAATTGTTTTTCCTTTTTTTAAGTATTGCTGTATTTGAAGTGTAGAGGCACCATCAATGTCCTCCTCTCCTCATACAGCCAGCCCCATCTCCTGTCCCCTGTCAGTGCAGATGCCAACCGAGCCCGCCAGTGCGAGGATATATGATTATGTCTTTTCCTCTTATAATGGTGTCCTCCCTGCTTCCACCGTCACCATGGAGACTAAGGGATGCAGTAGAGAGCAGAGGTGAGGATGTGTTCAGGGTTACATTCACACGCCTTCTGTAATGTTCTAATGGAGTCGCAATTACACTTTGGAAGCTATTTGTACCCCTTATAGACCATTCTCAGTAACATCACATTCTTTTTGTACTGGGTGGCAAAAAGCTATCAATTAGCAGTATCTCTCGTTTACAGCTGAGGACACAATTTTAGCTGGATTTTCCTCTGATTTTCTGTCGTGCCAAGTCAGTCCCTGCTTCAGTCTCGTAGTGTGGAGCTGTTACAACTGGACTTGGGTCTAAAAAGTGTGCACCGCAGAAAGACATGACTAGAGCCTAGTAGCAGTCATTCAACCATGTAATAGAGCCGATTTTGGCTGTGCTCCGGTACAGCAGACTGTTTACTGAGACTTCCACAATCGAGGAGCCCAGCGGCCAGTGAAACATTAGTGGAGGACACGTTGGAAACAGTGTTACAGTTTTATTTTCATTTTTTCAGAAGAGAACAGTTGCAACAGTGTGGCATATAAAGGAATATTTCTTCCTAAACACCAAATATATAATGCGAAAAGTACAGACACAAACTAATTTTACACCAAAAGCTAAAGCTATCAAACATCAAATCAAATCAAATCAATTTATTTTTGTAAGGCCCAAAATCACAACAACAGTTGCCTCTGAGGGCCACAGGGAGAAATGAATCAACAATGTCTGTGGTGGCAAACATAAATCATGCCACTAACTGTGTAAATCAGCCTTCCTCCTTTTCCCCCTCGTGTCTGACGTTCTCATCTGTTTGGACACAGCTCCAAATAACACGGGGTTTCAGCTGATAAATCGATGGGAAGTTTGTCCAACTTCTTTTCCTCTGTTGCCACTTTTAAGATCCATTCTGTGACCGTATATCAGTCTATGGGCCCATTAGAGTCTTGAGTTAATATCACAGCTAGCCTGTGCACCACAATCTCTGTTTTAGTCGGCAAGTGATCACACGACTCAGTTTAACCAATAAATACTCACTCACTCAACAGTCGCACCTCACCGGGGCAGACAATGAGCTGTGCACTCCCTTGTGAACGTCCCTTACGTGCATGTTTTGGAATCAATGATGAAGATTGAGAAGGGTCAATAGGGGTAGTAGCTATAGGAATGGAGTATAACACTTCAGACAAATATAAAAGTAAATAGACAGCAGAGGTGGAAAGTAACTACAAATTTGGGTCAAGTGACATCACAACGTTCTAGAATCTATAGTCTCTATAATCCCTATAGTTTAAAACTGAACTGTAGACAGGTCATAATTCTATGGTAGAACTTGCTGTTTAACTTGCTGTCAGATTACAGATTTGTTGATCTAGTTTTGGTTGGTTTATGGTGAAAACTGAGTAAAATTCTAGCCATGTAATTGTACTTTGTACAATTATTGTACTAAAGACAAACGTGCTGTATGTGGCCCGCGGGCCGTAGTTTGCCCAGGTCTGAGCTAGAGGATTAGCCTACATTGAAAGTTTCACCCAGACACACAATTCATACAACTCCACACAGAATGGCCCCATATAACCCCACAAGAATCAGTCTTAAGACCATTTTGCTGTCAAAACGTTCTTGAATTTCTTTGGAAATACTTGTTCCAAAGAAGTGAGATTAGACTTCCCACACAATTTATTTTCAAAAGACGGTGGTCTTTCCAGACTGGAGAGTCTTATTACATCTTTCTGTGTGGAGAAAAAGCTTTGTGTAACCTGTTTGTGTGTTGATTTAGGAGGGTGAGTCATGTCATGTCTATTATAAGTGGAGATGGATCAGGTTGCTAGGCAATTAAGAGCGGCTATTGTCAGAGGGGACAATGGTGGACCCATAGTGTCCTGTCCTCCTGTTCACATGTGCTTTCTCTTCCCTCTTGTACAAGATTGCAAATATAAGCTTGGCTTCTCTACCAGAGGCCTGGGAGCTTGAGGGTTCTTCAGTATCTTTGCTGTTCCTGTCTGATGTTTTTCCGGGGATCTGCTGTAGCCCCTCCTCCAGTTTGGGGGTCACTGCCCCGAGTGCTCCGATGACCACGGGCACCACTTTGGCCTTTACCTTCTACGCCTTCTCCAGCTCTTCTCTGAGCCCTTAGTATTCCGCCAGTTACTCGTGTTCCTTTTTCCCGATCTTGCCACTTGGTATTGCCACGTCGACCAGAGCGGCTTTCCTCTGCTGTTTATCCATCACCACAATGTCTGATTGGTTTGCCATTCTGTCAGTCTGTATCTGGAAGTCCGACAAAATCTTGGCTTGGTCATTTTCTTCTACTTAAGTAAGTAAGTAAGTGCATTTTATTTGTATAGCACCTTCCACAGACAGAAGTCACAAAGTGCTTCACAAAAACACATAAAAACAAACAAATAACAAACAATAAAACAATAAAAACACAAAGAACTTCCAGTGAGCAATACACATATCAGCCACTTCAGTTAGATCTTGCATCTCGCTCATTTCCACATTGTTCCAGTAGCCCATTTGTCTTTAAGGTGCTCAGGTTCCCCAGCACCTGACTCAGACGGTGTTTGGCCAGGCGATGTCTGAGCCGACATCTCATGTATTTCATTATAACTCATCTTTGTATGAGAGCAGATCCCTGGAGAAACATCAGACATCTCAGTCCAGAAAAGTGCAGTGCAGGAACAACGCAGAACCCTAAATCTCGCTGGCCTCTGTAGAGGACATGTGCCACCCACAGAGGGTGAGAAGGGATTTTATTTTATTTCTTTAACCTTTATTTAACCAGGCGAATCCCATGGAGATTCCTCTTTTTCAAGGGAGTTCTGGCCAAAAAGCAGCAAAGTTTAATGCAGTTACAACATATATATACACAAACAAACAACATTAAAATAACACAGGTTATTATTGATGCAGTCTCCAATGCTTTCAAGAAGACAAGAACTCCATTTCCAGTCTTTTTGCAACATGTTCCAAACAAAAGGAGTGGACAAAGGCTGTCTTCCCCAGATCTGAGCAGTCAAAAGGAACAGAGAGCAAGAGCTGATGATTTGATCGTAAGGAACAGGAGTCAACACTTCTCTGCGTGATCATAGTACAAATGTGCGGAGGCAGTAATTGCATTGCATTGTAAATAAATGTTTACCACCAATGTCCTTGCCTCGTATCGGCCAGAGAAGGCCATCCCCCTCGTAAATACAAGTTACAGTTATAGCTTACATTATATCTAATGTAAGCTATAACTGCTTAATTTTCCCCCACATCCTCCGAAGGGCTCAGTTGACTTGGCTGTTGCGTACCACCGTTGCACACAGTAAATATATGTAACAGCACCTGCGTCATTGCGCCTGTCTTGATCAGCAATCAGCTACTCGAGTCGCAATCAGGAGACAAATAGCTTGGAATAAACCTGAAATGATGAGTGGGTTTCAGAGTTGCATAAAGAGTCTGGGTACCGCTCCCAGCATACATTTCGTGTAGATTGCTATGGATTTTTTTCTGGAAATAAATGACCATTTTGCCTGACAGAAGATTCAAGTGATAAGTTTACAAACGTGTATTATTTCTAACATCCATCCTTGCCAACCATTTTAGCTCCCATTATTACACATGTTTTCATGGACTGATGAGAACTGCTGATCAAAATGAGCCAGCATTTAAATTATGAATCATTCTTAGAATATACTCAACTAAAACAATTCTTGGTCCACTAAAGCTCTATGAGACAGTTCTCAAAACTATTAAATGTCTTTATGATCTAATCTAATATCTGACCCAAACTGCATGGACCTGACCACAAGCTCTCAGGATCATTCAAAAATAATTACTACCAGAAAACTTGATATTTGTTTATAAATCTACCCCCAAATCCTAATATTTGCAGTAAAGTACTTATATAATAACAATTTTGGTCGACTAATATAATCAACCAATGAATCGACTAAACAACTAAACAACTAGACTGCATCGAACTATTAAGGTAATGTTGATAATGGTCATGCACTCCTCTGCACAGATAAGGGCAATACCCACTGTTCAAATTAAGAAGTAAAGAAAATGATTTGCACATTTTCTACTAATCTCTTAACTTGCACAATGATAATCAGGAATTTATAATATGATATAATGAAAATAACAATTACAAAAGCAAAAGTGTTAAGACAAACCCCTAGAAATCCTTGCAAACCAATGTTCATCCCATTATTTTCTGCCCATTCTAAATATATTGCCATCTATGCAATACCAAACCCTGAAAATGCACGCTTTGCTTATCTTGTCTCTGTAATCGCCTCAATAGCTGTGTATTTCATCTGACTCGCTCCTACTAGATTTGGGCGAACACTGAGTTGACAGTGAAAAAGAGAGATAGAGGATGAAGGAGGAGGGAGGAGGAGGAGAGAGAGAGAATGGACCCGCGATCGTTGGGAAGGGAGCTCAGTGTGCATAGCTGGAGGGAGAGAGGGGAGATGGCAGGGTTTTTGGACACTCAACGGTTGTAAGGGAAAGATCTCATTTATATCCAAGCTGACAGGGGGAAGAGAGCCACATGAGTTGGTGGATACATGCTTGGTCAATGCATGTGCGCGACTGTCCGTGGGTGATGGGTAGGGAGGGTAGCTCCGTTGCATTGAGGATGAGACAGCGTTTCTAACCGGATATATTCCACACCAGTTTTGGATACTACAGTTTTTTTGCAAGCGTCACAGCACCAGGAGAAGCAAATATATCAGCTATGGAGGGGCTGCTGTCTCCCATGCGTACACGGGTAAGTTACCATGGAGATGAAGGGGAGACACTGCAGGCAAAAATAGTTTTTTGAAGGTTTTATATCACTGCATGTAATTACCTTTCAAAAATATATTGGTTTATTTAATAGATTTTTTCAAAATACATAATAAATATGGATTTCGAGATATTCATCATAGCACTTGTGATCATGCTATTTTATATCTCATTCCTAATAACTTTTATTGGACTTTTTACCCCCCCAAGACAAAATACTCAATGTGACTGAGAAAAAAACATGTCAGCTTAGTCAGTTTGATCTGCAAATAATGATCAGAAATTAAAAAAAACGAAACCTGCAGTGTCTCCCTTACTGTTACCCACTGAGGGCATCAGCAAAATGTCACACATGAGAAGATTTGTGATGTCTTACAAAGCCGGCAAAATGAATTTATACATGCCATTGTCGTCTCCGTGGTGATGCCAGAAGTCGGGAGAAGTTTCGGAGATGCCAGTGTTGCTATGGGCGTCAAGGAGACCGCAAGGGGGGGGGGGGGTCTTTTGTGGATTTATTGTAGCATGAAAGATAAAGCTTTGCAAATATGAGTAGGCAGTTTTGTATACTGTAGAATGACCGTGTTTGAATTGTGCATGTTCACGTTCAGTACTTTTGAAACAATTGCCATAAAGGTGCAATGGTTTTAGTGTCCATAATGAAGTGGCTCAATGTTTGCAAATGGCTTTTCAGTCTTTGGTTAGCTCAATTCATTTTGGACAGAGCTCATTGTACATTGTGCTGGCTGTATACTGGCTGCCTTGGTACTGTAGGGATTATTGTATGTTTTAATGAATGGGAAAAGGGCAGTTGTTCATTTAGCTCCCGGCTAATGAATTGACAATAAGGTGGCTTGGTATTTGAATATAGTGGGATTCTACAGTGCAGTGTATGTGTATGTGTGGTCAAGGGAACTGTGGTGAGTTGCCATTAATATTTATAAAGGAGTGATTGTATTTTTGATATGAGAGAAGAGTGTACAAAAGGGATCATGTGAGTGGTAATTACATTTATTCGGGGAAAATCCAATATCATGCTTCAATTATAGATAACTTATAATATCAATGATTTAATGTGTTTTTACAACCTTTTATCTGCAGTAACAACTTGCGTGTCCTGTTTGCCACAGTAAACAGATTAACAAAACCTCCAGCTCAGCTGCCGTTAGAACTCATTTCCACATCCAAGTGTAATGAGTTTGCATTATTCTTTAATGACAAAGTTCAGGGCATTAAAAATGCTATAAATCCCACAATGCAAAAAATTACCCTAAAACCACCAAGACACTTAGAGCTAACTCACTTTGCACCAGTAACTGACAAAACTGTCCATGAGATCATCACCAGTCTGAGTTCATCTACATGCTGCCTCGATGTGTTGCCCACCAGATTTCTAAAGTCTGTGCTGAACAGTTTGTTAGCACCATTCACTCACATAGTTAACATGTCGCTTCAATCTGGAACATTCCCAATGTCTTTGAAAACTGCGGTCATAAAGCCTCTCCTAAAGAAGAGCAGTCTTGATGCCGCAGTACTGAGTCATTACCGGCCCATCTCTAATCTGCCATTTTGGGGCAAAGTCCTTGAAAAGGTTGTTTACCAACAGCTCACAGATTTCCTCTTAATAAACAACTCATTTGATGTTTTTCAGTCAGGTTTTAGACCTCATCACAGCACTGAGACTGCTCTTGTCAAGGTGACAAATGACATCCGCCTGAACACTGACACGGGCAAAGCCTCAGTCTTAATTCTGTTAGATCTGAGTGCTGCTTTTGACACTGTCGATCATGGGATCCTCTTACAGAGACTAGAGGACTGGGTGGGCATCACTGGCACTGCCCTAAACTGGTTAAGGTCCTATCTGGAAGTCGGGGAAGTACTTTGTTGAAATTGGTGGCTGTGTCTCAGACCACATGACCCTGACCTGTGGAGTGCCCCAAGGGTCAGTCCTGGGTCCCCTTCTGTTCAACCTCTACATGTTGCCGTTGGGTCAGTTGATACGCAGTGAAAATGTATCCTATCACAATTATGCAGACGACACTCAGATCTATGTTTCACTATCGGCAGGTGACTATGGACCAGTAGATTCACTCTGTCACTGCATCCAACAGATCAGTGTGTGGATGCAAAACAACTTTCTCCAGCTGAACTCAGACAAGACTGAAATAATCGTTTTTGGCCCACAGAAACAAAGAGAAAGTGTTAGTGGTCACCTCCAGAGTCTCGCTCTAAAACCTACAAACCAAATTAGAAATCTGGGGGTAGTAATGGACTCAGACTTGAACTTTAATAGCCACGTCAAATCAATAACATCAGCAGCTTTTTACCATCTAAAAAACATTGCCAAAATCAAAAATATAGTGTCAAAACCAGATTTAGAGAGACTTATCCACGCGTTTGTCTCCAGTAGATTAGACTACTGTAACGGCCTGCTCACTGGTCTCTCCAAACGAGCTGTAAAACAGCTGCAGTACATCCAGAACGCTGCTGCTCGGGTCCTGACTAGAACCAGGAAGTATGATCACATTAGTCCTGTTCTCAGGTCTCTGCACTGGCGCCCTGTGGCTCAGAGAATAGACTTTAAAGCAGCTCTGCTTGTGTACAAGTCTCTCCATGGCCTAGCACCAAAGTACATCTTGGATATGTTAGTGCCATATGAACCATCTCGGACTCTGAGGACCTCAGGGACCGGCCTCCTGCTGGTGCCCAGAGTCAGGACAAAACATGGGGAATCTGCGTTTCAGTTTTATGCAGCTAAAATCTGGAACAGTCTTCCTGAAGATGTGAGACAGGCTTCTACTCTGACAATGTTCAAATCTAAGCTAAAAACAGTTTTGTTTAGCTGCGCATATGACTGAAAGGATTTTTTCTTTGCACTCTTCTCTTTTGTTTGTGATTTTATTAGTTTAGAAAATCAGTTGGATTGATAATTTTTAATTTAGTTAATTTTATTGTAGTTAATTTTTATCTTTGCACTCTTCTCTTTTGTTTGTGATTTTATTAGTTTAGAAAATCAGTTGGATTGATAATTTTTAATTTAGTTAATTTTATTATTTTTTTTTTTTTTACCCATTCACACACACATTCACACCCCAGATGTACGCAGACACTGGGGGGCAAGTTGGGTTAAGTGTCTTGCCCAAGGACACAACGGCAGTATTCACATGAGGCAGCTGCGATCGCACCGCCAACCTGCGGGCCAGTGGATCTGACCGCTCTGACTGAGCGGGGAGTCGAACCGCCGACCTTTGGATCAGAAGACGAGCACCATCGTCCAAGAAGGAGATCATGGGTTCGATTCCCGGATCAGACCAACATCACATGATCTCTCTGGGTGGAGTTTGCATGTTCTCCCCGTGTTACCGTGGGTTCTCTCCGGGTTCTCCGGCTTCCTCCCACCGTCCAAACACATGTATGTGTTAGGTAAAATTGGTGACTTTAAATTGGCCCTAGTGAATGAATGTGAGCGTGAACTGTCTGTAATGTCTATGTCTCTGTGTCGGCCCTGCGACAAGTTGGCCACTGTCCAGGGTGTACCCCGCCTAAGGCCCGAAGTCACTGGGATAGGCTCCAGTCACCCGCGACCCCAAAAGGGAACAAGCGGTAGAAAATGGATGGATGGATAATTTTATTGTATTTCTGTAATTTCTTTGTGATTTGAATGCATTTTTCCTGCTGTGTGAAGCACTTTGAATTGCCTTGTGTATGAAATGTGCTCTACAAATAAACTTGCCTTGCCTTGCCTTTTATTGACTAAAGACACATAAAACAATATCAAAAATATGTAAAATAGAAAATGTCACATGCCAAAGGTCTCCAAATTATATATTTTCTGAAAAGAGCCACACAATGTAAAATATTTGTTATTGTATTTATTTATTTCTATGTCAGGTAAGTGTTCCCTCAGCGGATATTATCACGCCATCTACTGGCAGCATGGGGAAATAAACTAAATCTAGTTTGTCTTCTACTTGGTAATGCAAGCACACAGTTTTAGCAGGTCTGGTGATGATTTGTGGATTTAAAATCAGCACAGGAGCCCTCCAGCTGTCTACCTATGACATCACAATTCTGGCAAATTTTAAACCATTTTGTATATTTGTGAGGCTCAGAGAAGGAGGAGAAAAGACAACCTTGTATAGAGGATTAATGAAACAAGCGTGAATGAAGCTAAGTACAACACTAGGTAGTTTTTAATGAAGGAAGAAGGTTATAACATTGTTAAAAACTCAAAAAGGTCAATTTTTCTCAATAGGTGTCATTTAGATTATTGTGGATTGTTTCAGTACAATTGCAAATTAGGGGCAATAATTCTGACTGCCAATATTTCTCTATTATGAGAACATTCTAGCTCTTTTAAAGACAATCTATAGGTAGGAACATATACATTGCTAGTCTTTCCCCATTCTCATTCCCATTTCACACTACACTGTCCTCTCAAATAAAGCCCACTGGCCAAAAGATCCTTAAAAAATATAAACAAATGCTTCCAATCTTATTTAATCATTTCTTTGCTCATCATGGTATTTGGGGTGATATGTGGTTTGGTGTTTGCCATCAATGGGAAATTATAGGATTCAAGCCAATATGCGAATGACTTATCCAAAGTTCGGAGGTATAGAACATTTAAGTTTCCATCCATGGCATTTATGTCTTTTCACCAACTGTCAGTCTACTTCTTGTTGTGTCTTTGGCCATCATTGCGGGTGAGTGCAATTTGCAGATTGTTGAGTCTGCTTGGAGATAGACTTGGCTTCAAAAACATGGCTCCATATCAAGCCCGCTGCATCTGTCAAGTCTGCCACTTTTCTCCAGATCGACCCAGGGTTCCAAACCTCACATGCTGCGGCACAGTTTTTTTGAACAAGCATTAAAGTCAAGGGAGTTGTGTTTATGAATATCGCCAAGGTGATCCAACTGTGCTATCCTCTGAAGCAGGCATGTAATAAATGCAGTTTACAAACCCTACATTGGTAGAGATAGTCATGACTTGAAAGTTGTAAGAATTAGAGCATGATGGTCTTGGGGGTGAGTAAATTACTATCTGCATGTCTTCATTGATATGGACAGTTATTGTTTTTAATATATTATGAGGTATTTTCTAGCAGTAAAAGCATTGTAAATGAAAGTAATGCAAGATAGATACTGCTATGGAACATTCCGGGCAAAGTTGCGATTTCCCCATCAATCTGTTTTGCCCAAATGATCAATCCCCTTCATGTGGCTCTGACCCAAATCCAATGGTTCCATTGTCCACCCTACACAAGGTGACCCCTTCCTCACTGTAAGTATAATAACTCCTAATCCTCATAGGCCTGAATAGTGCTGTGATGGTTGAGTGCTGGAGCGCTTTCGGGTCCATTCTGTCCCATCAACTCCAACTGCTTACTATGCATTTGGATCTTTATTTAGTCCAACATTACATTTACGTGTGTCCAATGAAGCATTTAACCTTGTGATAGAATTGTTTCCTCATCAAAAACATGCCTAGATTTGTATTTGGCTTCATTAAAGGTGCCATAACATGCTTTTTTCACGTTTCGTAGTCTATCCTAAGTGTATAATTGATATTAATAAGGGTTGTGCAACACCCTTAACATAATAGTTAAGAAATATCACCCAGACCTTGGACCCCCTCACCAACCTGGAAATGCAAACGGCTTGGTTTGACATTCGCCCCCACCCTTGCGAAGAGCAATCTGGCTCCCCCGCCCAACCCGTGACGTAGTCTCAGAGCGCGTGTGTGCCCCGCCCACCCGTGACGTAGCCCCACAGCTGTCAGCTCCGCGCTGCGCCGCTCCTGCCGCGTGAGTGAGAAACGATAGAACTTCAGATCAACACTACTTTAAGCCTAAATAATTCTGGTGTTTATTCTACAGCGTGCGCAGAACAGATATATGATCTATATATATATAAATATATATATATATATATATATATATATATATATATATATATATAAAAGTCTTATGTCCATCGCGCTCTTATTTCCTGGTTTTTCGGTATCGGATGGATCTTCTCTCCGTTTATTTTCCCGTTTGCTGCATCAAGTGCCACATAAACCTTCACCATTGTGATAATAGTAAAGAGTGCGATATCATTAATGACGTTTTGGGCCTCTTTGAGCCGTGTTTCGTCGTAAATCGAAGCAGAAAAACTCCGGAATGGGCTTGTAGGGAGACAGCAGCGCGGAGCCGGGGGGAAGGGGGCGGGAGGTGGCAGGCGGGAGGCGGGAGGGGAGGGGGGATAATGACGCGTGCTTGCTGTCCGTCAGTTTGAAGATTCGAGGAAAGGAGATAGTCTGTAATATAGCTAAACACTGCGGGAATCAATCAAAAAAACACTCTGGGTACAGATATGAAGCACAAATAGCAATGTAAGAAGGTTAAAGCTCTGAAAAGTCGATATTGCATGTTATGGGACCTTTAATGCTCAGGATTTGTAATCAGGATTAATGCATTAATCCTGATTACAAAGTCACCTTAGTCTCACAGAGTTATTCTGATCTTCAGAATTTATGTTTCCTTTACCTGAAATTGTTCTGCTAGCGCTTATTGTGCTTTTTGTCAGAAATTCCCCATTGTGGCACAAGTAAAGGTTCTCTTATGCAGTCAGAATACCTCAAACATTGCTGGCATTTCTTCCACCTTGCAGCCTTATATCTTTTTAAGTTTTTAACTCAATGTTTAAAGTACATTGCAGTCATTTTCTTATTTATTTATATAGATTTTTTTTATATTGCACTCGTTTTCATCAAGCCATTATTGCCAATGATTTCAACATCTTCATGTTCATTCACCTTTTGTCATGTTTTCCCCCAACAAAGATGAGAGGTTATCCCTTGGCACTAATTAATGCATATAGGTCAGTAGAACATAAGATATCTTCCTCCCTGGATAATGTTCGCAATTTTACGGCTATCATGTCTCCTCGGTCAGCTCCTCAGTTAACTGGCACAGAGCCTTAGGGGATCAATAAGGAAGTAGTTATCGAGTGATTAAGCCTGTCAATGCGCTATCAGGGCAATCAGAGACACTGCTATCTTTTCTACACTGGGTTATGTGCAGAATGGATGTCTAAGTGTGCACGTGTTGCATTTGATGTGTCCTTGTCCAGCTGTAAGTGACAGAATGGGTGATTCTCTCAAGTTTTTTTTGTTTAAATATATATATATTTGACCTTTGGAGTGGCACTGTAGCAAATAGTCCCTTATTGCACACTTTTGCATTTCAATTAGCCCAAAAGGGGTATGGCCTGTGCTACCTCCCACAGCCTTATGCGTGGATGACATTAATTAGAAATGAAGGCCAGTGCTGTGGGCTTTGGATCTGGACAAGGTGGGCCTGCCCTTGCCCCTGTGTGAGCCCCAGCAGGTTGGTCAGTCAGCAGGCAGTGTCCAAAGGCCAGTCTGTGCAGGAAGTCTAGAAGTCTAAACCAGCTGGGACACACACACTGCTGCGAATGACTGGCAATGATTTCTGGATTACATTATGTAAAATTACAGGATTTTTATCTGTGTAACAATCCGAGGAAATTTGAAAGAGGAAGACTACCTCATGAACAGGAGTACATTTCCGGGAAGATCTGCTAATAAGTAACATGAAACAGCAGTTAATTGACGCTTCTAGGGAATGTGGCAGATGCTCACCAAAACATGGCAAGATAAAAGACTACTTTAGTGGTAACTGTGTTCAGAACCTATTTTTAACATTTTAATTGTATTTATTATTTAAAATATTTTTTCTCCCTTAGGCTTTATTATACAGTACAGCGCTGTGTGAAATGGGGATGATACTGGGGAAGGACATGCAGCAAATTGTACCTTCTACCCCAGGTTTGAGACCACCCACCCTTCCCACACTGTGGCCACCTCTGCTAACAGGAGATCCTTACAAGATCTCCACAAGGCTGCATACTTTCTCCTCTGCTCTTCTCCCTGTACACAAACGGCTGTACCCCCAGCCACGACTCTGTAAAACTGATCAAATTTGCGGACGACACCACCCTCATCGGGCTTATCTTGGAGTCTGTCTACAGGAGGGAGGTGGAAGTTGTGTCCTGGTGCAGCGGCAACAACCTGGAGTTCAATTTCCAGAAGACAGTGATGATCGTGGCCATCAAGAAAGTCACAGCCGCTCCCCTCAGGCAGGAGGCCACTCCCTCATGAACACTTCTTAAGCACCTGCCACTTTAACTACTTAAACTACTTAATCAATCACTCACTGCACTGTTCACTTTCTGACCTACATATGTAAATGTAACTGTAAATGTAGTCTTTTTTTTATCTTATAGTAAATTTAAATGTTTTTTCTTCAATGCATGTCCTTTGAGTCTAAATATTTTGTTTTTATTATTCTTCATGTTTATGTTGCACCGAATCACCAAAGCAAGTTCGTATGTTTGTCAATTTTGTTCATTGACAATAGCAATAGACATTTTCTGATTATGATTATGAAACTCACAGGTGATGCACTTAACGTTAGGGGTCGCCATGGAAACGCTAGGTGCAGATTTGCTGCTTGGTTGGCCCCCATCGAGTCTACAGGGATTCTCACATTATCTCCAGGAGAGCAATTGAAAGGTGGAAAGGAGGATTTGCCCCTGCAGATATAACGACTAGAGTGAGAATCTAATGTACTATAATTGTGTTTTCAAAAGTACACCTAGCTTTAATTGAATACATTGCTATATTACAAATTAGATGTCAATGTGCCACAATGTAATTTTACCCTGTCCTCAAGTGACAAGTTAATTTAAAACAGCAAATGTAGAAGCGCCAGTAAGCTAACTTAGCATCTTAGAAGGTCAAATACGCTCTTTCTTGCCAAGATAAATGAAAATGTCCTTTTTACTGAAACCAAAATACAAGGAACTGCCATTTTGTTCAGTCCAAGGTCGCACTAGAAAGGAATTAGCAATGTGCAAATTAAGTGTGAATGTACAAGCTAAAAGCTCTATAAAGAGTGCATGAATGCTATTTGCAGAAAAGCCTTGCAAGAATGCACAGCTCTGGATTGTACAATGGAATAATTTTTTTTATGGTTTCCTTACCTTTTCATCAGAGGGATCAGAGGAGGACATTTTACACAGCTTCTAAGTGTTGGGAGGTAATTTAATACAGTATGTACCGAAAATACTTAGAATACTGGTCTGTGTAATGCCTCATTTGTCAAAGAGTTGTCAGCGGGGCAGCCTAAGAAGTCTAAGAAGGGACTCCCAGACTTCCCTCTTCCAAGACACTTCCTCCTACTCCTCCGGGGGGATGTACCCATGTTTTTAAAATCAAGACTTCCTCTGGTCCTCAAACCGGACACCCTCCAACACCTGACTGTGCCAAGAAATTCTGTCCATAGAGGCATGAACAGAACCTGTGACAAAGGAAAGCCCTGCTAATTCAACGCAATATAGTGAATGATTTGTGAATTTGTCATTTAATCTTTTTAATATTTGTTTAGCCTGATATTTAGGTCTATACCTGCTTTTCTGAAGTCCTGTTAAATTACCTGCAAGACAGTATTTAGGGTACCTACTTTCACAATAACTCACAATTCCAGTGCATTTCAACCAATAAAGACAAAATTGTATTGTAAAGGTATTCCCCGGAGACATTTTTGTAGTCAGAAATGCTTCTTGTATTGGATGTAATAGGCTCAGCTCACAGTAACCACAGACTGAAACGCTGTGGTGATGAACGAGCCCAGGATTAATCGTGTCACCTGCGTTTCCAAAGGTCAGACCGTGTTACCCGGGTATCATACATCACCCTATCAGCACATCCAGCAAAGACAATTTTATGCATACACAATTACTCGGAAACAGGAAATAGGCTTCTTCAACCCCCCTCACCCCAACACGTATTGTTCTCTTATCTCCAAATGGGTACATATAATGCTTGATTACACAGCCACCATGTTGAATCTATTGCATATACTAAGGTTGTTTCTATTGGACCTCTGAAATGCCACAGACTTTTTACACCAAATGCAGCAGAAGACCTTTCAGAGGAAATATTTCAAGAGAATGGCCCATCTCATCACCAAACCAATACAACAAAGAGGAGTAAGAGAGAGGTTTAGAAGAGCTGTAAAGCATTTTGGTGCAATTGCTGTTGTTTTAAATGTGCTATAGAAATAAATAGGCTTCGCTTGGCTTTCCTGTTGTGTCTCCAGAGTTCACCTGGAAACACCTCCAATCTTTCTTTCTACTTATTGCTTTGACACTTCTCCTACAATTTCTAAAAAACAATTGCTCTCAAATTAATGTGACAATGACAGGAAAGGAATCTGGCACAAACAAATCTGCTTTCTGTGGTGACCTGTGAGCTCAAAGATGTCCATTTTTATGTGTGAATTAGGACTGAACCTGGAACTAATCCTGGGCCAATCCATAACTAAACCAGAACTTGAACAATATAAAGCTCGTACAGGATACAATAAACAGTCACCACTTGTAAGGTATTTGTAGTTACAGATTAAAGGCTCTACTGGACCCTTATCCTTACAATATGTCTTCCCAAAGGCTCTGAACTATGACCTACCTACACCTGACTAAAGGAAGCTGGCAGCAGTTAATCACAGCTTAAACCTGACTGGATGAATACCACCAGTTCGGACAACCTCTCCTGAGGACAAAAAAACATTATTATTTTGTGGTATTGAAAAGAATTTGGGTTGCAAATTTATTGTAAATGCATTTTAGTATGTTTTACATTACACAACCAAATATTAAGCTATAAGCACCAATATGTAACTCACTCCTACTGTCTGCAGCCTAGTTAAATCAATACCATAAGGAAATAAGTTGGTTAATTTGAATAACAATATTTTGTACAAAATACAAAAATACAATACAAAATACTTAAACAATTAAAGGTGCACTAAGTAACATTTCAAATGGGGTCTCTGCTACCTTGTCTCCATGAAGATGTTGGTTTAACTGGAATTCTTGCCTAAATAGCATGAAATGTATCTTATATACTTTTCTAGACGTTATGGATACAATGTTATTCATGGGGAAACAATCCAACTGCCTGTGACATTTTTGACCAATATTAGAAAGCTTTAGCTACAAATCATGACTATGTAGCTAAACAAAATCATGACATGTATAAAACATTAGATTTTATTATTTGTATTCATACAAAGAGAAAACACTCAATGAGAGAATCTCTCTTTTTCATGATTACCCGGTTAAATATAAAACACATAAAATCAATCAATAAAACAAATGTATAAAAACACACGCAATATTGAATCAAATCATGCAAAGCAAGAGGAGGTAGTCTTCAACGAGTGCTTTGTTGATTATCTAATAAATAGTGTATGCAGTTTGTTCCACAGATAGGGCTGCAAGCCTTTTTTCCCTGATTCGGTGTTGACAAGGTGCGACTGCAATATAGAAATGTTCTAAGATCTCGATTGATGAATACTTGAGCTGATCCAATATACTTGTTAAATAATCCGGTAAAATACCAATGAGAGCCTTATAAACATACAAAAGTCAATGCTGTTCTCTTCTCGCATCCAATGATGCCATTTTACTTTAGAGTATAATTCACAGTGGTGAGCTCTGTATCCTGCTCCTGTAATAAACCTTAGTGTTGAATGAAAAAGTAGTTCAGAGGTTTTAAAACTGTTACTGTCGCTGTAGAATGCATGAACAGTGAGGAAAATAAAAATTTGAACACCATGCGATTTTGCAAGTTCTCCCACTTAGACATTATGGACGATTCTGAAATTTTGTAGGTACCTTTCCACTGTCAGGGACAGAATCTAAAAAAAAATGTAAATTACATAATTCTTTGTTATAATGTTATTGCTGCACCTGCCAATCAGACCTGTTAGTCTGCCTTTAAAAAGTCCACCTCTACTCCACATCTAACTTAGTAGCACCAGTTTGAGCTCGTTAGCTCATAAAGACCTGTCCACCCCAAAATCAGTCAGACTCCAACTACTGCCATGGGCAAGAGCAAAGAGCTGTCAGAAGACACCAGAAACTCAATTGTAGACCTCCACAAGGCTGGAAAGGGCTACGGGGTAATTGGAAAGCAGTTTGGTGAAAAAAGATCAACTGTTGGAGCAATTGATATAAAATGGAAGAGACTAAAGATGATTGTCAATCTCCCTCGGACTGGGGCTCCATATAAGATCTCACCTCGTGGGGATCAATGATGATAAGAAGGGTGTTATTGTAAACAAAGGTACCAATTTGTACAAAATAATGGATTTTCTCTGGTGTTAAAATACTTGCATACAAATAAATTATTTAAAAGTCAGTTTTTCTGTCTCTCATAGAGGAAATGCACCTACGATGAAAATTTCAAACACCTCCAAAATGTCTAAGTGGAAGAAGCTGCAAAATCGCAGGATCTTAAAATACTTATTTTCTTCACAGTATACTATCACCATTATCCAGCATTGAGGGAGTGTAGCCAGTTATTTACAATATGGAGGAATACACTTTTTATATCTGAAGAATTAAAGATTTAAAGAGTTAAAGAATTCTAATTATTTTTCAGCTCTTGTGCATGTTTGTTGAACAAGAGTTGCATCAATAGTGATGCCTAAGTATCTGTAGAAGGGTACTTGTTCAATCATATCGAGAGTAAGAATAGATAAATGTGGATATTACTATGTTATAGATCATGGCTAATTGAGTTTATATACATTGTAAATAGTAGTGCATTGTTTGTTAAATTATGCATATTTAACAAACATTGTGTATCATTGTGTATCATTGAAGCATCATTTCATTTGCACAGATAATGCTGCACCTGCATTGTTCCTGATTTGACCTCTTCAAACGAGCCAAACGGGGCCCACAATTACAAATGCTGCCTGGAGCTACACGTCCCAATATAGAAAAAAAATAGCCTACCTATACTTTCACTGCAGGGACCTATCCTCGTCTCCAGCTGCACACATGACCTTGGTGTTCATTTGTGCATAATTGGTTGTAAAGGTGGTAGCCCATGGACATTGCTAGTACTTGGTTGGATCACCCATCATCCATCAATCACATGTGTTATTGCCTCGTGGTCATAATGTCAACGACTGACCAAACTACCAGTACAAGCTAGTGATGGGATGTCCAATTCTTTAATGGGAGCCAAGAGCAATCAAAGGACAGGCTACTTTTCACATTTATTTATACTTTAGAGAGAACTACTTTTTAGGCACTGTTGTTTGTGTTGCTAAGTTCCTATGTTTGGGAATTTTGTTCATTGACAATGGCAATAAACCTTATTCTGATTCTGATTCTAAGAGGGATCATCAAGGCTTCGATTTGATTACAATCGTATAAATTGATTACAATCATACAAACATCAGGTGGGCCCATTGAATTAAAACTTCCTGTTGCAAAAAAAATATATATATATATATATCACAAATTAGCTGCAGTATTTAAAAGTCGTGGTGGGTGGTACTTGTTTCCAGAGAGATTGCTTTTACTGGAATGTTACACATTTTCTTGGACAAGCAGAAAAGTTACTTCGTGCACTTTCAAAGAGGCGTTCAAAAGATCCAAATTGGTCATGAATATAACACCCCCTGCACAAATTTAACCAACCATCGGGTTAGTAGAACATCAACTATTTCC
Organism: Eucyclogobius newberryi; assembly: GCF_026437365.1. Classification (NCBI taxonomy): domain Eukaryota; kingdom Metazoa; phylum Chordata; class Actinopteri; order Gobiiformes; family Gobiidae; genus Eucyclogobius; species Eucyclogobius newberryi. The sequence goes on from NW_027316389.1 coordinate 32,433,886, forward strand.
CTTTTTACCACCTTGGTTAGTGGAACTCTCATCCACCCTGTAGCACTTCCCAGCACTAGCTAAAAACTGCAACTTATTGAAAATTGTCATTGCCTGCATACAAAACCACTTAATCTTTGTCAATTCTACATGTGCCCTTTGCATGCCCTGATGCGCTAAAGTCTCATTTTTGAATTACATACATGGCTGCCCAAATACTTCCCACAGTCCTTACATATGCGCTCAGAGATGTATGCCAAATACGGCTCAATTTGCATGCTCCATCACGTCCTGGTACACTCCTGCGAACATATGTTTCCACCAGGATGCCTTATTGACACGCTGCTTGGATGAGAAGAAGGATGTCATGATGAAAAAATAATTATTAAATGAGTGATGGTACAACTGAGATTCAATTTGTTTCAAGTGGACAATTTGAGTTTGGTGTGAAGGACTTTTATTTATTTCTTTGCTGTATTTTGTATTCATCTGAAGCAATGATGTGTGTATCCAGCAATTTAACACTGTTTCAAAGTCAACAGTGATATTGATTTGTTTACAAATCACATTTGAATAAATGTACCTCAAGGACTTGGAGATAATATTTGGAAAAAGGGGAGTAGTTTGGTCTAGTGGCACAGCCTCGTGTTTTCTGACGAGCCTAAATATTCAGTACATTTTCCCTTTGTCTCCTCAAGTTGTGCTCATAAAGGGCATCCTTATTATAATTGTGTAGAAAAAAAACTTTTCCATTTTTTATTTCATTTATTTTGAAACATGTTTTGAGTTTGGTGAATTATTATCCAGTTGCTTCATAGCAACAACATAAATGTTCAAAAAGGTGATACTAGTTGATGCGATTCTGGTGTTAAGTATCAAAAGTAATGTAGACAAATACTCAAATACAAATATTCCTATTTATTCCTTCACCAATGAAATTTCCCCATGTGGGACAATAAAGGATTATCTTATCTTATCTTATTATTAGATACAAAAATACTGTATCATTCTGCTTCAGAAGAAACAGGTAAACAAGAAAAATAGTGGTGTTTCCGTTACAAGTGGTATCAAATAAAAATAAAAAAAATAATCTGGTATGATCCATTTGTACCTTAAGTACACATGCTTCTGTCAGTTGTATTACTCACTGTAAAGGTCATGCCAGATGTTTTACTGCCTGCTGTTATCACTATAAACACAATTCCACCACTCCTCCCCAGAGTATACAGCTGTTTCCACGCTAAATTACCCCTAAACATCTATCAGGTTCTCCACCGCCACTCGTCCCATCTCTGAGGAGTCTTCACACCTAAATGTCACATTGACCTGTGATGGTCTCAGTGCAGATTGTTGAAATGATTCTAGTTGACAAGTGTTAGCCTTGTCCTCACCTCTCCACCTCTGTCTGAGCGTGCATGTACATGTGGTTTACATGTGAACAGCTGTCAGCATCTGCCACTGTCAGAAGCATCCATTAATACACGTCTAGTGTTGGAGTTTATCAACAGCTGCTGTTGTTTGCAGTGCGTTACGTACATTTTGGCATTATGTCAAGGGCTTGTTTACGTGGTGGTGATATGCATCTTTGTTTAGCATTTAGTTTGGGATAGGAGTTTTGACATTGAGATGTGCTCTGATTGCAGATTTTTCCAGATTTGCTTGGCATTGTTGGCAGGATGTGAAAATCTGGAAGGTGAGCAACAGTGCAGAGAAAGGGCCCATGTAGACAGAGAGAGTCGGTTACATTGTCTGCATGCAATTATTGTAGTCACCTGGCTCGTCCCAGATTGATGTATGGCTATGATTGGAGTTCTACACAACATCAATCTGGACAGAAAGCAGTTGGGAAAAGACACAACATCATGATGAATAATATTGTTTCATCAATATTTCATCAACATCATGTTTTTAAATCTTGTCAAAAAAGCATCAGTTTCTTCCCCATCCTCAAATACATTTTATGTGCACGTTTATAAATAAATAAACATCTGTCAGTGTCGCTGTGTTGGTTTAGGTTGGTCCTTTTGACTATTGCTCAAGCTGCAACCTTTTTTCTCATGAATCTATTATGTGAAATGCTATGTCCTGGCGTAATAGTTATAATTGCTTACTATTGTGTATTCTTGGCATCTGATAAAAGAGGATTTGTAAATTACAGTGTTGCAAACCCTCTTGTAAAAGAAAACCAGACAGACTAAGACAGTTCTGTGCCAAATGTGTTGCAATCATAATACTTGATTCTACTTGAACCAGATTTTTCATCACCACTCTTTCTTTTCTATTTCTTTCTTGTTTGTGTAAATCTACTTGCTTGTCCATTCTATGCCTTTCCTTGACCTTTACAAAGCCAGTGATTTGCAGAGTTTTCCTCACTGACCACCAGAGAGCGCCATTTGATGGGACTGCCCTTGTCCCGCTGGTGCCAGAATCCCCAGCCTTAAGCCATTAAATGTCCATTAGAGTTTCAGCAAGAGAACAGCAGGTTGTGAGGGCTGAGGGGTGATAAATGGCCTTGTCCCGACCCCAAACTACTAAAAAGATGATTGGAACAGCAAACGAACACCAGCAAAAGAACACCAGCAAAAGAATATTAACAGTGTCACATATACAGTGTGTTTCTTACTGCATTAACATAAGGAATATGGGAATAAGCTTGTTTAAATATTATGTAAGTAAAACAGTAATGGCTATTCTTGTTACTATATTATGTTGTATAATAATAAATACATACTATTATTTTAATAAATAAAATTGTATGTATTTTTTATGTGTACAATGTTTAATATAGATTTTCTATAACACATAATAATGAAACGTGTGAAAAGTGATTACTAAAAACATTTCTAACTAGATCATTGAAGGATTTATTCTTGATTTTATTGCAATTCTTTATGAATATTGTAGTTGATGTTTACTGGTGAATGTCCATCTAACTTTTATTTTGTGCAGATGATAACCTACAGGGTTATCATTACTTATAGGTTCCAGTCCAAAGCCTAAATTAACTATATATTCTACAGAAACACTGGTAGGGTTGTGCAACAAACTACAGTTTTAACTGAGATACTGTTCAGTTAAAACAATAGATACTTACAAGCCAGTCTGTGGATGACTTCTATTGTTCTATTCTTTCCCCCATTCTCACCTCAGATCCCTGATGCATCGACCCAATAACAGCCGACCATGTCTCTTTAACCACCACACCTCTGCTGGTGTCTCTACGTGTGACCACTCACTGACCGCTTGGCCCTCTTTAAAGCTGCGCGTTTATTCTACCCATCCCTCAACACAGCGGGCTTGGAGTGTGGACCAGGTGCAGGATGAGGGCTAAAAATGTGTGTGTGTGTGTGTGTGTGTGTGTGCTGTTATCCATTATTAATGATGTCATCCTGGTGGGTGTCAGAAATGGTTGGGACAAAAGAATGAAAGCTAGAAATGTTGAAAAGAATAGGATAAAGGATGGAGGAAAGACACATGGTGGACCAGTGGACTTATGAGTTCTGTCAGATGTGGAGTTTTCCTCTTGTCTCTCCTGTGTTGACAAAATGGGCAGTTACATAAGATTTACAACTTGGGTCTGTGAATGGTTTTATGGTACAATAAACTAAGTAATAAAAGAGGTCTCCTCAATGCATTTTCAATGAGTGGATTGACTTTAACAATCAATGGAGTATAAATAAGATGGTCTTTTTTAAAGTTTTAACATTATATCAGCTTAATTTGTTAATACTGCTTGTTAGGAATAAGCAAGATTTTGAAGACATTTCAAACCCGCTCCACATGAACCAAGAGTGATTATATACTATTAATTGCATGAATTTTAAAGCTTTATCCTTAGCCTAATGGCCTGATGCTATTTCTAGTCTGTCTATGTGCTTATTGTGCATATGTTTTGTCAAGTGTGTGCCTGCAATTGTGAGTTTTATCATTGATCTCACACAAACATTTTTGCTGCTCTAAATTTAATACATTTTTATAAACTGAATAATCAGTTATGCCATTTACCCAAACCACTTTGTTTTGAACAATTAGTAATTATGATGCCTTAATCTGTGGTATTGTTATTGGAGTTAATGCGTCCAAACCATATTCTCTTGCACAAGGGTCCCAAGGGTGTTCAACATGGCCTAACTTAGATTAGAGGTTTTGTCCATTTTGTCTCATTTCCTCACTTCCACCAGTTCACAAAATACTATGGGAAAAAAGACAGACCACAGCGCTAGCAAACTGCTAGCGCTGTGGTCCAAATGGTCCAAATGGTCCAAATGCTAAAATGTCATCATACATTTTCCCATTGATTCCTTGGTAGTTCTAATTGTAAATATGCTGTAAATTTGGCTTTGACTTTAATCCAGTCTACCTGTCAGTGCAAATCTCTCCAACCCTCAATGTTTGGAGGAGGAGGACAAAGGAAACAGGAACAAATGGAGTAGGAGGAGTTGTACGCATGAGGGGAGGGGAGAGGGTCTACCCTGGGCCTGTCCACTGCCACATGGGACAATGTTGTTTTTTTGCATCTACAATACTTGACCTCAGCATTCAGCTTATTATGTTTTGGACAAAAGTGCCCATTGTAGTGAATTAGCGCAATTTGTTTTCAGCTAGAAAATATTTTCAAGCTAAGTACGTGTCTACCGACCCGTCCAGGACTGACAGGTTTAAAAAGCTGTGCACACACAGCCTAGTACTCATATTAACGATCTATCCCATTTATTGAATGAGGCAGCAAAATAGAAACATGCATTATGATGTTTGTAGACAGCAAAGGCAAATTCTTGTTGTTTTTGTGTGCTATATTTGGGCAGGTTTAGCAACTTTGCTAAATTGTAAAATTCAGCATGTTGGTTGTTTAAATGGTAAAAGAGTAGATATTTTAAAATGTCTGTGCAAACATAAACAATACATTTGAGGAATTTATAGAACAACAAATGAAATTAAATGAAGCAATGAAATATGACAAAAGCTGCATATTGTTTAGAAAATGTACTAAGTCTACTCTACTATATATTTCTATTGAAAAGGTAAAAACAACTAAAATCTGGATAAATATTCTTTGAAGACATTTCTCATTTGCAATGTACAACCTACATTTTTACACACCGCCTACATACACTTTACGCCTTTACAACCCCATAAAAAGCATTGATCCAGAACCCACACTTTACAATGGCACCTGCTTATGCGTACATTTTACATACATATTAATGAGAAAGCGCCTGCAGTGATGTCAGGAGGAGATGTAGAATTCAAATGACTGTCTGGCAGCTTACCTCCTGTACCTCCGGGGCTCTCCTCCTCCTCCCCATGTATACCACGAGACACCATAAAAAATAACGTGTCCATCTTGTATTGATTTGAATAGATGTGGACCTTCTGGAAGAGGTGTGTGCTTGTTTGGGGGTGAATGGGTGGGTAACATTAGCAGTGCGTTAGTGTGTAGCCGAGAGCAGGGGAAGGGGGCACAGCTAAACCTGTCTGCATCAGGCCTACTGCTCTCCGGGGCATCGAATAAACTTGGTTCATTAGGCAGACAAGGAAATATTATTAGCATGTGTGTGTGGTAAGGTAAAGTTTTTGTATTGTGCACCCCTTGAGCCTTTATTCATATCATGAGAAAAAATCTAATTAGTTTTAACTTAAATGCTGATGTGATTACTGGGGTTTTAACAATAACCAAAATGTTGTGATATCAAAAGCCTCACAGTAATATATTGGGCTGTCACGATATATCAAATATTAAATGTCTGCTTAAATGCATTGTTAGAAGGAACTACAGAGAGCATGATCCTTTGCTCCATTTCAGTGCAGCCATAACTGTTATTTAGTCCTTTTATATCCTAATTATGTAATAATGATTCGCACCAAAGTCTTGTCACGACATTTTAAAAGGAAAAAGTAGTATTTCTACAATTCTATTCAATTCAATTCTCTCCACAATATTGCAATAAATATTATGGTAATATTGTATCGTGAGATTTCTATGTCATTGTAGTGATTATGCTGGATGCTGGAAGAGAAAGGTCTCAATATGGACAGCACTAAACTGGGCACTGTAATCACTGTACATAACACTCTAATTCGACTCACAAACACCGGAGGCAAGATAGATAAAGTGTTTTGCCCAAGGAAACAACAACATTATGCAGCGGTGGGAGCTGGGTACAAACTGTATACTTTTGCATCAGTGGTTGCCTTTGTTCTGTCTCTATTAATGGTGAGAATTTATATATATACCGGTATAATATAATATCATTCTATTCTGATCTCACTAGGGTCTTCTGGGTAGAGGTCTGCAGCCAGATGCTTTTTGACTTGTGACTTGAGGGTCTGTTAATGAATGCTTTAAAGGCAATACTGGATTTGAGTGTTAAAGCTCGTGAGTAACTGCAGCCTCAGTAACGCTGTGACTCTTATCCTCTGGTATGCTAATGTGTTGTGGTTCAGGTGGTGTTTTTTGGGCTGTAGAGGCTGAGCTGGTGGTGCTTCATTACGATTCATGGATGTGAAGAGCGGACGTTTACTGTCTGGCCTCTGGTGTTATGGGGACAGCTGCTTCCTGTGTGTGGGTGAATGTGTCGCAGCCAAAGGTCAGGAATGCCCTGTTTAAAGGAGTTAAGAGATAGGAAAATGAAGTCCTTTTCAACATCAAGTGTGGTAGGTAAGACTCCACATTTTCACTCAAACTTACATAAACTGTTTTTACTTTCTGGTTGGACATGGGCAGCAGGTGTGATGTAGAGGTCATTCTATAATTTCATTGTCTAATTTGCACATAAAAACATTTGGCAGGTATCTATTCTGTCATATTAATGTTTAAAATATGTCTTTCCTCCTGAAATTTGGATTTTTAATTTATAACATAGATTCCCTTTTAAAACTCAGCTTCCTGTCATTTTCAACTTTTGTCATTTAACTGGTACAATCTTACCAGTTTCATTTAGCGATAATCATATTGAATTTTCAGTGGTCAGTTACAGGCAGTGCATGTTCAGTGCACTTATTCGGGGCTGCCACCACTGAAAAAGAGGTTTTCATCTCAGTGGGTTTTTTAACTTGTCAATTAAAGGTTAATAAAATACAATGCCTGAAAATCGAATCCATCATTGAAGCATAATGAAAGAAACTGAAACTTTCAACCTTTTCATTTCCTTTTTACCACCACCAATGTCTAGGCCACAGAGAGTGAAATTGTTCAATAACTGTTCATCGCTCCTCAGGCTCTCTGTTTGCTTCTTTCCCATGTTCACAGTATGTTCCCCTGAGATGTTATCACGTCCAGTCCATTCCTCCTCCTGATCTCTTCTACACTTCTACACAAATGTAACTGTATCATCAAACATTTAACGCTTCCACTGCTACAAATGTGATTCCTAATCGGCTGTGGCCTTTGGGGAATGCGTCTCACATGCAGGGACCTTGATTTTAACTTGATTCGAATATGTGGCTTGCACGCTAGAGTAATTTTTAGCAACGGATGACCAAGCATGTCTACTCAACAAATGCTAATTGTTAAGATCATTGTTGGGGAAATGTTGTGTTGTCTTGGGCACCAATAGGATCACTGGGTTTATGAGTTTCTATTGGAGGGTATTTCGGTCTATGCACTCTGGGAAGTCTCCTTTGCAGAGAGCTAAAGTGGGCTAAGTTTACTGGGGCAGAAAATGCAGAAGCGTGACTCAATCCAGTGGCTTTACTCAACCAGCCTTTGGAAATATGTCTCTATCCAAGTCTGTCTGTTCCCTGCCGCACTAGTTTGTGAAAAGAGGTATGCATGTTGTAGGACGACCTGGTGAAAAAAGCACAACTGTCTAGCCTTACTGTAACTAGGTAAGACAAGGCAAGGTAGTCTATAGGTAGTGTTGTTAACTGTACAAAGGAGAATTGTGTTTTTAAGTCTAAGATGCGTATTGTTGCACCATCTTGGCCTGTAATGGATCTCTAAGGTGCAGGTTAAGCTATGGCCATAAAGACTAAAGGAAAGTGTTCAAAAAAACTCCTGTATCATTTGGTCCATCAGTAAAACCGATTTCCATGTCTTTGCAATGCAAAACAATATATTCTCTCTTATCATGGAAAAGAACTGTATTTTTTTTTTTTGCTCAAAGCAAATACAGATTACATTATTATACAGAAACTGAATCTGACTGTGAGAACATTTATTGACCTTTATTTAACCCGGATAGTGCCACAGAGATTCAGAAGCTCATTTTTAGGGGAGGCATGGCTAGAGGTGGGAGGTATATTGACAAATTGTCATATTGCAATTGTTTTTTGGAGTTATGCAAAACTAGAATGACAAGAATCATCTTTAATTAAAAGCTACCTCTAAAAGAGACAGAAACGTCTAATGTAATCTCTCAAAAAATGACCTTCCGTTTGCGTTCAGTGCTGGACTTAGAACTCGACCAAGACATTAACAGGCACATTTGTGCACATTCGATGCATAGGTTTGCTCTCAAGATAATGAAAAAATACCAAGATATAGATTTTTGTCCCTACCACCCACCCTCATGGCCCCAGAAGGGATCCTATTGAACGTGTTGGGGAAAACTGGGGCACCCGTAGTAAACCTATGAGGAGGACTCAAGGAGAACATGCAAACTCCACACAGAAAGGCCCTGCCCAGGAGTGGAACACAGCACCCAGGACCTTCTTGCTGTGAGGCGAGGGTATTAACCATCTCAACTTAACATCTGTTTGAACTCCATACTCCATACTCCATACAGGCAATGCAGAGTATAGTTTACAGTCTTCACTTAAATACAGATAGCTGCTGACTGAATGACTGAGCACAATTCCTTTCATGTTTTCTTGTCACCGTTCCTTTCCAATCTGACTAAAATAGATGCAACAACCGAGAAAAACAGAAGTCTAACAATAGCACTCTTTTATTTCCTAGACATGAGTCGGTGGAAAGAATTTGGTTGATACAATTTACACTCACACAGTCAGTTGGCAGCAAACTCTTTAACCTATTAGAGCCAGGCAGGTGCTTAAGAGGCTTTATTAGTGAGTCTACCAAACACTACTGCTCATTTAAATGCCAACAAGCGTGGCCAACTTGGAAACTTTCCCAGAGTTTGATTAGACCATGTAGGTTTAGTGCCAGGTGGACATCGCAATCACTCAGCGAACCACCCACACTTATGCTTCCTCCGTCTGTTGCTAGTCCAAGTCAAATGGCCAGACCATTTGACTTGGGGTAGTTTGTGTTTTGACCATTGCGGACTGTGTAAGGTGCTACTAAAGTTGGAAAGATTTAGACATGTTTGGCGTGGATTGTTGCAGGATAAATCGTTCAAATGTGGTGGTAGATGGACAATGCATGGAGCCAGCAGTTGGGTTCAAGGAGGAGCCGAGGAGTGAAGAAAGTTGGAAGCACGACAGCATGGGGAGAGGTTGTTTAACAGTGGTGCCATGTAAGGTATGGTTGGGTAACGTAGCCTCAGTCTCCAGTTTACAAGATATACTTATGACTTATTTTATTTATTTAGATTTCCGTCTCTTCTGAGTCAGCTCGAACTGACTTTCTGTCTTAATTTTGTCCTGTACACTGAGGGAACTATATTATGATAGATCCATGCACTTAGACACGCGAAAACGTGCTGATCTCATGGGGACGAGCCGCACGAGGCTGCAGGTGAGCGGTAGGTGCTTTCTATGATTGATACGTGGCAGGACTAATCGGCAGTCCACGCCACGAGGAAATAAGATTCAGGTTTGGGCCAAAAAATCGTCCATTCAACCTTTAAAACAATGCAGTTGGTACTTTGAGCAGGTTAATTTCCCCATAGAGTTGACCTATAGTGGCATTACCTGCTTGTCTCCATGGAGATAGATAAGTTTAATTCCATACTGTGGAACATACCAGGCAAAGCAAGAGCAGGTGGTACCACGCTCCACCATGTGTTACCATTAAATAAGAAGACATTAAATAAGACCAATGATGACAAACGATCTATAGATCAGTTGTGTTTAATTGAAATGGAAACAAACTTGTTAATGTGATGTTATGGTGTCAATAAATACATCTTCTGTTTCTAATGGGAAAACACCACACCTCATCAAAGAATATTGGCTCATGCCACCATTTCAGAGACTTCAGCCCAATAAATCTGTCAACAACCTACCAGCCCCATTATGTTAACCTTCTAGCCCAGGGGTCTCCAACTACGTTTCTATGAATGCCCAAAGGCATCCACATTGTAACGGGGTCCACCAATATGTTTGATTGGTTTGTAAAATCAATCAACCATAATTTATAAACACATTATCTTGTTCCTCTCTAACAAGTTTACTATATACATTAAATAGCAACAAATATTTTTCTTCAGTTTCTATAGATTTGTTCTTTTTTTTTTTACCCAGCACATAAATATTAACACAATGCTCCCAGCATGTTTTGCTTCACAGAGCTTGTATAGGTAACTACACAACCATTATCTTGGCATAAAGAGAATGTTATTTGTGTTCCTCCCCAGTTTTAACTGATCTAATATATATATATATATATATATATATATATATATATATATATATATATATATATATATATATATGTGTGTGTGTGTGTGTGTGTGTGTTTGTGTGTGTGTATGTGTGTGTGTTTGTGCCGATAAACTAAAATATAAACAATGTATACATATAAAATATTGAAATATGCATGTAAAAAAGGTTTTCATGTATTTGCACGATCAATTATTTCTGACACCTCAGCCAGTATCAGTAATTTGGTATTCATTGCCCATCAGATAAGGAGGGTTACAGAAGTACAAGTATGAGATATAAAACTGCATTGTATTTAGACCGTAGGAGAAATGGAGGGCGCCATCGGACCAGATCAAAGTGGTTAGTGGTTTGCCTACTGGTGATCCACTTTCTCGTCTCCATCAAATAAACCACCACAGCTGGTTTGTTTCTCTCTCTTTATTTCTTTACATTAAGACATCTCTCCGCAAAGTTCCCCTCCATTCCAAATCTCTCGCCTGAACAGACAGACAGCTCTGTTGAACTTTGACCTCTCGGGTGCTGAGGGTCAACTAGATCAGTGACGCATCAATCGTCCCATCAGCATCGCACTTCATTCACACAGCCGGGCACCCTGCCATATAACCAGAGTGTCATCCATCTTTGGACAGTTTTTAACCATCCAACACATGGTAGGGGTCTTAACCATTTTTTAACCATCCAAAATACCAATCGTTTGGGGATTTGGGTTTTTTGTTTTAGCCGGATGCCCTTCTTGTTGCAAATCAGACAGATTGCCATGACTGGAGAGAAATGAGTGTGTAACCAGGGAGTAGTATGAAGAACTGGTAACTTTCTGGTTCAAAGGTAAATACTTAACCTACTACATTGCTAATGCTGATGTTGCACGTGATTCTTTGAGCTCTTCGCCAGGATTCATCTTGAATATTGTTCCTGGATGTATTGAAAACGTGCAAAAAACTGAACCAAATCTTGATGTAATAAAATCTAATTCAGAAAAGCCCTAATAAAATTTGAATTAAATATTTTCAAAATATTGCGCACACAAAAAAGGAAACTGTTTCGATATTATAAAGCCCCTTTTATACTGCCTGCTGTGAATATCTAACACCCCATCATGAATCACTCAGGAAATCACTTTAATACTCATCTGCATGCTGCTTATCAATTATGAATACCTTCCTAGGGGGAGTACCGCAGACATATGTGGGCCGCATAAGTCTTTGGCGTGGCTGGTACGCGGTGAGGAGAGGAGAGCGCGGCAGGTAGTAGTTTATTCAGAAGAGCATTTATCAGGCGCTAACCCCCCTCTGCTCCACCGATCCTCCACCCCAAAGCAGCAGGCAGAGGAGGGGACACGGGGCCCGGCTGTCTGTCCCACTGCGGTGCACATAGGGTTAAGGCTTGGATTTCGCTAATCCAATATATGTGTTTGGGACAGGGCTGTCACTGTGTACAATGGAGAGCACTGAATGGCTTATTATGTGTATGCTTTTAAGAGACATTTTGATCATTTTGATAGTGTTTTTAAATGGAGAATTCCGCTTTTAGTGACAAGAATGCATTAAAAAATAAAAGAATGAAGGAAAGAAAATTAACTTTGATTATTGCAATGAATTATTCTTTATTTTGCTTGTTAATATTCCAGAGCATGGCATTAAATATGTACTATCTTCAAGACAAGCAGGTAACACCATGCATGGTTTTCAAGGTATTTTTGAACATTAAAAACACCTATAATTGAACAATAAGACATTTAAAGGGACTGTACCCGATTTTTTCATGTAATAAAGTAAAATCTGTTTTGCCACAGTACAAATATATTGTAAAATCATCCATATTGGAGAGAATGAATCCACTGAACGTTCTTTACATCTAACTATTGAGCATTTTATTCTCTATGAAGCGGTAAATGTGCTGTTAGCATGCTAGTTGTATACCACTCTACTGTGTTGTAAACTCATTGTGGTGAATATTAGGATGCTTGGAAGGCATTAGGATAGTGAGGAATACATGTGGACGGGTGTAAAGACTTTAAAATAAACTTGTTTGGTTTTTCATGTTTTTAAGATAGTAAAAATTAGGTACATTTGATGCCATTTTGTGGAACATTTTACACAAAGCAATAACCGAATTTTGAGAATTGCTAATAGCTAACAACAGCACTCTGAAACCCATGGCTAGATAAACTTTGACCTTAGCAAGCAGACAGGTTAGTGATATGATGAAGGGAAAATAATCAATAATTTAAAAAAACTCTGATGGTGGTAAAGGTTCGGCAAATTATATCACTCCAATGAAAAGAGAAAAAGTGCGTGTTGTTACAGTTTTGCAGTAGTTGGTTCATTCTCTGACAGTGCATGGAATAAAGTAAAGTTTATACTAGGTCGTGTTTGGTTTTAAGGTCAGATACTGGCTCTGGTTCAGTGGTCAGCTGCAGTGAGGTGGCTGTTGTTGAGTTGAAAGGTCATCATCAAAAGCTAAGAAGGCTGGTGGTTCTGCTGCTGTGGTGGAGAATGCACATAGACGATTGTCTTGCTAGATGAACCACCCTCTCTCCTCCTGAGTGGTTCCGGCTCCACAGTCTATCTGCAAATTGAACCACATCCTTCTGTCCCTCTGTGGGAGTCAGATCTCTCCTTCACTGTAGGTCTCCTCAAAGTTTCTACGTTTTCCCAGAGACGTTTTGTAGTTTTTCCTCGCCACGAAGGAGGGTCTAAGGACAGGGGATGTTGAGGCATTTGTTTCCTATGAACATTGTTTAATCTGTTTTTCACTGTCACCCTTCGAGGTAACTGCTGTTGTGATGTTGGGTAATGCAAAAATAAATTGAATTGAGTTGAGATGAAACAATACGTAAAGGAGGGGACCAAAAGTGCATTACATATCACTGCTACCCCACTGCCTATGTCCTCAATGACCCCTCCATGCTTGGATTACATAAATTTCCCATCATTCCTCCCTCCCTTTCTCTAAATCCCCCCAAAAATGCATCTATGGGAGCCTCCACTGTTAATGAGGCCGTCACAAAGGCCCATTGATGAGTGCCGATGACCCCAGCCAAGAGCAGCGAGAACTGGGAATCAAGCGTTACCCCCGCGGCCCTGCTACTGGTGCAAAGACAAAGACTTCCAGTGTGGACAGGAGACACCAGACAGATAGACTTGACCAAGCGGGACAGAAATGGACAGGGGGACACATTGAAAGGAGGGAAAATGTCTAATAAAAAAGATATGGAAATACATGTCATGACACCAAAACATCATCGGCTTCTAAAACTAGATGGTTTCATTTGCTTCCTGTTTTTATCCTCACCATGGATCTTTGATGTCGTGTTTGGACCTACCCAAGTCCCACCCCCAAAGCATGGACCAAAAAGAGGGTGACAACAAGACTTCTGTTAGTCAGCTCTCCAAAGTACACGTTCAAATGATGGAAGTTTTGCCATAGATGTTTAGGGCACCAGCTTTACCAGCATTTTAAGGGATACTTCATGAAGCGACAGCTGTTGACAATGGGGAGCAATTGAGACGGACTATAGAATTTGGAAGAAATGAATTCATATTTGGAATCTTATTTGGAATTTCTAAAAACACACTGAATTGACCGATTAAAACCCAAGGTGTGGCTTATGACTGTTATGGGACTTTCTAAGTAATTTTTTACATTTGTACTTTGTTTTGGACGATTTGGAAGAATGACCCTTTCAGCAAAACTGGAGGGTATCGAGGTGACCCTGGAGCACATGCTAATGGATGTTTTTGTAAGTCGTCTCACCTTTTTTACACTTTGGCTAAAATGTGAAGAGTAAGCGAAGTCTAAGGTAGTCCGTGCATCAACCGCATGGAGACCAGCGGCTAGCATATGCTCGTGTCTCATACCAGATGCTCTTTTACTTCATAATTGGGCCCAAAACACATTGAAAAATCAGGATTCTGTGAATACTTGCTGACATAGACTTAGACCTAAAATTACTTTGTGACTCTTAAAATTGCTACGTTGGTGCTTTTTTAAATAACTCCGAAATCAGAAACATTACTTGCTCTTTATGCATTTGTGGATGCTTTTAATATTGGTGTAACTTGGAATCAAAGTCTTTCATGCTGTTTAAATGCTGATTATATTTTCAACACTATTTCAGGTAGTGGAAATTGTTGTAGTTGTTTGAAGGACACTTTTGTGAGCTTTTAATCAAATAATAATTGTTTTCTCTAATCGTTATTTTAATCAAAGTTGTATTTAGATCCTATGCAATGTATTTTTTTCTTTTATTGAGAGCACTGGCTTTCCTTGCGTGTGTGAATATGCTGTGTGGTTTCAAAGTGGACTATAATAAAAGGTTTACTGTCCTAGAAAAAATCCCCTACAAACAACCGCTCTAATGGCTAACGCTGGGCCACCCTGACCATGGTACACTGAACACCCATAAGAGCCAAGAGGCCATGGCATACACAGTCAAGTTGATCCTTGTTCAAATATTATCACTTTTTGATTAGGGAATTAATCAAATCTTCCAGTTTTGGGATTCATGCTTTGAGAAGCAGGAAATTATGTTTGAAAGATGAATGCAAACTGATTGATGTCACTGTCAGGATTCTTTTGCCCGTGCTGCTTGGATAGAGGTAGATTATGTTTCCGCTTTATGGGGTTTGAATGAAAAACTGCTCCAACAAAATACACAAGAGTAGACACCCGAGCATGCATATATTATAAATAAGATGTCGGATTTCCTGGGTTGCTTGGGTGTAATGACTTTGGTCGGTAATCTCCTGTTTTTATTTGACATTGTTTACTAGCTATTCATCTGTCGAGGGAAGCAATCATGTTTTTTCCTTGTGAAACTGTTTGAATCTTGACAACTGAAGACTATCTTTTGGATGCATGTGAAGATGTGGAATCTATTATGGAGATGCGGGCAGTAAAAGAGCCTTTTTAAAGAGGTTGCTAATGTACAATTTCTGGAATGGAAGCAGGAATATTCAAAGGAGCTGCATTTATTTATTCAATTTTCTAATTTCTGGGAGAAGCCTGGATAATGAGCCACTTTGCCTACTTGAAAATATTCACTTGGTTTGTCAGTCTGGATGCTAGTAGAGTGCATATGGCGTTTGGTGATACAGATGTTTGGTACACGACCATCCAATCAAAAGGAGCAGATAAAGAATTAGTCATATACAAAAGATCTTTTGGATTAGAAAAGAAGCAAAGGCTGCTCTAGGTCAATCAAACTTTTGTGCATTGATTGATCAAGAAAATCAGATTAATCTCGGATATTTTTTTTCAAATCATGAAAAGTTAGGTATTTGTGGTTTAAAACTTGCCCATTAACTCAAAGGTGCCTATGATGTGTAAGTTTGACTGTAAAAGTCATAGAACTAGGGTACTATGTATCATTATTTGAATCTATGGCATCAAATATAGTGACAGCTTTCTGTATGTATCATCCCAAAGGTATTAATTACAAGCAGGAAAATGCAATCGCACATCTGGTGAATTCCCAAGAGAATATCCCAATTCCAATTAGATATTTATTTGCATCTGTTCTTTCCTTTTCACCAAGACTTTGGATGTTACAGGTGAGGAGGCTTTTTCCAATGGCAAAATTATTGTTATTGTGAAAAGTGTATCTTGGAAAAAGTGGTTACTGTAAGTTTTGCAATCAAAACATACTTTCTCTTGGTTAATAGTAAAATAGTGTTTGGTGAGCTTGTCTCATTAAAATAATAAAACACACAATTTAAAATGTTGTGTCAACATTATTGTGAGAAGAATCATCACAACGTTACGCTCATTCACTGCTATTGACACAATGAAATCCTTAATTCACTTTAATTCACACTGTCTAATATGTTACAACTTCTGTGTGCCGTCATTACACAAGCAAACTTCTGTTTTACCTTTTGTGTAGATTGAATTGAAATGATGTTCTTCTGTTTTTCTTTTTCCTGTTTCTATTGTTATTATCTTTCTCACACTTAATTAAAACATAAAAAATACTTGTTTTATTCTTTCGATTATATTGTGTGACCTGAATAATCTTGACATCCCTTGAACTGGTTTTAAACTGGTTTTATCAATCCATAGGGAACTATTTATGTTCACACATGGACTAGGAAAACAATTACTGTAGTGCTACGGTGAAATTGTTTGTTTGCTTGTTTTAATTGGAGCTTTATCCAGCCCCATAAAGCCTAAGGTGTGCTGATGATGCATTGGCAGCCGATATTGTTTGGGACTATTCTTAATTCTTCAATTAATTCTATACACAATGATTTGCCCCAATATAATCTGCTGGATTTAATTTGTGTTTAGTATTAAGGAAGAACTGATCTAACATGTGCAGTGAAGTGCTTTTAAATGTGTCGCACATGAAAACTGTTGACCCAAAAAGCATCCCTTGTAGCGTCTGCCTTTTTAACTTGCTGTCAGCAATCAAGTCAACAAAACACTGACCTGGATTCCGTATAGTAAAACTCTCTATGATCTTCATGTTATTCAATCATTCATAAACCGTAGTGAAAATGAGGGGTTGTGTGCAAACAGGCTCTAGAGACGTATTAGAGGGGAGAATACAGTCATTTGCCTCAATACTGCGATCATGGCCTCCTCTCAAGTGAAAATCCTACCAAAATACTCATAATAGTCTTAATAGTGGTTGTTATGACGAAGTATAAGAGCCACTTTTAGATGAATGGGGAAAATTGGAGAAGACTTTATATTTTAAAAATGTAACTTTGTTCGAAATTGTTGCAAATTTGCCAGAAAAATGCAGCAAATGCATGTTTTTTTTCTTGGCGAATTTGCTAGTCTTTTTTTCTAGCAGTTGTGCATGTTAAAAAGTGTACGTTTTATTCTTACAAATTACGCAGTTTTCTCTCAAATTTGCCACTTTTATGTAGCAGATATGAAGCCTGCGTAAATTTAGCCTGGAAGACCTAACTCCATCCATCTACGCCAAGGCCACCATGGAAGGACCCCTCTCCCCAGCGCCATCATCGCACTCAAGCGGGCGTCCGTCTGTCCGTCTGTGAGAGTCGGATCCCTCACTTCACCATGGACTCTCCCAGGTTTCTGCGCTTATCCCAAAGAGGTTATGCAGTTTTTCCAGGCCAAGAAGGAGGGTGAAAGGTCAGGGGGCGTCTGTACCATGGCCCTCGCACCTGCTCCTCATCCCCAATCAACGCTCTCAAGTGACTCCTCCCCGCTCCCAATCAGCACCCAGGCAGTCGCATTTAAGCCCTCAGGCAGATGGCTCGGCCGCTCAAACCGTACTGCGACCCACCGCCTCCCCTGCTCCTCCTCTGCATTCCCCTCATCCTCTACCTTCTCTTCACATCTACCACCACCAGTCTCCAGGCTTCGGGGGGAGACATCTAATACAAATAGATCATGGAGTGCCCATGATTGCAACGTCTTCCGCCCGGGTCTGAGCGCCAAATAACTCAGGAATAAAGCTTGCTCAACAGTCCATTCTCGTGGTCTCTTTGTCTCTCCAGGGTGAATTGTGATTTCAAATCATGCAAATTCATGTTTTGGTGTCACCTGCTTATCTCCATGGAGATAGATATGTTAACTTTAATGTCATATTGTGGACCATCCAGGCAAAGCATCTCTATGGAGAAGCAGGTGGTGGACAATTTTATTTCTTTTTTATTTCAATTTTGTCTGTATGCTTGGGGGATTTAACAGTAGGCAAAGTATGACAAAAGAATTACAAATTGCCACATGCATGTTTTTGTGTTTTTGTTTTGTGTGCGTTTAGTGGAGCAACCTGTAATTAAATGTAATTATGAGAAATGTAGTTCTCCCAAATTGCTTTCCTTCCCTTTGTATCATGCTGAAATGGAAGTTCCCCATTCAGACAGCAGAAAGGCTGGCACTAACATGTGGAAATGCAGCGCTGTGATTAAAAATTCATTGGGCGCCTGTGTTGTTTAATTGAATCTCCTCCTGCACCCCTCACCCCCGCTAGCATTGTCTCCGCCCTGTCCTGTCCCATCTTCCTCGTACTGCAGTCTATTTTCTATTTGTACCATGCATTATAGTGAAAATATACTTTCCTCTATTATGCATTCTCTATCTACATGTTCTTACTGTGAGTGGTGTCACCGCTCCACAGATCTGACCTGTAACTTGGCCTGATCATCTGTTTGTCTCCATGGCGTTAAAAGAAGCTTAATACCAGAAAAGTTAAATACTGCTTCTTTAAATTATAGATACCTATTTGTTTATAAATTCCATATATTTCCTCTTTGTTGCTTAGTGAATGTGGCTGCACGTTCTAATCCAAGGATGGTTTCAGTGGCCAAGAATCTGGCTACAGACCTCTGCACAAAGAACACCACAGTCTCTTCCAGAAGGCCCCACCACTGTACAGTTTGACAGTTAAAAATATGTTTGTGACAACATGTTTCAAACTGCTAACCCTACGCAAGCTGAGCAAAGACAACACAAATCTGTTTATCAAATGTGATGGTGATTAAATGCACACTCTTTGAGGGTATAATAAGTAACATGTTTCTACAACGTAAACTAATACTGAAAATACTGAAGGACATGAGGGTGGAGGTGCATCCTGAATGGTGGGGTGGGGTTCTGTGGATAGAGGTCTGCAGACAGACTCTTTTGCAACATTCTACCTCTGAAGAATGAAGTCCTTTGGCTCTAGAAAGTCATTACCATCTTATATTTACAGTAGGTGTACCTTATAATACATAGGGTTAATTCAAATCATCGACTTCCCTCTTATATGATATGCATCTTCTCAGTGGTGACAGAATTATTCAATTATATGAACTCTATCCTCTTCACCAGCTCTACTCATCCATATCAATCTATATTAGCTTTAATGTAAGGTCAGCCTGAGCAGATTGGACCATTTTGCAGAGGGAAGTCCATTACATTACCCACCCATCTAATCAACGCCTTTCTGAATGATTTATGGAATTTGAAATATAGAGATTGATTGGTCCAGTGCTTGGTTCAGACGTGGGACCCATTGATAACCCTGTAGGTTTTTATTATTTCTTAAATATGTCAATAATTTAAATTTCTAAAAGTAGAACAATCTATGATCATAATCATAATGAATGTAAGAGTTGGCAGCTGTTAACTTAAATATAAAGAGAGAATAAGGTGAACTACATAACTTTTCATCTGTAGACAAGCAAGTGACACACCAGGTCAAGTGACAGGTCAGATCTTTGGAGAGGCAAGCCCACTCATAGCAAAATAGTTTGTTTTTCATGGTATGTTTTAGTCAAAGTGCTTATGGAATAAGGGAGTGTCTGCAGTGCCGCGGCGCGCGGCCGAAACTGCCATGTTATTTTTGTGCCGGCGCCGCGGCTCCTGAAACTGCGCCGCTATTTGACCGCGTTTTAGCGCCGTTTTAGACCGGGTTAGGGTTAAGGTTAAGGTTAAGGTTAGGGTTAAGGTTAGGGTCAGGGTTAGGGTCAGGGTTAGGGTCAGGGTCAGGGTCAGGGTTAGGGTTATGGTTAAGGTTAAGGTTAGGGTTAGGGTTAGCCATGACGGTATAAGAGAAGTCCCGCGGTTCCTGAAACTGCAGACCGGGGGCCGCGGCACTGCAGCCACGGCCATGGAATAAATGCAAGATAGATGAAGTTTTTAATTAATTGTATTTCCTTAAGATTGTTCCACAGTGCTCCAAAATATGGACATTTCCATTTAGAACATGGTAAAATAATACATTTATTATACATTTGACACTAGGGGTGTACATTTTTAAAATTTTCAGTTTGATTGAAGCTGCACCTTCTGCCTGTTTGTTTTCCCTGTGTCTCACTATAGGCTTTCCTGTCCTCAGAGCTGTCCAGTGACACACAGTGGCCCATGAAAATGATCCCACTGTTGTCCTATTGTCCCTAAGAAAACTGGATGATTTCTTATAGAAATAGTTTTCCATCCTTCCTGCATTATGAGAAAATGGAATTGTGACTATCACTCACCCGACTGTAGCAGAGTAAAATGACAAAATATTATGAAATCCTTCTCTTGGGGATTTTAATGAAATGCATATTTATTCCTTCATTCTAGTTTTGCCTCATTTGGTCTTCTTTATCGCACGTATAAACCACAATGACTATGAAGCCAATGGATTTTCTATGGCCACATCGAGAAAACATAATTTTCCCTTCAATCCCCCATAAAATATGCCTCTGATTATGATATAATTTTGCACATTGCACATTGAGCTAGCTGGCATTCCCATATGCCATAATAGACTGGTGATTGGCCCATAGCGCTGACATATTTTAATTCTATCTGGGCACAAATGACTATATAATGATTGTGGGTGAGTAGAGATATGGGGGAAGTGGAAGATTCAATGTTTGGTGCATAGTATTAAAACAATATGGGATTTATGATGGATTGGTAATGGATTTGATATGTTAATGCAGCCTTACACTTTATTACTTGTCAATAGGAGGGGGATTTGTCAATGATGAATGTTTTGTCCGAGATATACCTGGATTTAAAAAAATATTTCCACCCATATTTGATGTCTAATACTTATTTTTCTCAACCCCTTTTCCTTACTTAACTTTAAGACATAGTTACATAAAATGGTTTAACATTTCTCCAATAATAAACAATAAATAGAATCGAGCATATATTTCCATACAATATAAAATCAAGCATAGCATAACACAAAAGTATCAACAGTTACCCCAGGCTCACACTGCTGAAATAGAACATGGTGAATAGTTCTATCATCAGCTTCCATGTTGCTGTCATTTTCATAATTTTAACTATATATTTCCAAAAAAGACAGTAGCTTAGACACATGCTTTTGCCCCAAAAACGAATAGAACATCTTCATTAGCTTGTTGCACTGACAGGAGCAGAGCCTCTGGAGAATGAACCATCCTACACATGACATCTGTGTGGCTTCAAACCTCACCGTCCTACTCCTACTCACATCCTGGGAGAATTCATGTGTCCCTTACAGCAAGTGAATACTCTGGAGCGCTAGCTTTTGTTAGCTTACCTCATACATAATGCTAATGTCATTTTCTTGCATGATGGCAAACGGGTCTCGATTCTCTTCCTACTGCAACACGTTCTGGAATGTGTGAGACCTTGTGGAGTTTACATGGTCTTCTTGTGTTCTTGGGTTCTCCTGACCAAGATCTGGAAAGGTGTCACCTATTGCATCTGACAGGTTGTGCTATGGAGCATTATTATTGCAAGATGAGGAACATACATAATATATATTCCATCACTCAAGAATTGTACCAACATTTTCTATGCTATCCAAAATACCAAGTAATCATTTTAGTCCACTGCATAGCAACAGTTGGAACAATATTTTTGAGAGTTCAATGTCTATTATGTGTAAATTTTTTTCACAAGTGGGGATTTTTTTTTTCTAACTAATTATAATTTGGAAAGTGTTTCTTCTGCTCTTTATTTATTGCAGCATTTTATTCACATTTTAAAAGGGTTTACTAATATCCTGCAATTGAGTTATTGTATTAGTGGCAAAGTAGTTTCCTTATTGTGATATTTGTTTTACTTTTCCTTAGCAGTATATTGCACTTTGAAACATATTACAGGGACAAGCAATGGCACATTCAGTCACTCACAAACAACAAACCAAGTTTATCAAGACACAAATGAGGCGTGTGTGTTTTTTTTAAAGTTATTCTTAGGCCCTTAAGAGATGCTCTGGATGAAGATAGAGTATGACTACTGTGTTCAGGAAAATATATTTCCTCTGGTCTAAACACTGCTGAGAGAAAGAGAGGGTGAGGAGGCTTGTGGTTCTGCTGCTGTGGTAGAGAAAGACAGGCATTGTACAGGAACAAAACCGGCAAGAGGAGTGATTTATACTGTTGCGCTGGTGGAGTTGGTTGCCTATACCCAGCTCAATAATACTATTCCCTCTTGCCTGTGTACTTGGTCTGGGGTAGTAGTCCAATTAAACGGCTCAGTCAAGCTCGGTGATTTCCCAGGCTTCTATGCCCCCACCAAACCCCCATCCCCCACTCTTCACATACTGTAGGTTTCAGCTGGGGCACATAATTGAAGTTTGCATCCCCACGGACGAGTCATTATGGTTCGGCAATGATGAGAGAGATTTTATGTTTTTCCCTCCAAATTTTGTCAGGACTAAGGCTAAATATTTCACAAACTATGTATTTTCTATAATTCTGATTATGGGTTGCCCATTTTTTGTTGTTGTAATTATTTTCTAAACTATGTTTTTCTTCCTCCAATATTTAAGTCAACATAGCACAAAATGTATTCCATAAATGAAACAGTATCAGAATGAAGTAGTGTGTTTTTGTATTTTTGTTGTAAAAGTAAGCAGTACATGTCTTGCAGTATTTTTCAAACTTGTGTCAGAGACAGTTGATAAAGGTGTTGGCATGACGATGAGTATACATTCAGGACTATAGTGTCTGTAATTTAAAGGGTGTCCCTAGGGGTTTAAGTTCAGAATGATAATTATTCCCTCAACAATACAATTAGTGTAATCCCTATTACCCTATCACCCCACAGGCCATGTCAAAAATTCACTAAAATTAAAAGAATTACGTACAAAATTATGTGATGCTTTGAATGAAAAGCTTTCTTTAAGATTGTTGTATAACTAATTACAACAGGCGCGTCAAACCACATGACAGAAAAAAGGCACAAAAGTCAATATTATTCCATATTTTTACCTACTTTTTTGTTTACGTAATTTAAGTAAATAAGTCTATTTTATTCATCCATACAACTACACATGTTGCACAGGCTAATTCAGTCAGAGCCATATTGTTTCCCCACATAATTGTTTCCTTTGTTTGGACGCTACAAACGTTTGAGTCTTTTGTGCAACATGGAATCTGGTAACACAAACATCCAGCCCCCTCTTTGTGTGCGGAAGGCGGGGAAGCTTTCAGACAGACGGCCCAGAATGAGTCAGCAGCCCTGGGCACACTCAGGCACTGTGCTGGCCTGTTGATCTGGGTCAAATGCAAAATGGTGGGTCCCACTACAGCTGCAGACTGTAGCTGTAATGAAGAGTTTGTAATCCAGGCGTGCCAGATGCTTTGTAGGTGCCTCCGCAAATAAGCAGCTGTAACTGCTAGTTTTGAGTTTGGAAAGTTTAATTTGATTTGTGGTTTAGAAGGAATAATTATTTAATATCAAACTGTACTACACTGTGAAAACTAGTGTGTAGAAAATCCAGTCCAGTTGTTAAATCCAGTTAGTGAAAAGCACAAACATCTTTCCCGTCCTCAAATGCACAAAGCGCATTTATGTGCAATTTTTTCAAAAATGAAATAACCGTCTTCTAAAGGCCAAAGTACATCTGTCGGCGTCACCGTGTTTGTTGTGGTTCGTCCCTTTGACTTCTGCCCAAACCACAACCGCTGTGCTGTGATTGGTCTGCCACACAGCTGCCCGGCTCAAACCCAACAGTGGGAGACGCCTCAGATAGATTTATGAACTCCCAAATATTGTGAGAATTCATCTGGCTGGCCGAGTTACTGTTTCTCCAAAACCTGTAAAAGTGCTGCACATTAAAGGAGACATTATGCCAAATTTAGCTTTTAATCATGTTAGACTGTTTAACCTGCTCATTAATTCACTTAACGTTGTAGTCTCATGCATGTGAATCGTCTTTATTCTCCTGCATTCAAAACACCATTGCTCCAAAATCTCCTGTTCTGCAGTGTCACGTAGACATTTTGGTTCTTGTGAAAAAATAAAACTTCCAATGCTTGTGACTGTTAATTGCAGCTATCTGTAGGTGGCACCATCAGCATGGCACCATCAGCATGGTTTGGCAGCGTGGGGCATTGTTGTCATGACGTTTGCCATCATGTACTGTAAAGGGGCAGGCGGACATCAGAGCCCACAGTTTTTAACCAGAAGTGAACAGACTTATTTAGTTTGGTTGTTTAAGATCAATATTGCAATTCAAGCACCCCTCAGTCCCCTCACAAAGCTTTATGTCATTTTTTTAGTCAGCTGACCAGTCCAAACAAAATGGGTTACCCCCCACGAGACCGAAGGTTCGCTAGTCTGAAGGTTCACAAGTCCGAAGGTTCACAAGTCCGAAGGTTCACAAGTCCGAAGGTTTTAAAGGTTCACTAGTCCAAAGGTTCACAAGTCCGAAGGTTTTAAAGGTTCACTAGTCCAAAGGTTCACAAGTCCGAAGGTTTTAAAGGTTCACTAGTCCAAAGGTTCACAAGTCCGAAGGTTTTAAAGGTTCACTAGTCCAAAGGTTCACAAGTCCGAAGGTTTTAAAGGTTCACTAGTCCAAAGGTTCACAAGTCCGAAGGTTTTAAAGGTTCACTAGTCCAAAGGTTCACTAGTCCAAAGGTTCGCTAGTCCGAAGGTTCACTGGTCCGAAATTTCGCTAGTCCTAAGGTTCACTGGTCTGAAGGTTCACTGGTCCAAAAGTCCCTCATAGGCTAAAGTGAAGGTGCAGACGGCATCGGGATGTGGTCAGTCTGTAAAATGCGCACGAAGCACGAAGACACGCACTGGGGCTCGTCACGTTTAATGCACCAGCTGCTCACAGGAGGCACCACAAGTTGTACTGTGTATGTGAAAATAACAAGGGAACATCTGAACCCTCCGCTTTATGCCTTCATTTGATCAAAGTATAGAAATGATATATGTATATATAGAAACGCATGATCCAATCACCGTAGGATTGGTAGTCAAAAAGGAAATTCAGCTGGCCAAGACGGGAGTGTCTACAGAGCCGCGGTGCGCGGCCGAAACTTCTGGGCTATTTGAGTTAATTCATTCATTAATAATAGGATAAGGAGCTCAGGCTATGCACAGAAACAAGTCTGTTATAAAAAATACGTGAGTTTAATCATAAAAAGTGCATCAACACTAGAAAAGTCCAAAAAGCAGTGTGTGGGGCAAAGGGAGGCGAGGAGAGCCCGCTGCACGGAGACACAGCTTTGGTGAGGAGAGCCGCGAGTAGAGCCCGCAGTAAAAATTTTAAAATTTCGGTGAAATTTCGGACCCGTGAACCTCCGGACTAATGAACCTTCGGACATGTGAACCTTAAAATTTCTGAATTTTCGGACTCGTGAACCTTCGGACCAGTAAACCTTCGAACTCGTGGGCAGCCACCACAAAATGCTACTATAACAGAATTACAATTCTAACAACTAAACACTGTGACTTCTGTAATGGCTTCATCTACTTCTTCCATCTACTTCTACTTGTACTATTATAAACTATACTACTACTTCTAGTGCTACAATACTGTTACTCCACTACTTTTACTTCTTGCACTACAGCTTACCCCACTACAGTTGGAGTGCATTAAACTGACTTTCTGAAATATTGCATTTGATCTTTTGCCTGCATAAAAACCATCAGCCTTTCCTTCCTTCTTGTTTACTGAAGTAGGTCACTTTGCATCCAGCCCAAGGCATCACGAACACAATTCCAACACGTCCTCCTAGCATTTGTAACAGCACTACAGAGTTATAAAACCAGTTGAGTTGAAAGTCTTTTGCTCTCATTTCTTCACTGTTTCATGTGTGAGACGTGTAAGTGCATCCAGCTCTGTGCAGTTTTATAAATAGTGATGGGAAATAGTCCTCATGTAGGCCACAGTCACTCTGACCAATGTGGGCCACTCGTGAATAAGTCATGCTTCTGTGGAGAACCTCTGCACAACAGCTGTAGACTGGAGCAAAAACCAAGGATAATGGTTTGGGTTCAACTGAAATGTATAATTGATACATAATACATCAGAAGATATAACCCTTACGCTATTAATGGCACTATATCATATACGTAGTGTTAGAAACTAAAAAACAGAACTAGTGCTGTTTTAATTTGTTCCTAGCACTGTAATTATTCGAATATATCACCGACCGAGCGGAGATTTGTGTCATGGTAACGTTAGCAAAACAGTGTTACTTCCATTGTATCTGACAAATAAAACACTCTATAAATAGATGCAGACAGCACACAGCAGTCTCATTTTGTCTCCAAGAGCTGTATGTGGGTAAAACAACATTTGCTTAAGCCGCGTTCAGATTATGGTGTACTTTGCTGGGAAACTGGTTCTTTGCATGTGATCTTCGGTGCCACTGGGGCCCCCTGTAAGGAGCAGTGGGCGCCATTGTGCAAAGGACAAATCTCCAAATCTTGAGCTTGACTTGGTCAGGACGACCTCAGCTGGGGAACTGTAGCCTGCATGTTTTTGGTTGATGGCAGAAAGTTACAGGAGGAACCACGCACAGATACAGGACCTCACCACTAATCTGTGACATGATTAGCAAGATTAGCCACTTGTGCATGTTTGAGATGGATAAAGAAAACCTAATAAAAGAAAAGCTGGTCCGGCATGGAGTATGAAACAAGCAATGAAACATCAAACTATCAAACTGATAAATGATTACATCAATCTGGGGACAATCTGGGGACTCAAGTTACTGTAAACAGTTGAGGGACCCGATCCCGTGTCAAAAGCACCGCAGCTCCGACTGCTAACGACAGTCGGAGCTGCGTCATGAGGCCAGATGTTATGAATGCCCCCATGTGTGACCCATGTGATGCACTTAACCTAATCAGCTGACCGCACTGTATTGACGTGAATGGTGAGTGATGATGCCAATATGACAAGAAGTCAGTGGCCGCTGCTCTAACTCATGATTCCAACTGCTTTAATGGACATGTAAAGACCAGAGTATGGAGTCCAGAAATCTGACTCAGCGTGACATACTGTAGCCAAAAGCAACCACGAAGAACGTTTGACATATTTTATGCTGATGAGATAGTGCAGTGTCTTCGAGTGAAAGCCGGACAGTGGAGTGAGACGAGCTGAATAGAATTACCTCCAAATGTCCCAAAATACACTTATGGTATTGGGTTTATCTAAAGATATGTACAACCAAATGCTAAACGTAATTTTGCACAAGCTATTATTAGTACGGCTATATCAATTCATTGCAGGAGTCAACATGAAATGACTGTATATTGTTGTTTGGTGGTTTAACCCATATGGCATTTTTGTTTTCACACCTGTGCAGATATTGACAAGAAAACCAATGTGGCAAAGACAAAAATGAAGGAGGAAATGAAAAAGAGGCACTCTACAAATGTAATTTAAAGTTCTTTGTTGGGTTATCTGATAATGCTAGTGATCTTTTTACTGGCTGTGTAAAAGCGCCCAGTGTTTAGCTCAACATGTTATTATTTTATTATTTTAAAAGTCAAATTGAGCGTTCTTTATATTGTTCCTTTGCTCTTGTATAGTGCAGCTTTCACTACAATGTAAAACTGCACACAAAGGGACAGCCCTGACAGTAGAATGAAGCTGTTGTCTGGGTGCCATGGTAACGGGACCCATGCGCCCATGTGGACCCCCCACTACCTTACCCACCCCCGTGTGTGTCCCGGCCCAGACAGAGCACAGCACGGGGAAGGAGAAAGCTAGAAGTGGGATTTCAAAGATAATCTCTCCAGCAGATGGCAAAACATCCCGTATTCCTTTTGAAACGCAGCACGTGATGCAGGAGGCGGGGCTAGAAGAGGCTCATTACAGTGTTCATTCAATTAGGAACGGGTCATGTGATATGGATATGCTCATTTCAGCCAGGCACTGTAAAATGATGTTCTATTCAATGTCAAGATCCACTTTCAATGTAAAATATGATTGTGAAACCATGTGTTATAAGGAAAGAAGTATCAATAGAGAACATTTTGTATAACGATACCTTTAATTAGCCTTAGTAAAGCTTGAACAAAGACTTCACTCTGATAATAAACTATTTGTTCATTATTAATTAAATCTTTGTTCATGCTTTATCAAAAATTGTATTTCTCTTCATTTGTATTTTTTATTTTTTTAAAGTCTGATCATATTTGAAAGATTTTAAAGCCATTGTTATATCAAGATTAAGTATAAGGTCTGTTTTACTTCAAATTACTGCCTATTGGTGGACTTTAAACATATTTATATCGTGTTAGTTTTAGTTTAGCTATAAAGTTGGACTGTTTTGTAATCTCATTGGGGAAAATGAAAACGGGCGGTAGAAAACTTTAGAAACCCTCTTCCTATACCATTCCATCTTTCATTCTATCTGTTGTTCAGTTCATCTTTTAATATTTTTCTTTATCCTGTTACTTCATTTAGATATATTTTTGTCACCTTTCTTCCTCTTATTCCATCTTATTCCTTCACTCTTCACTCCATCCATATTTTTTGTTGCTACTACAATACTTTGTCTATTTTACTCTCTTCTTTTTTGTTCTGTTTTGTTTGAATTTGTAAATAATAAAACACGTTACTGTAAATAGTATATCTTAAATCTATATCTTCTTCTTGCCCCTTCTACAACTGTGCTCTCATGCCTCCTCCTCCTCCTCCTCCAGCAGAGAGTGAGGTAATGGCAACTGCGCCTCCAGCTAATGTGCCTCCTGTTTTTAATAACGGGGGAAAAATAACAGCGTAAAACGTCACATTAATGCAGTGACCTGGTTAAGCCCCCGAACTGACTGACAGAGCGGGAGAACTGGGAAGGGAAGACGCACAGAGGAGGAGGAAGAGGAGGAGGAGACGAGAAGACAAGGAGCGAAAGAGAGAGTGGAGACGAGGAGGGGGGTGTGTGTGTAGTGTAGTGTAGCGTGAGGACAGACAAAGCGCGCTCCCACAGCCAGAGAGAGTGGAGCGAAGTGCAAAGCGGCGCAAGCATGGGAACCCTCTCCAACACGGCATAACCGGACTGGGGACTATACTTCCTTTCCTCCCACCGTTCTTTTTGGTCTGAACTTTTTCCCTTGCGCACCTCGTGGAAGCCCGTGTCGCCAGGCTGGACGGGATGGTCAGGACCCCCACCTTGCAGTTGCAGCAGCAGCACCCTCCTCCCTCACCTTGTCGGACCGATGCGCTCACTCCCTCCACGCCGACAACTCCATCGACGCACACCATGGTGGTCCAAGGAGCGATGACTCCCGGGAGGACGCGCCGGCTCATGCTCAAGCTGCCGGTGGCGACTCTCCGGAGGAACAGCGGAGAGAGGGTAAGTGAGCCCTGGGAAATTAGGCTAATCCAGGTTACTGTCTTAACTTAACTGCACGGGAGCAAGTTGCCAAGCTTTTAATCTCCACGCGGGAGAGTAAAGGCGCGCTACTACGGGGCTGTCAGTGCTGTATGCCAAAGAGCGCATTCCATTCCCATCCACTCGTGGTTCTCAAGGTTACCAGGAAGTGTGGCTGTGGAGAGCTGTCTTTTGAGTGCTGCTTGTCATTGTTAGAGCCCGTCTGGTGACACCGAGGCAAGCCCTGAAAGGTCACTTTTATAGGGGCAGAATAGCTGTTGTTTTGTTTGGCGGGTAGACTTCACCATGTGGTAAACTGAATATCTTGAGTTGTTTTGGAAAATCATTGTGTTTTTTTATTGCTATTGTATGTTTTTATGGTTTTCTCTTTGCTTTGATTTTACTTGTAGTTTTGTTTTAGGACTAGAAATATTAACTTATTTTTCTTCTTTGGTTGTTTTTGTGCTATGTGTGTTTATTATATTGCGTATATATAATGTGTATGTGTGTGTATATTATTTTTGAGTTCTGTGTTTTATTTTGAATTGTTAAAAAAACTTATTGCTACCTAGATTTTAGTCTATTTTTATACCTATTTATTTTATATATGATCTATTCTGCTGTTCTTGAACTGTTTTGTGGGGAAAATAAAAGTTATCTTATCTTATTTTACAGTAGTTTTAAAGACTAGTATGAGATCAAGTTTTATGTTGGCATTTTTAAATCTATTTTATTCAGTTTGCTTTAGCCATAATATTACAGTCTTCAAATTATTGCTACTTTTAGCTGGCTTTATATTGCAAAAAAAGCTTTTCTGGATGACACGGCTCATGAGGTCACTTGTAAACATGATGTAATGATTTATATGAAAGCAGCAGGGGTTATCTTACCCCCTGTGAGGCCGTTGTTGCTTAGGAGCCGTAACACACTCATGAAAGTGGATGCACAAGTTCTAAAATGGGTTATATTTAATGTTATATGTATGTATGTGTTTATTTATTCATCTATCAATACCATTGGCTCCATGACATAGACCTTTTTTATATTTCCATTGAATTACCTTGTTTTCTACATAAAACATTTAACAATACTTATTGAGGTTGTAAATGTTTACCACCTTTACACCTATTATGGGATGCCAGTACACCTGATCGCGTCCTGCCTGCGTGTCACCTGGAATGTTTTGTAGAAGTTCATTTTCACGAGACAACACGCCGCAACCTGCCGCTCCGATTCACCTCTCCGTCTCCCTGTTGTTTACGCCGCGAGAAAAGAACGTATTTGAAAAACATGCAGCTGCCGCTACTGTAATTGCCTCCTATTGTGCGGTTCCCCCTTGCCATTCACCAGCTCGCTTTTATGTCCACATCCACATTCTTTGGCGTGACGTGAATCAGACTTTCCCGGACTTACAGGTTTAAGAAAATTGACACCTAGCTGTTGTTGTTGTTGTTGTTGTTGTTCAAAGAGAGCGTGTCTTTGTATGTATTGTCACTTTTGCTTTACCAATGTACCGGAATCATGATGCACCAAAGAGCCAAGTTACATTTAATTACTGTAGATTTTGTAAACTCAATATTCTTTGGTTTTGTGTGAGCCTTACTTCGTATCAAATGCGTATTATGGTGTTGTAATGAAATCAGCAAAAAGTTTCATCCTCTCCAGTTTGTTTGTAATGTGAAATAATACAGTTATGAAGCCCGTCTTTTTCTTCCCATCTTGGAATGCACAAGAGTTACGTACAGTTTTGAAAGATTGATAAGATGCTATTGGACGTGTATATATTCAATTTCCCTTTAATGAACAATTCATGGGTTACAGTAAATCCCCATAAAATTCTTATATGAATCAGCTTTATTTGAACGTACACATGCCTCTAAACCCTGAGATGATATTGTTTTTCTTTCAGGAGCTTGTGTCTTTATAGTTTTTTCTTCCTTTGATTAGCTATGCACGTGCGTTATAGTAACTCACCATAGATTTCTCAGGGGGCTTATACCGTATGACAGCCGGCTTTCTTTTTGATAAGCTCATATTCCCATAATACATCAGCATAAAAATAACTGCATCACCTCTGTGTCACTTAGCATAACAATTATAGAATGGCAGGAGTGGGAATAGTTTTCAGTATTATTGTCAAAGTACTAGAAATTCATACACATGACTGAGCTTATTATTCTATACATTTCACATGTGTCATTACCAATTCTAATTACTATACTGTATGTTTTAATATGGGGATTGCATGAAATTGTGACTGGTTGTTTGTCTGTGTATGTCAGCTTTGTCTGAGAGTACCCACAGTCCTGATTGTACCCCGCCTAAAGCCCACAGTGGCTGTTTTTCTGATTAAATCTCACTGTTTTAACAAAGCGCTGAAGCATTTTAATTGCACCTGATTGGGAGAAACATCATCTCCTCTGGGTAGAAGTAATTGCGCGGCTTGATTGTGGCTGTACGCAGGATTTCAGTAGGAGGTCTCACTCTCCCTTGATTACACCGTGTTGTCTCTCTGCCAGCTGTGCCCAGGCTGAGTGAGGAGAGGGGATAATGTGTGCTGATTTACATAGTCACAGGCACAGTATTCACCATTGTTCAAGTGGCTAAAAGCATTGGGTTGGACAGTGATTTTGACATGCTTTTAGACGTGTGGTCGGATGTTAAGGTAGGTGGTCGGTGTGTAGGTGGTTTGATACTATTCTAGGATTGGGGTATTGGTCTGGATGAGTGTGGTGTAGAGTGGTGACTCCTAATACAGCAGGTTCAAAGTTCTGTAGTCAAAGTAGCCCCTCAGAAAAGATGTGGAATATTTTCAAACACAAGTACCGATAGTTGTTTCCGGATTTAGACACACTTGGCAAATTATTGCTCTTGACTTGCATTTCATAGCAGCTAAGTGTTAAATATGACCTTTGTAAAATCTGAAAAATAAAATGTTGTTTGTAAAGGCCAATAAAGTGTCGTCAGAATTGGGACTAAACCCGATGTTAAAGATGGACAAGACCAGGACTAAACCATGCCTACATTACGACTAAATTGGGTGTGAGTGACCCTGAAATGTTTCGCACAAATACAGGGCAAAACAAGTTGCACAACTATCACACTTTTGTACAATACCATTTAAAAAAACATGATGAGGCTGTTAATCGGTTAGTCAAACTGAAGGCAGCCACCACTGCAAACTACTGTTAGACGTACAGATTATGATTTTGCAGAAGAAGTAACAGTCAGAGTCAACATTGTTTTTCCATAATTGACAGTTAGATGTTGGGGAAGGTACCTTTTGATTGAAAATTACTTCTGAATGGCTATCAAAATGTCTAGATTTCAAAAAGATTGACCAGTGAAACATTTTCTCCCTTTCTATGGCCCACTCCTGGATGAATGTGTATCAATTGCTTGACATTCCAAGCCGCATTGGTCAGATTACTACCAGACTAATCTGATTACTCCTTCATTCAAATCGATGCATACAGTGCTCCATAAGCCAAGTTGTTTTTGTCACGAAAAGATGACTTTGCACGCAACTTTTTTACTGTTTTACGGCTCAGTTTTATGGATTGCAAACACGTTGGATTACTGTATTAGAGAAAAAAATATTAATACCAGTCAGTATTAGATTGCAGTAGATGCTTGGTAACTAGGTACTGCCCAACACCAATTACAAGACTATGTTCTGTCCTCCTCAGTGTAATCAGTTGGCACATCAACCAAGGTGCTTTTCACAATCTCTCAGTGCTCATGGGGTGGAAGCAAGACAGTGTGCATGAAGAAAAAGGCATGTCTTAAATGAAAAACCTTCAAGAGTTTGCTGGCAGGTGAACAAAGAACAGTTTCAACCCCAAAGGCTGCCGTCTTGTAGGTTACAGCATCCCCATGTCCCATTCTCCGAGGCTGTGAATGCTTTTAATCCCAAATGTCCAGCCTGTTTCAGCATGTCAGCTTGGATAGCTCATTTCATTTTGGCTTTATCTACTTGTTACGCAACTTCAGCCCGCGGGATTGGACAGGGATTTTTTGTTCCCTAGCAATATTAGCATAGCATTGTATGTCTATAAGCAGCTGACAGCGCAGTGGGGATGTTTATTTATTGCTACAAGCTTAGATCCAGTTGAAGGAATTTGCAAACTTGGGAGATTTTGTATCCTCGAGGATTTTAGCAGGCGTGACGGGGGAAGCGTATCACCACGGGGCAAATGTGTCTTTCTATTCAAGAAAATCGCAGCATTCAGCAAGTCATATGGTGGAAGAGGTTTGGCAAATTGGCTTTTAGATAACAAATAGGGTGTCAGTCAGGTAATGCAGATGAATGGGTCGTGTCTGCTGTCGTCTATCACTTGTAATATCTAAAAGCGGAGATGTCATTGTTCTGGGGCAGCAGCGATGGCTCGTTTGAACAAAAGATGTCTCGTTAAACGTGGAACACTGCGAAGATGGGAGGCCAAATTGATTCCTCTCTGAGCGTGAAAATGACATTTGGTATGGCGGACGATGTCATTAACGATGTACTGACGTTAAGACAAAGAAAAGAGAATGCATTCCACTTTGAATATACACATTTCTAAAGATGTCACGAATGAATATATGTGATATTAACTAAATTCTCAGTGACTCAATAACACCTGCAAGTCCTGGGTTGTAGACTTTAGATTATGTGGGTACAGATACAGTATGGTGGTACTGCAAACCAAAGTTTAAAAATCGTGCTAAGCAGTTAATGCTAGGTTTTGTATACCATAGCATACAATCAAATCTTTTGTTACATATCTGAGGATTTGCACCCTGAAAGTTACTATCAGACATCAAGGGGGTTGGGTGTGACCGTCTCAAGCTTGCAACATGGAGACATCCTAAATATGCTGTAAGTTAATGTGCAGATGGAACAAAACAAAACTCCAGGTATGTCATCACATGTTAGGACACTCAAAAAGTTGGTTTTGCATAATATAGGGCCTTTAAAGACTCATTGTAGACTAAAAATGTTCCATCCTTGGGCTATGACTTGTTTTGACAGTTCCGTCTGATTGTGCCCTTTCTTAGTGTTATCACAACATAGGCAAAGTGAAAGAAACCCATCAGTAGCTTAAACCCACAGCGTTTTAAAGGTATAATACTTTAATTCCGGCAGCTGCTGTTGACATCTAAGGGGGAGAGATCTTTTTTGGGAATGTTTTTGTTAAGATTACCCCAGGCTGAATTAGGATTATCCCCCTTTTTGTGATCCCAATATCCCACTAAACTGCTCCGTGCTTCTTTCTTCTTTACCAAACAATAAACAAACAAAATTCAGTGGAAAATGGCTTTTAGTGTGCGTAGGCTGGAGACGACTACCAGCGTCTTACAGAGGCTGAATCGGTCTCCAAGGAAACTTGTTTTGGGCACTGAGGGGGTTGTTGGGGGGGTGGAAAGTTCACATGGACAGTGTAGACAAAGGTACATGGACAGTACATGGACGGATAGGGAGACACACGAGAGGCAGTTATTTGGAGCTATGGGTGTTGCGGGTGTTAATGAATGCTAATGGGAGACAGGGGAGACAGGGGAGACAGGGCAGGGTCTATGGTTTCAGGGGTTGAAGGAAACAGTATACAGAAAGAGAAATCTGGATAGAAAATCAAATAATGTGCAGTGTGCAGTGCCTTGCAATTGTTGGTTTTGTCAATTGGTATTTGTTCAAATATAAGCCAGCAAGTAACATTTACTGCAATCCATTTACTCCCCACTCACTTCCCAGTTATTAAACTTTTGATGACATATCTGTCAAGGGGCATACTGGGACATGAGACATGACTGCCATTCTGTGCTGTCATCAAAAATCCCAATAAAATCATGTATCATACAATTATTCTTGGTTTTGTTCCCAGTATTGATACTTCTCTAAGTGTCTAATTTTTTAGCATTTGTTAGAGACTGGGTATACATTTTATTTGTGTATTTTATATTTGTGTATTTTTTTCATCTGGAACTCTTTTTGGGTCTCAGATTTAACTTATTTGTTATTGTCGTTTTACAATTACTGGCTTCTAGGTTGTGATATTAGAGCACAATTTTACATTAAATTTGTCAAAATAAAAGATACACTAATAAAATATTCATCCAGATTCTAATCGATACTGAAACTAGCATCAAAATGAGACACTCATTAAAGACATATCAATACTGAGAACAAAAAATGAATAACATGAATAGGAAAGAACTGGATCTGTCCTGTATAGTTTATAATGATGTGTGCTAGAAATACAGGAGGATTTCTTGTGAAAACCACAGAATGAAAGGCTGGTTTGTATAGCCTGGAGGTATGTGTCCACCAATGCTAATTTGTTTTACCTTTAAGCTTGTCCAATCACAGTGAAGGTCAGCTGTGGACCGAGGGCGCTGATTTGGGTCAGCTTATGTTTTCTTATTAGGACCCATCTAATTGTTTAGACATTAGCATCACAGTTCATTTGCAAAGATTTGTTCTACAAATGTTTGTCGACTTCCACCCTTTAGATCCCCATGCGTCAGGCTAAAAGTATTGATTCCCAGGGATCTCTTCATGCCTCCAGGTTAGAGCGAGCCGCGGCCAAGTCTTTCCAATTACCCAGACAAATAAAAGAATGGGAATTCCGAGGACGCGTACTTCTAAAGGATACCCCACCCCTGTTATGGTTTGAAAGCGGACCCCGGTTCTCTCCCCAAGGCGGTTTGTGGAATGTTTTCAGAGTAGTAAACGGGGGCACCCGGGAGACTTCATATACTTTCATCACTGTTGAGTATGGTTCTTCTGTTCCGTGTCCAAAATCAACCCCAAAGACCTTGTGTAGTTCAAAGTCAATCAGCATGAGAGAAGATACTGGGCAGGTGAATCCACCATAATGGGGAGATGGTCGATTCTTGGGGTGAAGCTAAAGGTGCTTATGAACTGAGCTGCTGGGTTCAAAAGGTAGATACCAATAAAATGAATAAGATAGTAATGCCAGCTGGTGAAAGTAGTGTTAGCCTCAGAAATAGAGCAACGTATCAACCCATCAACCATACTTAAACAATATACAAGTCTGACCGAGTTTTGTCTTTTCATTTAACGGCACAATTACTGCTTAAGCAACGGCTATGTAATATTTGTTTGTTTGTGTTTCAGTTTTATCATTTCAATTATTTCAGACAATAGGTAACCTTGACGCGTGATTGCTGATGCTTTACCAACTGTTCTTCCTAGGTATATTGCTGGCATAAAATGATAAAATTATTCTACTAGAAAAGATTATTATGTTTTTATTTTACTTTTTAAATATTTGGCTGCAGTCATATTTTATCAATCATCACGAATTGTATTAAAGCGCCTTTTTAGCAAAGAAATAAATATAATAGCATGTATGTTTTTATCATACTGAAAAACATCGAAAAACCCATGGCATAACACTTATCTATCTTCATTGTAAGGAATCATGTGACTTATCACCTCCAAAACGTATCTGAAATCCAGATAAACAATTCTGCCAAAATAATTCAGTTATTTAATAATCATAGCAACAATCACAAATCTAAAAACACTTTACGTTATATTTTTGTGTGCTCACTTTGAACGTTTTAATGATAGAATTTCAGTTCCAGGCTGTGTGCACAGTGTGTAAACATGTCACTCCTGGAATGGTCCATAAGAAAATGGGTTACCTCCAATGCCAAATATGTTTTTTATTCTGTGCCTTCTAATGCTGGGAATGACAGACTTGGGAGATGCTCGCTTGATGGGAAAGAAAAGAATCCAAGAATCCAAAACAGGATGTGCAGAGACCCTTCGGATTGTTCCCGAAATATCCCAACACAATCTGCTGTCTTTGTGAGAACCAGATAACGGGAGCAGTGAGTCAGTCAAAATAAAGGGCAGCATTCATGGTGTGTGTGTATGTGTGTGTGTGTGTGTGTGTGTGTTCGTTCCTCGGAGGATACAAGCATGTGTTGTGTGGAGACATTTGGGGAATTAGGGAAAGAATTAGGACTGTTGCAAATATGGTCATTGTTTTTTGTGTTGGGTGTGTGTTTGGTAAAAGCAATAGTATTTCCATGGAGACGAGGATGTGGCAAACACCTATATAGTGCACCTTTAAATGCAAATACAGGTCGTAATGAGATAATAATAACTGAATTTCAGTAGCATCTGATTTAAAGGGAATCAAGTCACAAAGAGTAATGCAATATGTTATGTAGAAATAATTACTTTTATGTTCAGTCTTTAATTCAGAATGTTTGGTTTCTACATGTACAGAGTCAACAGATAGGTTAGGGTTTTATTTTTTAATGATGGTGTCAAACCTCTTACCTTTTTTCTAATACCCTTTAAGACAGCTAACCTTTCTTACTTATTGCCACCGCCTTCTAACTGCAGACCCCTTTACAAAACGGTACAAATTTCCACTCAACGCATTTAAAGCAAGAAATGGGCTTATAACTATCTACGGCGTTATGTTAGCAAATTGAAGATGGTTGTACTTCCGACGACACTGCACGTACAATTGCATGTTCTTTGTTCGGGGAGTACAGTCAGCTTTAAAACCACTGGGAAACGAAATCATTTGGAACATTTTTGTGTGTGAGAACTGTGTGGGCTGCTGAAATAACAAAGTAGATCAGGAGGTTACTCACTGAAATGAGAGGTGTTTTAACTTTAACGGTCTTGTGCGTTCCCATGGGCGCGCTGCAGTAACGTGGTAATCCTCATTAATATTTATCTGCCAGGCAAAGTGAATGCAATGATTAGCTCTAGATCTTGCAAGTTCGCTACGAGCAACTCGATGTTTGTAGATGTTCTCCATGGTGGATACCCCTTTGTAAGAACGTCATATTGTGGCATATAAACCATGATCTAGGTCAAACCCTATACCTCAGGAGAGCCTCCAGTCCCCACACTTCAAAGCTTTGGTCCGTCTTGGGGGATTCTCACCGCCTGCACAATTTCATTTGAATTATTTCTGGTATTAATTTGGAGTGGGAGCATAAAGCTCTCGATGCAAGCAAGAGGAATTGGAGGATTGCCTGATTGGTTGTGTGTGTAAACGTCTCACTCGGGTTTCAAATTGAGAATAGGAAGTTTGTCCAAATTGGATTACCGCACCTGGATAATGGAATTTCAAGGACAGGCTATCAGAGCATGTGTTCATGGAAATTGAGCTAACTCTAATCCAAGCTAACGGTGGACTAAGCACTCTCAGGTATTCCTTGCACAAAAATAATTAACCAAAGTGTGGTAGTGTTTGAATCGAGCAAAACCTTAAATCAATGTGTTGTTCTTGAAAGATACATGCGTATTAACTTTTAGCTTTTAACTTATAACATTGTTCCCTAATCAAAAACATACCTAGTGCTGTATTTACCATCATTTTAGCTTGTTTCATTAATGCTGTTTACAAGGTCATCTCCTCAGAGCTTCAGAAAACACTCGTCCTCGTTCTGAGCCTTTCTGCAGTTGAATTGTGTTCATTACAACTGCATTATGACCTTAGCATGTCAGGGCAGGTAGCTAACCCTTGCTTTACAGAGTGTGAGTCTGGTCACCGCTCCCTCCGCCGCGCCTCGAGACAAACTCAAACATTGTTGTCAAATTAGATTTATTTATTTCTCGTGAAACAGCGAAGCTAAAAGAACACACAAAAACAAAACAAAAAAATGAGATGACTATTGCTTAGAACAGAATGACGCTTCTCTCACTCAGTCATAGATTTTTTTTCAGTCCACCTGTCATTCACGCCCGTCTGAACTCGGTGAGATTAAAACCGTGATCAGACTGATTTATGTATAAAAAATACTAAGAAAGCTGCATCTACATTTAGGGGTGCAGCTTTACATATTTCTGTTGTAACTTTGAGATTGAATGAGGCAATATGAATGTGAAAATCTTGCTTAGAGACAAAACAGAAGGCTTCCAGGCGAAGTTTGAACTCCTGATCCTCTGGTTGGTTGAACCACTTTCAACACAGAGACTCCCCCTATCATTTGGCTTTTATAGATAACTAACACTAGCGACAATATTCCCTTCAAAAGCAATATGCATGTTCTCCTGGGCATCCACTCTCTCCATATAATGTAGTTCACTGCACTGCTTGCTACATTGACTTAACAAGAACTTCCTTATTTTTTGCATCAATATGTTGCCATTGATTTATTTTTTTTCTACCTTTATCACTTCCACATCAAAGCAGATCGAACTACAACCTTCATCTGTCAGGTGTGATCATCGGGACCCAGGTGCACCAGCTACTCCAGAAAAGAATCAGTTCCAATAAACTATAGTTTTCCAATATAACATCTGGCCTCTATTCAATGCTCTAGTGCTCCGGCTACGAATGCAGCTGACCTGTTTCCCTCCATCGCTCCCTCCATCGCTTCCTCCATCGCTTCCTCCATCGCTCTCTCCATCGCTCCCTCCATCGCTTCCTCCATCGC
This sequence comes from Eucyclogobius newberryi, assembly GCF_026437365.1. Lineage (NCBI taxonomy): Eukaryota > Metazoa > Chordata > Actinopteri > Gobiiformes > Gobiidae > Eucyclogobius > Eucyclogobius newberryi. The sequence continues at coordinate 32,473,809 of NW_027316389.1, forward strand.
TCTCTCCATCGCTCCCTCCATCGCTTCCTCCATCGCTCCCTCCATCGCTCCCTCCATCGCTCCCTCCATCGCTTCCTCCATCGCTCTCTCCATCGCTCCCTCCATCGCTCCCTCCATCGCTTCCTCCATCGCTCTCTCCATCGCTCCCTCCATCGCTTCCTCCATCGCGCTCTCCATCGCTCCCTCCATCGCTCTCTCCATCGCTCCCTCCATCGCTCCCTTCATGCTCCCTCCATGCTCCCTCCATTGCTCCCTCCATCGCTCCCTCCATGCTCCCTCCATGCTCCCTCCATCGCTCCCTCCATGCTCCCCCCATCGCTCCCTCCATGCTCCCTCCATCGCTCCCTCCATGCTCCCTCCATCACTCCCTCCATCGCTCCCTCCGTCGCTCCCTCCATCGCTCCCTCCATGCTCCCTCCATGCTCCCTCCATCGCTCCCTCCATGCTCCCTCCATGCTCCCTGCATGCTCCCTCCATCGCTCCCTCCATGCTCCCTCCATCGCTCCCTCCATCGCTCCCTCCATCGCTCCCTCCATCGCTCCCTCCATCGCTCCCTCCATGCTCCCTCCATCGTTCCTTCCATCGCTCCCTCCATGCTCCCTCCATCGTTCCCTCCATCGCTCCCTCCATGCTCCCTCCATGCTCCCTCCATCGCTCCCTCCATCGTTCCCTCCATCGCTCCCTCCATGCTCCCTCCATGCTCCCTCCATCGCTCCCTCCATCGTTCCCTCCATTGCTCCCTCCATGCTCCCTCCATCGCTCCCTCCATTGCTCCCTCCATCGCTCCCTCCATGCTCCCTCCATCGCTCCCTCCATCGCTCCCTCCATCGCTCCCTCCATGCTCCCTCCATCGTTCCCTCCATCGCTCCCTCCATCGCTCCTTCCATCGCTCCCTCCATCGCTCCCTCCATCGCTCCCTCCATTGCTCCCTCCATCGCTCCCTCCATGCTCCCTCCATCGCTCCTTCCATCGCTCCCTCCATCGCTCCTTCCATCGCTCCCTCCATCGCTCCCTCCATGCTCCCTCCATCGTTCCTTCCATCGCTCCCTCCATCGCTCCCTCCATGCTCCCTCCATGCTCCCTCCATCGCTCCCTCCATCGTTCCCTCCATTGCTCCCTCCATGCTCCCTCCATCGCTCCCTCCATTGCTCCCTCCATCGCTCCCTCCATGCTCCCTCCATCGTTCCCTCCATCGCTCCCTCCATCGTTCCCTCCATTGCTCCCTCCATGCTCCCTCCATCGCTCCCTCCATCGCTCCCTCCATGCTCCCTCCATCGCTCCCTCCATCGTTCCCTCCATCGCTCCCTCCATCGCTCCTTCCATCGCTCCCTCCATCGCTCCCTCCATCGCTCCCTCCATCGCTCCCTCCATGCTCCCTCCATCGTTCCCTCCATCGCTCCCTCCATCGCTCCTTCCATCGCTCCCTCCATCGCTCCCTCCATTGCTCCCTCCATCGCTCCCTCCATGCTCCCTCCATCGTTCCCTCCATCGCTCCCTCCATCGCTCCTTCCATCGCTCCCTCCATCGCTCCCTCCATCGCTCCCTCCATCGTTCCTTCCATCGCTCCCTCCATCGCTCCCTCCATCGTTCCTTCCATCGCTCCCTCCATCGCTCCCTCCATCGCTCCCTCCATCGTTCCTTCCATCGCTCCCTCCATCGCTCCCTCCATCGTTCCTTCCATCGCTCCCTCCATCACTCCCTCCATCGTTCCTTCCATCGCTCCCTCCATCGCTCCCTCCATCGCTCCCTCCATCGTTCCTTCCATCGCTCCCTCCATCGTTCCTTCCATCGCTCCCTCCATCGTTCCTTCCATCGCTCCCTCCATCGCTCCCTCCATCGTTCCTTCCATCACTCCCTCCATCGTTCCTTCCATCGCTCCCTCCATCGCTCCCTCCATCGCTCCCTCCATCGTTCCTTCCATCGCTCCCTCCATCGCTCCCTCCATCGTTCCTTCCATCGCTCCCTCCATCGCTCCCTCCATCGTTCCTTCCATCGCTCCCTCCATCGCTCCCTCCATCGTTCCTTCCATCGCTCCCTCCATGCTCCCTCCATCGTTCCTTCCATCGCTCCCTCCTGCTCCTCCTGCTCTGTTGCATCACATACTTGAGCAAAGATCAGAGGCCAAAGAACAGACAGAACCATCGACAAGAAAGATCAAACAAAAAAGTGACAACGTTTGAAAGTTAAAGGGGACTCATCGTGCAGAATAACATTTTCAAAAGCTTTCATCTACTGCTTGAGTAATAGTGTATTGTCCTGCACTTGAGGCTTGAGTGCTCAGAAAATGTCAGTTTTCACCTTCCCCTTATCCTCACCCACAGCTTTAAACTTTGTGATATTGAAAAATTCAAACAGGTCATATATGCAGGGTTCAAAAATCTCACATTGCCATTTTTCTGCAAAAACTGAAAAGGAAGACAAATGACCTGGTTTTATTACCAGCAAGAGCAAAAATCAAAAATAATGATTTATGATTCCCAGTTGTTGATTTGTAACACTAAATACCAGAAAGCGTAATATGTCTCCTTTTAAACTGACATTTAGAAAACCGCTTTGCAACCTCAAAACCCACATTGCACTGTCAAGCAGTTGATGCAGTTGATATTTATAACCACTAATATCTGCATGAAGGAAACTTATTTTTACACTGGGTCTCCGTGGCAACAAGTGACCAGCTGACACGGCCTGTTTAAATGATTGGATGAGGGTGACCTTTTCCCAGGATTCATAGCAGCTTTGCAAACACATTAGAGGCATGGGAACCGTGCAGGATTTTACGACAAGCTAACAGCTAACATTTCTTCTTTCAGACGCTACAAATATTGACACGGTCCGTAAATTACAGTTTTGATATCTGTATCTCAAGACATGAGACAAAGGCATTCAACATCTCACTGACGTGTGGTGGCCTGATGCAGCTCATTTTGAGTTATAGTTTTGAGAATGTTTAAACCCAAATTCAACTGACTTCTGCTGACAATGAGATTAAGGCGTTCCAGGCTAATTCGTGACATATTGACTTAATTTAAATGTAATGAAGGTGCTTTTTACATCATTTTTCTACAGCCATGTGTGTTGGAGAGGCCATGAGTAATGCTCTTCAAACTCAAAAGAACTGCTATCCATGAATATCAGAGTGATGAAGAATTAAAAATTAGCAAATAAAAACAGCATGGTAAATGTCTGCAGACTTTCAACTGAAACCCATGAAATGTTGGAATTATTGATACCTAGGATTGCATAAAAGAAAAGCAACACCTCACATTTTTGCTCATATTTGAAATTGTGTTTTGATAACTATATTTAATAATTGCGGCTGTCCAGTGAAGGTATTATGGATTGAGTAGTTATTAAGTAATGAATCATTTATATTTCAATATGAATCAAGTTTTTGTTTAGGCTATTAAAATATAGTTATTAAAGTGTTACCCAAAGTAAATATAAAAAGTTTAAGTCTTCATTTATAAGGTGCTATTAATAGACTCATTTATTTTTTATTCAGTCGGTCTTTGCTCATATTCTGCTACCAATGTGTTTCAATATTTTGCAAAATCCATGCAAAAAGCAGATCTTGAAAATGTAATCCTCTCACGGGGTCAAATGGTCAATTGTTTGGATCAATGGAAAGGAACAGACTTACTGTTCTCCAGACCTATTGAATTTCGACTGATTTCTATTGGAAAATAACGCGCAAGTCGAATGGGGAAAACATGCATTTATTCTAATCTATAAAGTTGCTTTAAATTTAACAAACAGCATTTTCAACGCAAATGAAGAGAGCATCCTTTGAATGAGATGAAATGGGAAAGTGCCGGTGGAATGGAGCTGAAATCCTGAATGAGGAGGTGGCATTGCCTCCATGTGGCCATTGTAATGTAATGTAGTGTAATGTAGGCCAACACAAGCAGAGAGCGCTGTAAATCATAGTAGTGCATTAATATTTAAACACAGTGTAATTAGCGATATGCATATTTAGGCCAGAAGTATTGTGCATATATAATGTGGTGTAAGAAAGTAGTGAATTCATGGCTACGAGTGTAAACTTTAGGCTGAAGACAGAAGCAGTGGTAGAAGCTTTGCAAAAACTATTGCTTATTATACGAACAGTTTATAATAATAGTAATTCTAATTTATTCTATTGAGATGTTGAAGATTTCATCTGCAAAAACAGTGCCAAGTGCCAATTAAAAAGTAATTGTTGGCTTGAAATGTACTCTTTGAATAGAAATGTTTTTAAAAGCCAAAATAGTATTCTACATTTTTTTCATTGATAATACATTGCATTTATGCATTTGAATCTGACTTTTTGTGGCTTCTCCAGTTCCTTTATTTTTAGTTTTTTGTGTCTAAACATTGCTAGTGTCAGGCATGATAAGATAAGGAATATGCTTAAAAAACAAAAAAACAAACTCAGTTTGTAGATGGTAGACTGTAATTCTAACACAGAATAATAGTACTGTCCAGGGAAGGACAACGTTCATTCTGTTTATGTGATTATTTTTAGTATTGATACTTCAATGAGTTCAAATAAAAGTTCAAATGAGTAGTTTTTATAATAGACACATAATAGTGTCACTTGTGATTTTTGGCTACTTTTTCATAACTCTGCCCTCTCATTTCTCAAACCTGTTAGCCTTGATTCTATGAAATGTTTTTGTTTTTTGTTAATTAATTTTGTTTGTTCGTTTCGTTTTTGTGTTGATTTGTGATTCTCAATTCTTGATATTTCACTCTTGTGCCCTCTGTATGATGACATTTATACTTTGTACCTCATGGTCTTTCATTCTGTGAAGCTCTTTGTCAACTGGGTTATTTTAATGTGTAATATAAATAAACTTGAATTGAATTGGATAATTCCTGTTAGCACTGATTAGCTAAAAGTTAAATTTGTTTGGTTTCTTTGCTTCATCTTCATTAATCTTGTTTATTGTCCGTTTGAGAATCAAGTTTCGATACTAGATTTAACCATCAATTAGGATCAGATTTTTGATGACAACCTTCCTCTCTATTGTGATATTTTTTCCCTTCTGTTCCAGTCTCTAGTTTCGATACTAGTTTTTGTGTCAATTCGTGATGTTGGATCCTTTTGGACCCTTTTAGACAGCCTTACCTTAGTGTTACCACTGATTCTCACGGTGACACAGGTGCAGGTGCATCAATGTGTCTTTGAAAATTTGAGTCGGCCACTGTCTACAGACACCACCCCGCCCTCTCTCTCTCTCTCTCTCCCTCTCTCCCTGTCTCTCTCTCATATCCCTTTTCAAACAACCACAGGCTCAGATCACCACCGAGACTACAGCTCCTACACTTCTTTTTCTGTTTATTTGGGACAATTTAACCTCTGCATGCCTAACTCTGGACTTAAACGCTTTGCATGCTGTGAAACCCAGAATTTCTATTCCTGACGCTTGGAACTTGGAGGATTGTAATCATTCACCATTAGCCAGTCTCCTTGGATACCTGGAATGTTATGCAAATTCTTGTAAAGAGACTGGTTTCTTGTCAGTGATGGAAGCGATGCTGTTGGGATTAGATGAGGTGGTGTGCACGCGACAGGGGCTCTTGTGGACCCTCACATCCACAGCTCTGAAGAGGCTCCGGGGCCCCGCCGTGCACCTGCCGGGGCCCCTGAGCCTGCTGCATCACAGAGGTCTGTCTCGGTCAATATACCAGGTATGGCTTTATTGTGCTTTCGATAAAGACGCTAGAAAGGTGGACAGAAAGAGTGTTTCTGTTTTGTTGTTTGATTATTTTTATCATTATCACTTCATGGTTGGACTTTGTTATTTCCTTGTTATCTGTGTTTGTAATAAATCTATTTGGCATCACGTCTGACTGACTTCATGATGAACAAAAAGCAACAAGTCTTTTTTTTTTTTTTTTTACTTCCAAACCCAACGTTTAACCCTAAATAAACGCCAATGCTTATGATAACTTACACCTTAATGAGCATTAATAAAGTATGAGCAAAGACTTACTGCTTCACGGACAAGCAGTTTATTAAGACTGATTCAAGCTTCTTAACTACTTCATTAAGGGTTTTGGCGTTAGGGTATTAATGAAGTAGTTATTTACCAAGCATTTTTTCTTTAAGCTTTATTAAGGCTATTAAAAGTGCAGCTATTATACAGTATTACAGTCTATTTTAGGGTTGGACGTTGTAATGGCAGACATGGTTAAAAAAACAAAAAAAGGAAGAAAAAAGGGAAGAAATGTGCTGTATTCATTCTAGAATAGAACTGGTTGGAACATGTGATTATTTGCTGTTATAGTGACTATTTTTGACCCCATTTACATGAAGTTTGCACAGTTGCTGCTGTGTCATCATTCTGCAAATTAATTTTAATTAAGGTTTTACACCAGGTGCTCTTCCTGGTTTCCATTTGAGAGATTGTTTGTGAACATATGGCTGGATTTCCTTGTTAGACGTCATATAAAACAAAGACATGACAACCGCCTGACAGAATTCATTATTCAGACTTTTAACTTTCTTTTGATCTGTTTTGGTATTTCACGCACAGAAATATTGTGAATTCAAATAAGTTCCACTGTTTATCCAAAGTCTATTCCTAATCATAAATCATGTTTGCGTGCGAGCAGTGATTCAGCAGAACTGGTTGATCAGTATTCCCTCTCTCTATTTGTCCTCATCCTCTGTTCTTTCATAGACTTGTTGGTATTCAGTGCGTGGAGGCCTGTGTGCAGCTGGACACGCCATTCTCCCCAAACTAACTGCTCTACCAAGCCTTAATATTCAACCAAACCACCAAAAATGAAACATCTCGCCCAAATAGCTGTGAAATAGTATGACATAAGCAGCCAGATAAACCACTTTACATTTGTAGATTTATATTTTGTACAGAATATAATGTAGGGGATGTATAGTTGTAGCAGCGTGTGTCCTTTTCCTGTCTTTCTCTGTCGGCTCGGTCCTCAGGAGGAGAATGTTGTTCTTGCTTTTGTCTTGGAAAGAGAGCGGTGTTCCTGGTGAGAGCATCCCCCCGAACAGAGCCCAGGACAATCAGAGGAAACCCATACAATACCAACTCTAGTGAGCGTCTCCACAGGGTGAGACTGACAGACTTATGACTTATATCATGCTTTTCTGTGCTGGAGAATGGGCGATATTGGACAAAGGATAGTGTGTAATTAAAATTGTGTATGCATAGAACGTTGACCATAACCTTGATTTTTAAATTAATTTTATTGCAGACTTTTAAATTTGGTGTAAAGCTTTCCATTTTTATGATCCCTCGCTTAATCTCATCCCAAAACGATACATATATAATATCTAATAGTTATTATACATATAGATTCCAATTAAGCATGTGCTTCACACTAGCCCGGGAGATCAATATAAGAACAGTTCTAATAAAATAATGATAATATGGCTCTCCTCACGTATCCCAGGTGAATCTCTGTACCCGCGGCGTACCCACACCATAGTTTGGGGACCACTGACATAGACTATACATCATTCTAACTTTATTATTGATGATTTAGAGTTCACAGTGGTTTCAAATCAATACAGCTCTTAAAACAAATAGATAAATAAACATTTTAACTTTAACTTAAATGTACACAAGATGTAACTTTTCGGGTCCATCACCTTCTGGAGATGTTTTTTTCTGTGTTTTTTTTGGCATTAACTTATTTGTCTTTCATTAATCTATTCAATTGCAGGTTTTTTATTGCAAAAATAAAATAAAATCTGCAAGGCATGTATTACTGTACTATGTAAAATTCCAAGCAAGCAATACCATTCCCATGGATCCATGGAGACAAGTCAGTAACACCACTTCACTGTGATTGTTTACTGTCATAAAGATGTGAAAAACAGAACCAGTTCATTTCAAACAGATTCTAATGCATTCAGAACATCCCAATTATTCACTGCAATGAGTTTAAGTGGTATAGTGTGCTTTTAGAATATATCTGTACTGGGATGAAAACAGACTTAAATTTATTCCATGAAAAAATTGAATCGTTTTGGTTTGCAAGTTTAAAACTTGACGGACATTTTTGCCACCCCCACCGGCCCCGCTGAGCATCAACGAGACACGCGGCGGGCTGATATATGACAGGATATTTGCAGAGCACATTACCATGCTACTTTACATTCCTCGCATCCACTTTTAATGGGAGGAAATCCTGGGGAACCACAGCGGAGGTCTGGATGTAGCGCTCGAGCTAACGCAGCTGCCTCTCAAAGTGTTTACCTGCTCTCAGTCTGTACGCACGCATTGAAAGTGACAGCCTAATAAACCTGAATTCATCTTCTGCGTACATAATTTCAGAGTTGACAAGATAAACAGTCTAAGTAGAGCGAGTTTGTTTACTTCTGCAAGATTCACGATGCGAGATGACAGAGTACAGCAAAGGGATCAGACGCTTTCTGAACTATGAGTTTTAGTTTGTACTACAGCTGCTCAGGCTTATGTGCAGGTGAGCCAAAGGACTTAAGACCCTCTCTTTACTACTCTTAATAACTACACTTTTAATAGCCTTAATAAAGCATGAACAAAGCATCAATTCAAAATGAACAAACACTTTATTAAGAATGATTTAGGCTTAGTGACTACTTAATTAAGGGATTATGGGTTAAATAAGTATTTTACTAAATCTGAATCATTCTCAATAAAATATTTGTTCATTATGAAGCAGTTATTTGTACATACTTTATTAAGGCTAATCCTGGTGCAATTATTATAAAAAAGCACCCACATTTTGACACATTTTGGTGCAGGTGCATTCTGTAACTTTTCTGGTGGGGCGGTTTGCTACCTGAGATGTTAATGCTTTGTCTTAAATGATACACAGTATGGCATTAAACTGATATTTGTTTGTAATGTTTAGAATGCTTAACACTACCTTGAAGAACGCGCATGCCATACTGTGGAACATTCCTGTGGAACATTCCGGGCACAACAATCTCCATGGAGACGACCAAGTGGCAGACGTTCCATCAGAAAATGTGCTGTTGGAAAGCTCCTTAAGATGAGCCATCTCATTTTCAAGGGGTCTACAACACATAACACACATAACACACATACAGTACAATGCAATAAACATAGTACAAAACATACACAGTTTACAGGACACAACATACAGACAAAACAATAAACATAGTACAAAACATACACAGTTTACAGGACACAACATACAGACAAAACAATAAACATAGTACAAAACATACACAGTTTACAGGACACAACATACAGACAAAACAATAAACATAGTACAAAACATACACAGTTTACAGGACACAACATACAGACAAAACAATAAACATAGTACAAAACATACACAGTTTACAGGACACAACATACAGACAAAACAATAAACATAGTACAAAACATACACAGTTTACAGGACACAACATACAGACAAAACAATAAACATAGTACAAAACATACACAGTTTACAGGACACAACATACAGACAAAACAATAAACATAGTACAAAACATACACAGTTTACAGGACACAACATACAGACAAAACAATAAACATAGTACAAAACATACACAGTTTACAGGACACAACATACAGACAAAACAATAAACATAGTACAAAACATACACAGTTTACAGGACACAACATACAGACAAAACAATAAACATAGTACAAAACATACACAGTTTACAGGACACAACATACAGACAAAACAATAAACATAGTACAAAACATACACAGTTTACAGGACACAACATACAGACAAAACAATAAACATAGTACAAAACATACACAGTTTACAGGACACAACATACAGACAAAACAATAAACATAGTACAAAACATACACAGTTTACAGGACACAACATACAGACAAAACAATAAACATAGTACAAAACATACACAGTTTACAGGACACAACATACAGACAAAACAATAAACATAGTACAAAACATACACAGTTTACAAGACACAACATACAGACAAAACAATAAACATAGTACAAAACATACACAGTTTACAGGACACAACATACAGACAAAACAATAAACATAGTACAAAACATACACAGTTTACAGGACACAACATACAGACAAAACAAACTTCGATCGAAGATAACTTTCAGACGGAAATTGAGCACATACACCGCAAAGTGACTCTATTTGAGTTACACAGTGCACTCATGTACTTTAGCTGCAACAGTAATTGTATTTGAGTACTTCTTCTACCTGTAGTGATAAGTACTATACTATACATGCTTTGTGGACCTACCACTTAAGCTGCAATCAAATCCTGCTGATTTTTACTACCATAGACTTGTAACATTCCTTTTTTTTTTTTTTTTTTTCCCTTATGGGCTTTGTATGTTTCAGAATCACAACCATCATCCAGACATTGCCCCTCTCTCTCTCTCTGTTGCAGCCGTCTGAACTCTTGACTTCCTGCTTGAGTAATTTTGATTGCGATCCTTGTGTTGGCAGCCATCTTTGTCCCTGTTGCCAAAGTCTGGATTTGAAACTCTTTCCCATGAACCATCAGCGAGTGCATTAGCCATGGGAGGGGGAGAGAGGAGGCAGCGGCGGACCTCCACGTTTTCCACTGTTTGTCTCTTGTAGTAGTCGTTTTATTTTCTGAACGTGCTGCAGGCGTGTTTGGCTTTGGCATTAGCGGACTGGGTTTTATTGGTAGAAGCTGTTAGCGTCATTTCCCAAAGGACAAAACTGATTTGCATAAACATTCCCACTCTAGGATTCCCAGGTCTGTGGAATGTACTGCAAAAACAGACTATCTACGGTACATGCATTAAAAGCTCTAGACATTGATTTATTCAGAGTATCTGTCACTGGTTGTCATGAGTTTTGTTTAATTATTTGCCAGCGGTGTAATCAAAAAGTCAACACAATTTTCAGACATTTTTTTATTAAATGAACCTGTAAAATGTCAACAGTCAATTAAAAGAATATTAATCAAAACAGTAAAGATTAAAAGCCATTCTAAACAGGTGGAATACAACCAGAGCAATAACCATTTGAATTATAATCTACAATATTCATGTTTTGTGTGTTTTATTTATAGTAAGATGTAAATGTCACTGTAATTTTTCTTATTTCTTATTTACAGCCAATGCATGCTCAAACGTTTGCATTTTAATCAAGTTAAAATGACTCAAAACAAAATAAACACCCTGAATTCAAGCAATGTTTGAGTGATGTTATTTTACAGTGTAAGTGTTAAGCAAAGTGTGAAAGAGAGAGAGAGAGAGAATGAACAGGAAAGAGAAGGTCAGGTCTCCGGAGTCGGAATTTGAAAGAAACATTCCTGTAAAATTCCAGCTGTGGGAACAAACCAACGCGCCAGATGTGAGGGAAATATTTAAATGGGCTGAATTATGTGGAATTAACTTCTTTTTTTAAAACTTTCTATTTCTGAATTGTTTTTTTTGTTCTTTCTTCACCACAGTTGACTTGGCTGATTTTTTTTGTGGCCTTTTCTACAACTGTATTCCCTGGCGCTGAGTAAATCTGTAAATTGATGGAAATATGTCAACCAGTCAAAAAGCCTTCTATGTAGTCTGTTCTCCAATTTGTGTATTAAAAACCAGCTAAAAGTGTCTACATAGAACGCGGTGTTAAAGTTTGAAGTTTAAAGAGCAGATGTAGTTACAAGCTGAAATGCTGCCAAGTTTGTCATTGCATTTTTGTGACCCATTTCAACGCATCCCACCATTGAAATCCTAAACCCTTTTCACACATGTTTTTTCCTCATCATACATATTCCAGTAAGCTTCTTAGCTCATTCAGAATCCCATTTCTTTGCTAACGAGAAAATACAGCATGTCCTGGTCGTTGATGGGAGGCTTGTCACTTGCTCGGGGGATATCATGTTTAGATCCTTAAGGACTAATACTTTTCTGAGTAAAAACGCTGAAAAAAACAATCTTTAAAGTGTCCTGCAAACTCTACTACCAGAATATGTTGTTATTGTGGCAAAAATGTCCTTATTCCTTAATTTTTTTGCTTTTTTAAAAATCAAAACAACACATACTTTTATTCTCTGGCTTTTAACACTGTAAGAGTTGTGTGATTGTCTGTGTTTATTTATTTTCATGGTTTTCTCTTTTTATTTATTGACACGTTTACATATATACATCGCTTTAAATAGTATTAGAGTTAAATAGAGCTTTATTTTGGTGTATTTTATATGCGTCTTTGGAAGCAGATCACCTTTATAAAATGTGCTATATTTATTTAAATAAAATTGATTGGATTGGATTAATTAGGTGATTACAATTGATATGTTGCAGTTGTGGATGCACACATTTACTGTACGTTAGCCAAGGTCGAGCTGTATTTGGTGTGCGATTATCAGGACATGATTGAGGTCCATAAATCCAGGCGGTCTGACAGTAAATCCGTCTTGAGTGTGTCCGGAGGCGAAGCGCGTGGCGGGCGGGACATGCTCGTGCCGTTTGCTCCCCTGATATTGAGGGAACTGATCGGTCTAAGTGTTGCATTAGTGCTGCTGGCTGAAGGGACTTACAGTGTTTTAAATTCAGGGGTTAGGTCTGCGTATGCAAAAGTAATCCGCCCAGATTAGAAGGGGGATCCCAGGGAATATCTGTGGAAATCCTGATCAGGCCTGTTACATGGCGTGTTTGTGTGGGTATTATAGAGCCAAGCTGGACTGAGCACATGTGTTTAAAGAGAAGAGGTTTAGAGTCTTTGACTAATGTGGACATATTAGATTTAGCTTGATTCTGTAGCTCAGTGTTCTGCTACAAATAGATCGAGTCATTTAATACCTTCTTTCTTTCATTTCTTCTATAGTCAGGAAAATGCATTTTACCCCATAATATACTGTAAAAAAGCCATCTGTGAGAAATATGAGGCTGAATGATTTTCCCTATACATTTTAAAGGGAATGTGCTTGATGATAGATAAGCGGATTGATACTAAACATCGATATTTGGATACTTACTGAGATATCGAAAGGAAAGGTATCGATTCTCATGTAAATATATACATTTTAAACATTTGCGCCTGCACTTTTATTTTCTATCAGTTCAAATTGGTGTGGAGCAAATGTAATGATAGCCTCTGTATGCAAATTATTTTTATTTATTCATTTATATTTTGTATTAAAGGAGTTTCAATGCACTAATATTACAATTGCAGTCCTTTGTTACTGGTCAAAAGAACAGTTGGGCAATGCTAGAAGTTCATTCTATTCACCCATGGTTCAAAATCTTAAATTGAGTGGCCAAAAAAAGAAAAAAAACATAAGAAGACTTTTTCTATGAATGTTTGTTTGATTTGAGTATTCTGCATCAAAAGATTTCACTGATTTACTTCTGTCTTGCAAGTATTTCTGGTATTTGTTGTGGTTTGATGACACATTTCCAAGCTCAATGTCTGGATTTGATTTAGTTCAGATGCGTCACAGCAACGTGACTGTGAGATTTTGTGAATACCATGACTGAAGAGGCAGACGCTTACACTAATTTCAATACAAGATTCAACATTTGTGGACTTTCTTTTTGATTAGTAGTAAATCATTTAATAGATACACAAATACTGGTTCCTACCGCCATCTGGGAGAAGGGCATCGTCACAATCTACAAATGAATGATAACCAAGAACAAAGGCTTTAAAGTCATTAAGTATTAAAACTCCCCCATAACATTTCAGCTAGATTTGATTGTTGATGTATTGCTCATTGTTTGGCCTTTCTGGACTGAAACTCTTAAAAACGTGCCTTACATCATGTGTAACTTTAGCAGCTGATTGATCTGCTTTTTCTCTGAGACAGGCTTTTTGTCTCCCAGTTTTGGTTTTCTGGCTCTCCTTGGGGCAAAATGGTGAAATGGAGGACATTCAATACCTCTTCACTGTCGGGATTCCCTTCTGACACACACACACACACACAAACACACACACACACACACACAGACACACAGACACACACACACACACACACACAGACACACACAGAGAGGGGAGGGGGCGACCACAGAGCTGCCATAGGGCTCTCCCTGCAGTCGGCTGGATCAGTTTTCATAAGTGGAGGATTTATGAAGTGGGTGAGTTGAGAAATTTGGTTGAAAGTAACACACGCCCTATTCAGTTTTATTAAAAAAAATAAAAGAGTTGTTTTCAATGGTAAAACAAGTCTTCATCACATCTAAACAAGGTCTAAAATGAAAACTAAACAACGCCAGGGCTTAAAACATTACACGAAGTGGTGAAATTGAAATACTACACCTTTAAAAAGAAATCTGTATAAAAAATATTTTTTTAAAAATGTGTAAACAGCTTTCTGTGTAAAAGTTACCAAATATGTAGAAAAACATGATTTGTCCTCAAGGCAAACAGTAGCTCACATATAACAGTATAACAACAAAGATAAGTACAACCCTATTCCCATTTCAAATCAGGAAAGGAACTTTTACCGTGAATTATCAAATACAAAAATTTATATTGGTCTGGATCAATCTTGAATGGCTTTGCAGAACCTGCTTCCGTTTATCTTTGTTGATAACTCCCAGTGGAAGTGTTTTTGTTTGCTCTCCTTCCTCTGCCAGCAGGACTGCATGGAAAGCCTCTTACGTCACCTGATCTGCTCTAGCCTGCAGCGCTGAGGGGGCAGGAAGACGAGGGCTCCATGTGGGGGGCTTACAAAACATTTCTATAAAGACTCATGCAGCCTTATAAAGCAAAAGGATTCCCTTCATTCCTCTATTGGCACATTTCTACTATTTTACATTTTCAAATATTTGCACCGTCTTTTGTTTGACTATATTTACATTTACTACACTCTTTTCCACCATTTGTTCATTTTACTGTATCTTACTGCAATTGGCATAACAGTAGAAAAAAGAGTTTAATGTTGGGATTTTTAGAAGCAGGAGGATTCTCTTGTTGCATTAATTATTGTACTTGGCATACATTTCTACCATTTTGCTTTGCGCAGTATTTTACTATATTTTGTTTAACAGTAGAAAAGCAGTTGCATTAGTTATTGCTCTCTTTACATTCTATGGATACGTGTTTTCACCATGTTTGCATTTTACAGAAGCAGATTTACTTTTTGTAGAGCTCATTGCACTCTTTACAATATTCACTTTGCATTCATACAATATTTGACCATAATTAGGATTACAGTAAGAGACAGCATATTACAGGAACTTCAAGTCACCATGGCTACATTCCTTGCTTGCTGAGGCCATAGGGAGGGGGCACCAGCACAGACAGGTTTAAACATCTTTGTGACCCTCGATAATGGAGATTTTAAAGGCTAAGAAAACGTGAAGTGCTTTTGAAGGTGTATTATTTATTATGTAAATGGTTTCTCGCAGTGCTCCTGTAAAAGCTGCCACCTGGCTGTTTTTCTAATTAGGTTGCAGCCTCTTTGGGACCCCTAGGCACACGGGGGAAAAGAAAAAGGGAAATTTGGACACTTTTATCACTAAGACCCTTTCTCACTCCTCCCTGCTGCTCTGGTCCCAGGCTATGCACTGTAAAAAGAGAGCTGGTTCATGCATTTAATGTTGACTTCAGCTGCAGTGTCTGGTTTCTTAACCTAAACCAATGTTGTGCATCCAAAGAAAAGAAAATCCATGCATTCTTAAATGTACTTTACTAGATCTGGATGACTGTTGTTTGTCTAAATCTTAAGAAGTGGATATTTTCTTTGTAAACACAAGTCAGAAATATGCAAACTAAGAGATTATTCTACAGTTCTTAAATGTAAAAAGTGAAGAATTACTGAAAACATTTTTATATTCCTCTTTATTCCTCATTAGACCTTCATAATTTACTATGCTAACATTTCAAACTTGGTTTTAATAAGAAAAATGCTCAATACTCAATACCAATTTTGATACCACAATTCTAATAAAAACAATAGACACAAGAAAAAACAACAGTACATTCTTTATGTTACCATGTGGTCTTCTGATAAAGCTCAAGATCATTCTAAAAATGTTCAGGAAATGTCAAATCTTGTACAGTTAATTTTTGTATCATTACTTTATCATTAGTATTGATTAGTAGTTGATTTTCGATACTTTTGACAACCCTAAACCAGCTTTTTACAGTGCCCACACACCAGGCCAGTAGCATGAATTACCCAGTGACACACAGAGGAGATTAGAGCACCCGGTGTTTAATATGCAACAGACTGTGTGATTAGGCCGTTTGGTATTCTGTCCAGCCTCGGGACATAGCCCGGGCTGGAGCAGTCCACAGCTCTGCATCGTGGTGCCCTTGACTTCAGCATCACGCCCTGTTTACTTGTTTATGACAGACTTTGCAATGAGAGAGTTCAAGGAGGAAGAGCCATCAATCAAACAGGGCTAATGGATTTGGAAGGAGATGCTGCAGTGATGGGTGAACAGAGCTAGGAAGTGGTTCTCAAGTTCTCAAATACAGTATATCCGGAAAGTATTCACAGCATTTCACTTTTTCCACATTTTGTTATGTCATAGCCTTATTCCAAAATGTATTAAATTCATTATGTGCCTGAAAATTCCACAAACAATACCCCATAATGACAACGTGAAAGAAGGTTGTTTGAGTTATTTGCATTTTTTTTTTTTTAAAGCACCTGAACATAAGTAGTCACAGCCTTTGCTCAATGCTTTGCTGAAGACATTTGGCACTAGTTACAGCTTAAGCTGGGCTTGTGCAGTTTCTCCCATTCTTCTTTTCAGAACCTCTCCAGCTCCATCAGGTTGGATGGTGAGCGTCGGGTTCACAGCCATTTTCAGATCTCTCCAGAGATGTTCATTTGGGTTCAAGTATGGCCTCAGGGCCACTCAAGGACAGTGAGAGTTGTCCCGTGGCCACTCCTTTGCTCTCCTGGCTGTGTGCTTAGGGTCGTTGTCCTGTTGGAAGATGAACCTTGGCCCAGTCTGAGGTCCAGAGCCTCTGGAGCAGGTTTTCATCAAGGATGTCTCTGTAACTGCTGCAGTCATCTTTCTGTTGATCCTGACTAGTCTCCCAGTTCCTCCTGCTGAAGAACATCTCCACAGCCTTATGCTGCCTCCACCCTCCTTCTCTGTAGGGATGGTACTGGCTGGTGATGAGCGGGGCCTGGTTTCCTCCAGACGTGACACGCGCTTTTTAAGAGTTCAATCTTTGTTTCATCAGACCAGAGATTTATGTTTCTCATGGTCAGAGTCCTTCAGGCGGGCTGTACCATGTGCATTTTTCGTTTGGCCAGGTCCAGCTCTAGGGAGAGTCTTGGTGGTTTCAAACCTTTTCCATTTACTGATGATGGAGGCCACTGTGCTCAGAGGAACCATCAATGCTGTAGACATGTTTCTAGATACACTCCTGTCTCGGAGGTCTACAGACAGTTCCTTGGACTTCATGTCTTGTTTGTGCTCTGACATCACTGTTACTGTGGAACCTTCTATAGACAGAAGTGTGCTTTTCCAAATCATGTCCAACCAGCTGAATTTAAGACCAATGGACTCCAAATAAGTTGTAGAAGCATCTCAAGGATGATCAGTGGAAAAACATGTACCTGAGCTCAATTCTGAGTGTCATAGCTACATTGTGAATACTTATGTATGTGCTTTTATTTATATTTTTTAATTTGCAAAGAAATCTAACAATCTTCTTTCAAGTCAGCATTATGGGGTAGTGATTGTAGAATGTTGAGGCAAATAATAAATTGAATCAATTTTTGAATAAGGCATAACAAAATGTGGAAAAAGTGAATACTTTCCAGATTACTTATATATCTGGACCATTTTTTTTACAGGATCAATTCATTATTAAATGAAAATATTTTATCTTCAACATTCCACAAACATATACCTATCCGTGTCCTTAGACATGAAGTACACCTGTTCAAATAAAGTATTAGTTTTACAGAACGCAATTGTAATTAAGGATGGGCAATACTGACAAAAATGCATATAAGCCTCTATTTGCTGATTTATTAACAATTAAAACAATATTTCATTTAATGTTGTGTATATTTCCTATCAGACCAAAATGGCTGATATAATATGATTTGACCTCAGAGAGACCTGTAACAGCTATTTCAACTAAAGTCATATTCGTGCAATAATTATAACACATTTCAAAGTAGAATTTCCATCATTTCACAACCACAAAAAATCACATTCCAAGGAACTACTTACACCCCCAACCCACCAGTTCGAACGCTGTGATATAGGATAATGGAGAGCCAAAGGGTGGACTCAGATTTGTGCTGTGAATAATAGATGGCGATAGGAGGAGTGAGTAACAGATCTCTCCCCATGAGCCCGCCACATTTCCTCCTCTGCTCCAGCTCATTCAGCTCAATGATGGGCCGGGTTCATTCAGATCAGACATTACATCACAACTGGCTTCATTTATTACTCTAACTATAACAGTACGTTCTATAGAGCCTTCAATGTCATATCAGTATGTTGACTGTAAGGATGAAGGTCTATTTATCTATTTATCTATTCTGCTTTTGCATGCCTTCTAGAAATAATGATAATGATCAGATTTAATTGATTATGAACTGTCTTAGTATTGAATGTATTTTTAAACTTTACAATCTTGTATTTACCAGGATTTTGACGGATTGTACTGAAAGATTTGTTGAACTAATTTGAGTCCTGTTTTATATTAAAGGACCCCAAGGCTGTTTATGTGTATGTATGGTATGTGCGGTATATGTGTTATATGTGGTATATGTGGTATATGTGGTATATGCCGTATATGTGGTATGTGGTATATGTGGTATATGCCGTATATGTGGTATGTGGTATATGTGGTATATGTGGTATATGTGGTATATGTGGTATGTGGTATATGTGGTATATGTGGTATATGTGGTATATTCGGTGTAGTCAATAAGCCCATTATAATGCACAGTAAAACTAACAACAGGCATAAGTATGTCTGCGTAAATTAATGACAATTTTTTTGCAAAAAGTGTCTCTGGGTGTCTTAGAAACTGCTAAAATGTATTATTATAAAGCAAATTAAATGCACAGACAAATGAAACAGACTTTGGTTTTCCTCATATACAGCACAAAAAACAGCGCTGCCGGGCATATATTTAAAAAAAAGAATTGTGTCGGGGAAGAGGAAGATTATGGCAAAGATTGGATAATATTTTTGTTTTGGCTACAAATACACACTGGATTTCCACCATGCCACATTTACTTGTGGTGTTTACTTGGACTGAGGAGGAAACTTCATTAAAATGTTAAATGCAACAGCTCTAATCGCTAGACTTCTGTGAATTTCTCCCATCTGATCACGATCAATACAACTGCGTGCTTTAAATTGATGCTAAAGTAAAGGTATTTAAGAGCGTTTAAAGACTAATAACAATACAAATAATACAGAATATTTGTCCTTTAAAAAAACATTTTTTTTAAATCTAGCTTTCTGAAATACATAATAAAATCTAATCTAAGAAGTCAACAAAATGTAGCAAGACATTTAAACCTGGCTCTATCCTTCTTTTCTATATTTTTGTCCCAAAAATGTGCATTTTTTTGCAATTTTTATAACTAAAATGCCTTATTTTTATATGAAAGCATTACATAATAGAAAAACCTGGAACATTTTTTTTTCTTACATTGTTTAGGTGACCTACAGCTTTTTATCTATTCACCTGCAGTGTTTGATTTTAATGTATAACTTTTTTTTAATTGTTATTCTATATCTACTGTACGTCACTCAATAGCTCATCCAGAGTAATACAACGTGTCCATGACTTGTCCCCTGGTGTGTGACTATCTGCACACATGGTGGCGCTCTCCACCTCCTCTCTGTAGTTTCCTAGATGACATTTTCCGCAGCCTGCTTAGGAGCTTCCTGTGTTGTTAGATATAAGTGTCAGCTCTCTCTAGGAGTGGCATCAACTGTACATGACCCACTTCCCATTCTGAACGCTAGTCTGGAGCAGAGGATGTGACAAAGCGATGCACGACAAGCCTCAGGACAAGAAGTATGGAAGATGAGATGATGGAAAAGTCACGTGCAATCTGCTTTGATTAATTCAGTTTTCAGTTGATTACTCCGTCAATATTTGTAGTGGATTGCAAAAGAAAATCTACCACATCTCCAGCGTATGCTTTCTTATTGTTTCATGATCGCATCCCCAAAGATCTGAACTGTAACTTGGCCGGCTGGTATAATAATAATAATAATAACTTTTATTTATATAGCGCTTTTCAGTGACCCAAAGACGCTGGTATCACCTGCCTGTCTCCAATGATATGGATATGTTTAATGCCATATTGTGGAACATTCCAAAGAAATAACATCATCTGGTTCAGTTCCCAATTTAACTGTATGGCAGTTGCACAGTCTTGAGGTGTCTGACTATGTTTACTCAGCTTACACCAAAAACTGTTGGGAATGTAAAACAGTTTGAATCTATTTTTCTAAGGTTGAGTAAAAGCTGCACTGGTCAAAGGAAAAGAAAAGATGCATTAGAATCACAGCATAAATAATCATTATAAAATGTACAGTGCAGATAAAATCCTTTCAGTCATATGCACAGCTAAACAGAACTGTAGCCTGGATTTAAACATTGTCAGAGTAAAGGCCTGTTTCTGATCTGATCTGATTGTGATTCACATCTTCAGGAAGACTGGTCCAGATTTGAGCTGCATACAAGTCCAGACAGCAAAAGAAATATTACAACCTGATATTTTGATACCAGAATGTATTTGTAGACATGGACAGCCTATCAATGCCCACTTGATACTCACTTAGTCGTGTTTTCAATCTGAGGAATTATCATTTATTTATACAAATTGTTAGATATACAAAGTTTTCGCATTGGTTTAGTCTCTAAATCCAAGCCTTGTCAATAGATATAAACTTCAATAACCTTGCAAATTATAATAATCCTGTGTAGTCCCAGGGTGTGTAGAGCAACCTTATTTCAGCCATTTCCCCAATCAATTACATTATTTCTAAAAACTGTCTCCAACTGTCACTTCTGAACCAGCTTTCAATTTTCCCATCCTTTCTGAAGCAAAAGCCAAAATTATGGACCACGTCTGGAGAAGGCATTTTGAGCAGAACAAAGCAAAGTCGGACACAGAAATATCTTTCGTTTGTTTGAAGTGTTTTGGATTGTGAAAACAGCTCATAAGTGGAACCACATTTGGAGCCCGTCACAGCAGCGCGGGTGGAGCTAGCATGCACGACACATCACATCATAAACACAAAAAAGAAAGTCTCTCCTGGTCCATTTCCCTTTCTTGGCTGCCTTTGCATGACCCTCCCAGCTCCACCGTCAACAAAGAACATGTATTACTTTTCCATGACGTGTTTAACGTTAGGTGGGGAAGTGAAGTTGAAGGTTATAGTGAAGTCTAATGGATCCAAATGAAGTTGGGACTAAACTTGGGCTGAACTTAGATCAAATTTTAATGCTAAACCAGGACTAAACTAGAGATAAACCAGGACAAAATTAAGGCAAAACTGGGACTAAACAAGGATTAAACCAGGGCTAAGCTAGTTGAAAACTGTAAAGCTAAACCAGGACTAAACTGGAGATATCCAGGACAAAATTAAGGTTAAGCCAGGATGAAACAAGGACTAAACCAGGCCAGGGTTGAACTAGAGCTAAGCCAGGACTAATCTAAGGCTAAACTAGCACTAAAACTGGACTGAACTAGGGCTAAATCAGGGCTAACATTAGGCTAAACTAGGGCCAAATTGTAAGGCTAAACTGGAGTAAGCAGTAATACTGGTGCAGCACCAGTGTGCAGTAGAACACTGGTGCTGAAGTTAAACTGAAGGACTTGATGTTCTACCAGAAGTGTGCGTACCATCATTTGAAAACCCCTTACTCCAATACATGCATTTACATTTACAATAAAAAATTATGACTGAGCCATAAAAATGCGTCATAACTCACTTGACGGAGCGCTTATGTCTGATGGGGAGATCTTCAGAAGTGACATGTTTAAGACTTGTGTTTGTTTAGTCTCCATAAAGACACCCAGAGAGGAATCCCACTCCAAAGAGCCGCCATCTTGACTCAATTACTTTTGTTTGGGTCAAATTCCTACAGGTTTCCTAAGAGCCCACTGACCCTGTTCCCTGGAATGAACCAAGAAACTAGAACTAGTTTTGACTTCAAGTTTGCTGCAATTTCCCCAAAAAAAATTTATTCAAAAATACCCCCCATGTAGCTCAATTTGCTTCACAAATTTGCTCAAGAATATCTAGAGTTTTTGGAGCATTAGCCTCTATTGTGCATATTTAGATTAAAGACATTGGAGCACTCAGAGGAAACCCTTCAAGACACATGGATAACATGCAAAACCTACGCAGAAAGGCCCTACAAAGGTCCTACAAAGTTCAACAATAATATAGGATATGCTGGGGAAAATAACTCACCTTGGAGCCAAGATTCTGGTGGTAGTGGTGCTGATGGTGAAGAGAGCTCATGGCTCTGCTACAGAGATGAAGGTACTTTAGCTGAAAAGACCGGAAGAAAGGAATAATAATAATAATAACAATAATAATAATAATAATAATAATAATAATAATAGAGATCATTATAAAGATTAAGCATTAAACATAAAAAAATGGCCTGGGAGGTCATTGGGAAGGTATAAAATGTCTACCCTAAATCTTAAAGGACACATTGAATGCAAAATGGAAATTTTTGAGATTTTGACATTGTTATAACATTGTTCCCTCATGAGAAAGATATCTGAAGTTGTATTCAGCTTCTTTCATGTTTGTTACATGAATCCTGTTTACAAGGTCATCTTCTCTGCTCCTTCTTTGCGCCTCACAAAAACACAGTTTCAAATTTAAACATCTTGCACTCTCCTGCGCTGTGTTTTGGTCCATAAAAGCATTGCCAGACTCATTCTGAGCTTTTTTGCTGTCAAATCACATTAATTACGTTGCGTGCTAACATTAGCATGTCGGGGGAAAGTTAGCTTTGTTTGTTTTCCCGTGGTATTTCCCTTTAATACTATGTAGAGAAACGCCTGCATGAATACAATTGTTGAGATTTTAATAGTCCCTTCCCTCCATACCCCTCACCTTATAAAAGCACACCTAACCCAGGACCAGACTTCCAGAGCAGATGCCCCACCTCCAGGCCTCTGTTTGAGCGTGGATGTGTGGGTCATTGTGAGGTGAGCGGACACCAGGGAACTTAAGGTGCACCAGCCATGAAACAAGTCACTAAAGCTACAGCTGTTCAGCCACGGTTTGTTTCCCACTCTCATTTTATGCCCAGGCTTTATGTCTTGAGCCAAAGAAATATATTCAATTCAATTCAATTCATTTTTGTAACGCCCAAAATCATAACAGCAGTTGCCTCGAAGGGCGATACACTTGTAGCTTTTGCATTCACAACCTTAAATTGGCTGTAGTCCTCTGATGCCTAAAGAGCCAATAGTCTAAACTGAAATGTGACTTCTATGGTTGAAGTTACGTTCAAATG
>NW_027316389.1:32507209-32529709 GCF_026437365.1 Eucyclogobius newberryi
TCGTTCAGGTGAGACCCAGACTCCCTAAGCAGTGGTTTTAGTTTCACTTCAGCCAGGAGCGAGATGGATACACTGGATATGCTTAGACCCCTCAATTTCAATCACAGAAAGAGTCTTCGTCCTGGTTTGTTAGTACATTACATTTGACCCAAGGAAGCGTGACCAAGAGCTTTGACTCCGCCTCCCTCCTCCATCTACTCACTCAGTGCAAACAGAGAGCGCCGACTCTGCTCTGTTTGCTCTCCATCCAAGGGGAGATTGCCCATATTTGTAAAAGAAATCTCAAAAACAACACGATTAAACTGATTTTGTGAGTGTCTTGTGGCTTAGGTGAGGCTTTGTCCACTGTTTACGACCTTGTGTCTTTAAGTCTTTGTGTCTTTGAATAATTCACCAATACTTAAAGTGGCATGTTATGTGCTTTTAACCATGCTGTATTGGTGTTCCCTCATCGATAGCTGATTGATCCATGCATATTCAAGTACCGTAATCTTGTAATCTTTGTTTTCACCTACCCCCTATCTACCCCCTCTTAAAACTGCAGTTTAAACAGGAATTCAGTGGACCTGGAGATGTTTTAGATCAATGTTGATCATTTTACCAGAGAAACATATTTTTAGTTCTCCATAATGAATCAAAGAACAGCAGTTAAACAAAAAATAATTTGATGATAAATAAATTGAACATTTTAGAATATGCTTTGAATAAATTGAGGATAACTTTGCACTTGTCTATGGCAGTAAAATGACAAAGATACTAATGTTAAACCATCAAAACATCTGCATTGTCTTAACGTAATATTAGAGCTATGATAAAAGCAGATGTTTAAAGTACATTTGGGCCAGCTCACCAGTCACCTCATATTACAAATGTATTGTTCTAATGCTCCTCCTCCTGGTTCCTACTGGAGAGAGGATCAAATCTGCTCCAATCTGAACAACAAAACCTGACTTCTGCTTAGTTCAGTGAGTAAAGAGTGTATCCACTGTGGTCCCATTACAGGAGTGTGGATGACTTCTCAAATGTTTTGCAGTTAAGCAGATTGAACTAAACAGCTTTCTGAGGGGATTTCAGGAACTTCAGAAGCAAAGATTAAATGTTACCTTTAGGCTTACTCCAAAAACAATATTGGTTATGAATCAAATGTTAAAAAATTGATTAATCAAGAAATCATCATTCAATTTCCCCCAGACTGTTATGTCACAAGTAGCAATTGTACAGTTTTCATACCTAATTGGAGATGTTTTCTAAATGTTTCAAAAGTTAGAAAACATGACATACTAATCCCAACATGACCAAAAGCATGTTTAAAAGACAATTAAAGCCACAAAAATGCATTATATCTTCTATTTTAAAGGTGCACTATGTACTTTCTCTTGTGAGCTTGTCGCCATGGAGATGTTAGGGCTTGGGCTGGATAGCTGTATTTTTCTGACTTTTTTCCCACGCTTTGAACCCAGCGGCCATTACAATGGTGCGTCTAATTGATAGATTTTCACTGGCTTAAGACCACTGGGGGGCACTCTAACAGGAAGCGCAAGCATTTGACACACTGTAGAAGAAGACGTTCGTGTTTTGTTATTACGTGTTTTATTACAACAGACTCATATTCACAGAGAGATGAGTCTAATGAGGAAGTGAATCTAGACGTGGCCAAAAGCAAAGACATGCCATGTAAGGCGGTCTGCAGTTTAGAACCTGCCACATTGAAATGAGACTTTCTTGTAAATATCTCATGTTACAACATAACACTCTCTCACTAAGGCACACATGGAGGTGTGTTCAGAACATGCTGGTGCTGTCTGCTCTCTGCTGACTCCACATTTTGATTATCCTGATAGAATTCAGCCTGTCCACCAAATTGTATCGTTTTGTTTTTTTCAAAACTGCAAAGACTTGCCCTGTGCTTCGAACTAAAAGAGGGTCTCAAAACTGTGATCTTCACCTAACAGGACAAGAAAAGTATTTGTAAATTGCACATTTGTTTGTGAAAAGGTAATGCCTGCTCCTCTCTGCTGTTGTCACATAAAATCGTCGTAATCCCAATAAAATTATAATGATAAAAGCTTAATAATCATAATCATAATAATGCCTTACACTTGCAATGCTCTTTACAGGCTTATCAAAGCGTCTCATAGAAATTATCATTGATACATCCAATGTGTTGTATTTATTCTAGTGTCATTGTGTTTGTGTGTGTTGAGGATGTTGTCATTGAACGTTAACATACCTAACTTTGTCTTTCTTTATGCATTATTTAACTCTGGCTTCAATGGAATGGTTGCTAGGCCATAACACATTACATAAATAGTACATAAGCAAATGTTAATGGCTGTAATAACAGTAAAAAACAAATTAGTCATCTCCTGTTTATTAATGGGGTCCTTTAGGCAGGTCTATCAAGATGTATTATGTTATGATACATTACATATAACTATTTGATCAGACATATCAGACAGTTTTAAATTAGGTATGCAATTATAAGTCAAACAAAACTAGCGACAATGACGGCTAAGTTACAAGTTGCTTTACCCAATATAATTATAATACATGTGGTGTTTTATTAGCTCTGGGCAATTTAACTGATTTAAATCATATGAACACATTTCTACAATTACAGTATGAAAATAATATAATTGGCACACAGCAGTTACTGTGCCTTTTACTCCATCTTCAGACCGCTTTCATGTTATTAGTGATGTGTGCGATTGACCAAAAATATATGATTGAATGTGTCATACAAACAGTGAATGGACTGTAAACCACTAAGTAAATTTCTTTAGAATAATCTTTAGGCAATATATCGCACTTGCACTTTTGCACTAAAGCCTATAGTTCTTTAGTGCTTTAATAGGTGGTGTCTTATCTATCCAATTTCAGATTCGCTGGCTCATTCATTCATTAAGATTATACAAATGTACATGCACAACAGCACAGCAGGAGAGAGCTTTGGTTTGGGAGAGACTGGACAGTTGAATCAGATTTTTTCAGTTTTCACTTATGAAGATGCTGTTTAGAACTCCTTGATAGTAGTAAATTATTATTAAAATGATTACTAACCTATGTAAAGGCCACATCTTTAGCCGATCAAGAAGTTCTTTGGTCGACTACAGCCCTACTCTAAAAACACACACTCGTACATCATTCGAGCCATTCAATCAACCTTGTTCTGTACAATATTTATCAATCTACAACAAAGCCGTTTTATGCCTTCTTTGCCTTTCACCTCTTTCCCATTTCACACTTCCTCTGGGCTTGGTTTATGAAGCATGACATTCCTTACCATAACACCAAGGACCTATAAAAATGGCAGCTAACCACAAACTACTCCTCTGGGACAAAACAGACGACGATCAGTGAAAAATCAACTCCATACTGCAGAAAATACAACACATCCTGAAAACCACGTCCTTCCTAACGCACATTTGGACATAGATAGATAGCAGATTCGTTACCAGGTTTGCTAAATGAGCTGTTAAAGAGAATTGGTTTACTTAAGCACTTGCACCTCCCTATAATTCTCACACTGTCAATTATGGGTGCTGCTGAAGAGGCACGCTGGAAACGTCTACTGGTTTAATGCTGTCGTAGCTGGCTGACATCCAAGATAAATGCTGTGCCTATTTGAGACTTTTCTAAACGTTCACCATCAGCAAATAACAAAAGTTGCAATTATTTTGGTATTATAATGTGCTCTACAAATGACTGACTAAATACATGTGTTCATGAGTTCTTTTTCTGTGTAAAAACTGTGAAATGCATCGATTCTTGTACTATTTTAGCAGACAAATATACAAATGCTAAAGATTGCGTGCTCTAAGTCAGCGTTTCCCAACCATTCGGGGACCCCAAGGGTATGCGAGTACTTACCAGGGTGTACTTAGAATAGTTTTATACTTAAAAAGAAAGTCAAACTGAATAATATTTGAATAAAACACATTTTTACATGCTTAAGAATGTTTTGGAGAATTTTGTACATCATTATCATTAGACCACGTTATAACCTGACATTGTTCCTTCATCAAAAACAAACATAATTGGCTTTGTATTTAGCTTAATTCATGCTTATTTTATTAATCCTCTTCCTCACAAAAACACAAATTTGATCTTTTATGGAGATTATCCATAGTCCATAAATCTCGCTCTGAGCATTTCTGCCTCGCGTTCATTACAACTGCTTAATTATATTAGCAAGTCAGGGGCAAACTAGTTTTTCTTAATCTCACCTTTGCAATTCCCTCAGCATTACCAGCATATGGAGTTCTAGCACCAATCCTGATTAGGGATTGCCTCGCAGATGTAAAGTAATGTACACATTCATGTATACGTCATTTTAGGTAGTCAAGAGCATGTTTAAAGGCCAACACAAATAATGCATAATATGTGCTCTTTAAAGCCAGTAAACGAGTAAAAATATATATATATATATATGCAATTTACGTAATTCCACGGCTGAGGATGTGATAAAAATGGTAGCAATATTTATTTCCCCGTCATATTGGTTGATCTTGATTCCATAAAAAGTTGCTTTCCATAAGCTATACATTTCTATAACAAATACAATACAGACTTTTGATCAGTGCCATTTAACACCAACACTGTCAAAATTGGGTGCACGGTGGCAAAGGCGGTTAGCGCTCTTGCCTCCTAAGAAGGAGATCATGGGTTTGATTCCCGGACCAGACCAACATCACATAATCTCTTTGGGTGGGGTCTGTTAGTACCTGATTTTGTCCTAATTGGACAATTAGCCAGGTTCTCTGGCTTCCTCCCACCGTCCAAAGACGGTGCATGTGTTAGGCAAAATTGGTGACTCTAAATTGGCCCCAGTGAATGAATGTGAGCGTGAAAGGCTGTCTGTAATGTCTATGTGTCTGCGTTGGCCTGTGACGAGTTGGCCACTGTACAGGGTGTACCCCGCCTAAGGCCCAAAGTCACTAGGATAGGCTCCAGTCACCCGCGACCCCGAAAGGGAACAAGAGGTAGAAAATGGATGGATAGATTGTCAAAATTGACTCTTTCTTGATTAAAATAAGATTTATTATACAGCTCTATTTAATTCCAAATGATCTTGCTTTATTGCTCATAATTTCATAGTTGCATCCTTCTAGATCAGTTATTAGTCCTACCCCTATACATCTGACCATACTTTTTCTGATTTTGACCCACTATTACAACAATGGCATTTTCTTCAAAGCTGGCTCTTCTCGGCTGCTCTTGTCCGCTTAACTACAGCCTCCCAGTGCAGTGTTCATTATAGCCTGCCTGTGTATTGTGGCCCGGGCTGTCTGCTGCCATGATAATAAAGGACCTCTGCTGTTTGTGTCTCCAGCTCAACCAAAACATGCATTAGTCCTGATACCGTAAAGACAGGCTGCATTCAGAGCTAAATGTGCAGCTTCAACTGAGGCTTCAAAGAGCTGCCTGCACAATCCTACAGTTATGTACGGAGACACTACACTGCTCTACGCTGGCTGGCTGGCTCATTTTAGGGGTAGAACAGAACACAACTGATATGTGCATCATTTGTTTGACGCGAAAAGAGCAAAAATATGACTTTATCCTTGTGTGGAAGTTTACTATTATTTAGATTGACTCAATATTCAGATGCTTCTATCTTTTAATATGTCTACCAAATAATTCATTAACACAACGATGAACATATACAGTACAGTATATCAATGAACATCTTGTATCCCACCGTTTTCAATTTACTTCTCTACTGGTCTGGATTAAAAAGGATAAATTGGTGTCAGCCGTGAAGTCTAGTTTAAAACGCCTGCTCACATTGCTCAGTAATGTCATGTCAGGCAGTTTCTCTTCACTGTCATACACTTAAGATGTGCTTCAGGGCTGGGTGAGAGTGCATGTTTAAAACTGATCCTATTTCATGTAAATACCAGGCCAGTACTGCTCATACTGACACCCGTATTGTATATCACTGCATTGTTACTACTGAGACTTAAATCGAGCTGTTCAGAATGCACTTTTTACTGCCATTCTCTTACTAACACTGTGTTATACTGTGGGCTATTGCATATACTGACTGAGACACAACAGTGCATTTAATGAAGTCATCTCTAATAGTCAATGATATGATGATGTCACTAAAGGTCAGTAAAAGTGAAGTAGTGAAGGCAACTATTCTGTTAGTGTCCTATTGCTGCTTTTTATCCCTTTCAACAAGTCAGAGAAGGACAATATTGTCAGCAAAATGGAGCTACAAAAACAATTAATATACTAATCGTGACAAGTTGAATGTAGAAAATAATCTTAATTGTTATCTGAACTATGCAGACTCTAAAAGGCATATGAAAAGACCCACTTTTATAACAATAATTAAATCAAAATGTCAAAAAAAGAAAAAAATATTTCTGATTTTATTCAATGATAATACTTTATTTACCATATTTTGCCTTTTCTTTGGTTAAAAAAATATTTTTACTGTCTCAATGTGTAATAGAAATCGAGTCGACTACGGTACGGAAAAAAAAAAATCACTGATGAGTTGACTACTAAAATAATCATCTGTTGCAGCCCTATTGATCTAAACATTAAAATATACAAATAATAAGAGGTGGAATATGATAAGAAAAGCTAAAAAAGCAGCAAAAACAATAGAAATAAGTAGATATTCTGCACTTTTATATAGTATATTTTACAGTCCATTAACTTTTTGTGTGATACTTTAACATCAACATGTACAAGCACGTTTTAGTTCAATTCTGAGTTATTGGAAAAAAAGATTCATATCATAAGAAACAAAAGAATTCATATGACATCACTGCAGTCTCCCTTCCACACAGTTGTTTCATTTTGCCGTTCTACTCCGCCTTAAACTCTCACACACGAGTTGTACATGAATGGTGCAACGTACTGATGCATAATACACACACACTACAGGCCGTACTTTAACCTACATGTTCTACAGAGCATCTCCTCTCTCTCCTCCTCTGTCTCAGATCTAGGTCAGTGGAAATGTGAGTGCACGTGAGCCAGTACACATGACATCACCAGGCGTCGCTCTTAAATAGCCGGGAGTAGCTGTAGCTGGCAGTGGTGATGAAGTCCAAGCGGTGCAGTGAGGAGATAGTGGTGTTACCTCAGGGTAGAGAGGTGTGTGTGTGTGTGTGTGTGTGTGTGTGAGCGTGTAAATGTGTGTGGAGGCGCACAGTGTGTGTCTTTAGCATGTTATTATGTGGGCCTATCATCCGCTGTGATTTAATGATTTCATGTTTCATCATACTCTTCGCTTCTCACAGAGATGACACCCACATGCAATGGTACTATCAAACCTGAGGTGTTGATACATTGAGTAGGAGTTGTATAGCTTCCTTGAATCCTGTTTAGTAAGTCCTCTCCCTCTGAGCCTCAGAAAAACACGATTTCTGAGATTTGTGATGTAAAATGTAGAGTGGTCCGAAAGTCTCCAGAGCATTTCTAGAGCAAATCGCATTCATTACAACTTGCATAAGCTTGCAGAGGCAAGCTAGCTTTTTTAAATTTCCCCATGGTAATACCCTCTACTGCCAGTAGATAGAGTGCTATCACAAAAAATAGATATTCATTCATTCATTTTCTACCGCTTGTTCCCATTTGGGGTCACGGGTGACTGGAGCCTATCCCAGTGACTTTGGGCCTAGATAAATAGATATATAATAGATACAGTAGATATATTATTTGTGAGCAAAGGTACAAGAGCATGTTTAAAGGCCAATAATACAATACACGTAATGCATAAGATATGTCCAGTTTATATTTATTATACACAATATACGTCTTATTTGTCTTTAGTTAATATGATTTCTGATTATTACACAAAATGTTTTTGACACTATGTGAAGTCCAACCGTGATCTTATTCATGTGACTATGATCAAACAGACACTTTTACCCACACACGCCGCCCACTTGTCAACTTAAGGCTCTGAGTGAGTGACCGATGAACTATTCATAGTGAAGTATGTATTCCCAGAAGATGCAGATTCAATTCATTTCAGTTTATTTTTGTAATGCCCAAAATCACAACAACAGTTGCCTCTGAGGGCGACAGTAAAAAACGGATTAAACAATGTCCGTGGTGGCGAGGGACGATGTTCCAGAGTCTCCTGTCCTTAGACCCTCCTTCTTGGCCAGGAAAAACTATAAAAACCTCCTTGGGCACAAGTAGAAACCTGGACAAGTTCCACAGTGAAGGAGAGATCTGACTCTCAAAGACGGACAGACGGACGTGAGAGAGAGAGACAGTGGAGCTGGACCCACTCAGATATATATATATTCACCACTTAAAGTTAATTTAAAGGTATTAAGTGTACATTAATTGTGATAGAAATTCACCGTTAAAAAAAATCATAGTTTTTAGGCATAATACCCAGCCCAACTGGTTGAGTGACTCAGCCGCAGGACACAAGGTCTTGCCCAAGTACAGTGTGGCAGCTTGGCCTGAGCTGGAGTCAAACAGCCATCTGTCTTGTTGGTGGGCTGACGCTGAGCCACTGCCACCTGGTTCCCAGTTAATCACAATAGTTGGATAGAGACAAATGTGCATGTCTAAAATTATATATATATATATTGTCCCAACCCAAACACTTTAAATAGCAGTGGTATTAGAAGGTGGACTGAAAGTGTATAAACAAGATGTTTGTCTTGTCTATTTTCAAAACCAGGCATCTAGAGTGTAGTGTTCCTTTAAGTGGCAGCCTGCCTGTTCGGAGTGTCTGCCCAGAGTCACATGAGGCTGTGGCAGAGGCACACCCAGGGCCAGCGCTAACCTCTGGGTGGAGCAGTCTGTGGAGAGGCCCAAAGCAGCTCCATATGTCAGGCACTGCCCCTCCTCTGGAGATTCTCACCAACACACATCTTGCATCTTTAATCAATCTTGCATTTGTCCCATATTTTATCACTTTTCTTTTTTTATTATTATTTTATAATAGAAAAAAACATTGGCTTGATTACATTTGTAGCCTGAACCTGGATGCTACTCTTGTGTCTTTGGGCAAGACTGTCCATTATTTTCTAGGCTACAGTATATGTAGCATCTTGTTTACAACTTGCCAAACCATCATGTGACTTTTTATGGGGGCTACAATTATGCATTTCCTTTTCAAAATATATATACATATAATAAAATATTCACCGAATATTCAACCAAAATGTGTAGTTTCCATCAATTATGTGCCTAAACCTAGACTTAACCCTGGATTAGATCATGACTAAACCAGGACTAGAACAGGACCAAACCAAGTCTACATCAAGATTAAACTGGGCTCACCAAAGGACACATTATGACACATTATGAGCTTTTAAGCATATTTAACATTAAATATACTTTATTGTGCTTCACTCAAGCTTGTTTCATTTACCCCGTTTACAATGTCGTCTTTCTCAGAATTGTGACGTCAAAGGTAAAAATCTACACGTCTGTTGGTTTGTGTTGTTTCTTCATCCAGAATCTTTGGCAGACTACGCATTTCTGACCACGTTCATTACAACTGCGTGCTTACATTAGCATGTTAGGGCACGTCCCATTGCTGCCAGTAGATGGCATGCTAACACCCAATCCTGATGAGAAAACGCCTGCTTTTCAATATATACATTATTTTAAGCTCTAAAACATAAAATACAATGCCTGTTCCTTACTGTATTGGTTCAACTCGAAGCCATGACACTGCAGTCAAGGTGTGGGTCAGAGAGACTGAGGGGGGAGGAGGGGAAGGCTGTACCTGCACTGTCAGCAACTCCCACATGCTCCAACCATCGCTCTCTGGGCCCTGTTCCCTTCAGCGCTGGACCCAAATGCTTAGTCACTGCATTCAAATCAATACCTGGCTAATACATTATCATAGCGCCTGATGTAACGTGTCTCAAATGTGAAAGAGTGATAAAAAAAACGCCACTTCATTTTTGTTCTCTCTTTCCTCCAGCCCAAGCTCATGGCCAAGGACTTGCTGGACCTGGTGGCATCACATTTCAACCTGAAGGAGAAGGAGTACTTTGGCATCGCCTATGTAGATGAGACGTAAGTGAGCAACCGATTACAAGACACGGTTTGTTATGGGCTTGTTGTGGGGCTGGGCAATATGGTGATGAAAATGGAAGCATGATCTGATTCCTGTGGCAGTCTGCTGTTTCGCATCATATCGTCTCTGTTTACTGAACCTTTGTGCACAAACACACACTCTTTTCCCAACCCGCTCCTCCTATTGGTCAGCCATAATAAAGGCTTCGAGTGAGTGACAGATGGATTTAACCAACGACAGTGAACAGGGAACTCACATAAGAAGTAGATGTTATTTCCTTCTTTAAAGTCAATGTAAAAGATACAATTAGATTCAGCTTTATTATCATTACACTTGTACTAGCACGGAGCAATGAAATGCAGTTTAGTATCTAACCAAAATTGCGATGAAGCAAGTACTAGATTCAACTGGACATAGAACAGATTTGCACTATGTCAAACTATGACATTTGGATAGTTACACATTTATTTAACCAGGTAAGAACCCATTGAGAGCGAGACCTCTTTTTCAAGGGTGACCTGGGCCAAAGGGGAAAATGACAGCACACTTACACAATTGAGAGACTTTAAGAACAAATAAAACCAGAGTTAACACTTAAAAGCACAGACATTTGTATAGGATTCTCTTTCTTTGTTTTTTTAAATTGCTCAAAAATGTTATTAAAAAGTAATGTTTACAGGTTAACTTTTGACAGTACCTAAGAAATACTTTCAAATAATAATTCAGTTCTGTTGTGCTCTTTTTGAACAGCAGTGAGAGAGTCTGTTCTCGTTCTTTAGCGTGCCAAATGCCACATTGCTACGAAAGAAAAACATAGCAGTAAGGACTCCACAGAAATAGGATGTTTATGTCCTGTTGATTTGTGAGGCCTCGGAAAGACAGTGCCAGAGAAAACACAAAGCCTGAATGAATAATAACCAGTATCATTTTGTTAAGACAACATTGCAGATTTTTCCCATAGACAGTTGCTCCTTTAACAATAAAAAACACTGGCCCAAAGTCATGTGAGCCACGAGGCCATTTTGATGCTAAGCTAACATGACAAAGAGGCATAAATAGACCAGTGTGGGATCAGCCAGTTCACTGCCTGCTCTGACCATGGCTCCATTTGACTCTCTCTGGTCAGCACAATACACCTCTCTACATTGGACTAGGTTAGCACTGTCAGTCCCAAATTACCTTATTGTTTTAATTTAGTTTCCTCCAAAAAGTGTGTTTTGTTTCATTCCCTCACTCTGCAGGAGAAAGAGCGTGCTTTGGCTACTCATGAATAGGCCCTACATTTAGTGCAAGCTGTTCTCATTTCTGTTCATTTGTATTCATCTAGACTTAACATGAAATACTCATTTGGTCGCAGTCTGGAGCTCAGTAAGTAATCCAGGTTTCCAAAGTGGCGTACAATTAAAGGGTGTTCATGTTATTAAATAAAAGCTGTTTAGCTCCAATACAGATATTTTCTCTTAAATTAAACCGCTGTGTGCTGTGTGTTTTATTCACGCAGTACCATGATCATTTCTGAACCTGTCATGAACACTTAAGGGCGCCGGAGTTTCAACCAGTGAAAGGAGGAAGCAGGATTTTATTACTTGTTCGGAGCGCTCACAAACTCTTATATCATCACTATGATGTCACTATTGTCACTATGTCACTAGTATTCACATGCAAACATTTTCAGGTGCATGCTCTGCTTTCGAACAGCTTTTCTTTCTTTCGTTTCATTCTTTTTTTTTTTCATAAATATGCCAAACATAGCACCAACAATAAAATAAAAATGTCTTTCTCATATTTCAAAAGGATCATGCTATAATAATTACATAACACGGAAGTATCAGTTATTGTTTGATTTGATTTCTGATGAGAAAGTAGACCAGTGTGGAAAAATGACATTTACAAGAAGAAATACCCAGCTTTAACATGTTTTCTACACGTATCATCTGAGAGAATGGAAATGCCATAATGCAGTCAAAACCTGCTGTGGTGTGTAGTTTGCTCTGAACCCGGCCACCGTCTTGTGTTTTGAAATGCAAAAGTGACATTCAAATGAGCTTTGTTGTGTGTGATGAGTTGGAAAACAAAGGCGGAGGCCAGTGCGCTGGACTGGAATGGCTCAGATCAGCTCATGCAAACCTGCATTTACATACAGGACACGTGGCCTGGCATTTGGTTCCTCTGTGGTGGAGTCATCTCATGAAGCTCAGATCAAAGACCTGATGTGTGGCATTTTCCTGCTTTGACACATTAGTAAGAAAGAGCAACTCCAGGCTCCATATCAAACTATTTAGAATCAATGTATACTTTTTTATTCTCTCTTTTATACCCGATCTTATACAAAGTCAGAATCTATGGAAAATGAGTCTGGTTATACTGTATGTCAGAGAAAAAAGCAAATGACTAAATATATAAATGAAGATTGGCTACAGCACATTCGTTCAGTCAAACTACAATGAATACATTGAATTATTTGACCATTTTCATCTCTCTCTGGTTTATTGGGATGTGTTGAAAGCAAGCAGATACATTCCAATCATAGGACAGACATAAGCGGACACTCGGACAGACATAAGCGGACACTCGGACAGACATAAGCGGACACTCGGACAGACATAAGCGGACACTCGGACAGACATAAGCGGACACTCGGACAGACATAAGTGGACAGTAGGACAGAGACATAAGTGGACAGTAGGACAGACATAAGTGGACACTAGGACAGACACAAGTGGACAGTAGGACAGACGTAAGTGGACATTAGGACAGACATAAGTGGACACTCGGACAGACATAAGCGGACACTCGGACAGACATAAGCGGACACTCGATATAAGTGGACAGTAGGACAGAGACATAAGTGGACAGTAGGACAGACATAAGGGGGCAGTAGGACAGAGACATAAGTGGACAGTAGGACAGAGACATAAGTGGACATTAGGACAGACATAAGGGGACAGTAGGACAGAGACATAAGTGGACACTAGGACAGACATAAGTGGACAGTAGGACAGAGACATAAGTGGACAGTAGGACAGAGACATAAGTGGACACTAGGACAGACATAAGTGGACAGTAGGACAGAGACATAAGTGGACAGTAGGACAGAGACATAAGTGGACATTAGGACAGAGACATAAGTGGACAGTAGGACAGAGACATAAGTGGACAGTAGGACAGACATAAGTGGACACTAGGACAGACACAAGTGGACACTCGGACAGACATAAGTGGACAGTAGGACAGAGACATAAGTGGACACTCGGACAGACATAAGCGGACACTCGGACAGACATAAGCGGACACTCGGACAGACATAAGTGGACAGTAGGACAGAGACATAAGTGGACAGTAGGACAGACATAAGTGGACAGTACGACAGAGACATAAGTGGACAGTAGGACAGACGTAAGTGGACATTAGGACAGACATAAGTGGACACTCGGACAGACATAAGCGGACACTCGGACAGACATAAGCGGACACTCGGACAGACATAAGCGGACACTCGGACAGACATAAGCGGACACTCGGACAGACATAAGCGGACACTCGGACAGACATAAGCGGACACTCGGACAGACATAAGTGGACAGTAGGACAGAGACATAAGTGGACAGTAGGACAGACATAAGTGGACACTAGGACAGACACAAGTGGACAGTAGGACAGACGTAAGTGGACATTAGGACAGACATAAGTGGACACTCGGACAGACATAAGCGGACACTCGGACAGACATAAGCGGACACTCGATATAAGTGGACAGTAGGACAGAGACATAAGTGGACAGTAGGACAGACATAAGGGGGCAGTAGGACAGAGACATAAGTGGACAGTAGG
This sequence comes from Eucyclogobius newberryi, assembly GCF_026437365.1. NCBI lineage: Eukaryota > Metazoa > Chordata > Actinopteri > Gobiiformes > Gobiidae > Eucyclogobius > Eucyclogobius newberryi. Next base: position 32,521,059 of record NW_027316389.1, read on the forward strand.
ACAGAGACATAAGTGGACATTAGGACAGACATAAGGGGACAGTAGGACAGAGACATAAGTGGACACTAGGACAGACATAAGTGGACAGTAGGACAGAGACATAAGTGGACAGTAGGACAGAGACATAAGTGGACACTAGGACAGACATAAGTGGACAGTAGGACAGAGACATAAGTGGACAGTAGGACAGAGACATAAGTGGACATTAGGACAGAGACATAAGTGGACAGTAGGACAGAGACATAAGTGGACAGTAGGACAGACATAAGTGGACACTAGGACAGACACAAGTGGACACTCGGACAGACATAAGTGGACAGTAGGACAGAGACATAAGTGGACACTCGGACAGACATAAGCGGACACTCGGACAGACATAAGCGGACACTCGGACAGACATAAGTGGACAGTAGGACAGAGACATAAGTGGACAGTAGGACAGACATAAGTGGACAGTACGACAGAGACATAAGTGGACAGTAGGACAGACGTAAGTGGACATTAGGACAGACATAAGTGGACACTCGGACAGACATAAGCGGACACTCGGACAGACATAAGCGGACACTCGGACAGACATAAGCGGACACTCGGACAGACATAAGCGGACACTCGATATAAGTGGACAGTAGGACAGAGACATAAGTGGACAGTAGGACAGACATAAGGGGGCAGTAGGACAGAGACATAAGTGGACAGTAGGACAGAGACATAAGTGGACATTAGGACAGACATAAGGGGACAGTAGGACAGAGACATAAGTGGACACTAGGACAGACATAAGTGGACAGTAGGACAGAGACATAAGTGGACAGTAGGACAGAGACATAAGTGGACACTAGGACAGACATAAGTGGACAGTAGGACAGAGACATAAGTGGACAGTAGGACAGAGACATAAGTGGACATTAGGACAGAGATATAAGTGGACAGTAGGACAGAGACATAAGTGGACAGTAGGACAGACATAAGTGGACACTAGGACAGACACAAGTGGACACTCGGACAGACATAAGTGGACAGTAGGACAGAGACATAAGTGGACAGTAGGACAGACATAAGTGGACACTAGGACAGACATAAGTGGACAGTAGGACAGAGACATAAGTGGACAGTAGGACAGAGACATAAGTGGACAGTAGGACAGAGACATAAGTGGACACTAGGACAGACATAAGTGGACACTAGGACAGACATAAGTGGACAGTAGGACAGAGACATAAGTGGACACTAGGACAGACATAAGTGGACAGTAGGACAGAGACATAAGTGGACAGTAGGACAGAGACATAAGTGGACAGTAGGACAGAGACATAAGTGGACACTAGGACAGACATAAGTGGACAGTAGGACAGACATAAGTGGACACTCGGACAGACATAAGGGGACAGTAGGACAGAGACATAAGTGGACACTAGGACAGAGACATAAGTGGACACTAGGACAGAGACATAAGTGGACACTAGGACAGAGAGGACATAGATAATGTGGAACTGCTAAGGGGAGTCGCCATGGAGACGAGCTGTTGATGTAGAAAGAGGAGAAGAGCAGTAATAATGTTTGGTCTGTAGGATAAGGGCTGTTATGATGTAACACATGATCTCACATATGAAGACAGACACAGATGAGTTTAGAGACATTGGCTGTTTTTAGTCTGTGCGTTGAATCTAAATCAATCCAAATGTTTTCATGTCAAAATTTGAAGTTAATATTATTAATTCCCCACGGACCATTCTCCAATCTAATTCATGTTTTTTTTTCTGCAATAAAAAGTAAAAAACACAAAACAAATTCCCTTGGCAAAACGAATCCCATCCAAAAAGACTTTCGGTGAACACAATGGATTTTGAGAGACTAAAAGAAAAGTAAATAATCTTGTTGAACTCCTATAATTCTGAAGTACCAGATCTTTAAATCATGTTAGGAGGAAATAAGTATAAATCTGTCATACTTGTTCCTGGCTCTCGTCGGTAGAACAGAATCACTTCATTGTCTGTGGTACGTGTGATGCAGAAAGGCTTTGGCTCATGCTCAAACATCACAGTAAAAGCACACCGACTGTAATAAAACACATTTCAGAAGACTTTACATGTTCGTGTAAGTTCTTTGTCGACACAACAGCAGAAACGTACATGTTAGTTTTACCACTAGCACAGCTTCAGAACAGAGAAGTGGACCACCCTCACACAGCCAATCAGCTCTCATCCTGAAGTGTCAGACTGACGTACAGATAAGATAAACTTACATGGCTCTTTCATTAGGTCTGCGGTTCATCAAATGTTTTATAATTATAGGAAAACAGCTTGTAATGGTCTGATTTTGTCTCAAAGTTCTGCTTATTTAAAAAGGATAAAAAATACCAAAAAATACTAATAATTGATTAGAGAAAAGGTGGCTAATGTAGCTTTAATAGCAAATATAGAGCCCAAGCCCAGGACAAATCTCCTTTTGAGAACAATACAGTTTATTGGGTTGTATCTGCCGGTAATACAGTTTACAGTGTGGATTTTGTACACAATATGACTCATATGTAATCTGTGCTGTTTTGCCTGTGTTTCCTCAGGAGTCACTTCAGCTGGCTGCAGTTGGACCGCCGGGTTTTAGAACACGAGTTCCCAAAGAAGACTGGTCCCATTGTTTTATACTTCTGTGTCAGGTCAGTTTGTGTGATCCATTTTCATTTATGTTTGTTCTCTCCACATTGGATGAATCGTAGTATTATACATTTTTGCACATCAAAATCATAAGCTAATCACCAAAAGCACAACAAATTGAGGTTATATCAGCTCATATTTTGCTCTTTTTTCCAGCAATGTTATATATTGGCTACAAGATAATATCAAAAATTAGAATATTTAGTATATTGTCAATGATAAGAAAAATCTTCAAAAAGTTGATAACGAAAATAAAGAATATAAAATGACACAGCTTCACATTCCTTCTTTTTTGGTGCGACACTTGAAACCTCAGTATTCTATTTTGAGCACATTTCTGATACATATAATACAGTACTGAGATATTCATGTTCGTGAATATTTCCCACCTGTACTTTGACCAAATCTACATTTACTGTCTTTATTTCAACTACAAAGTGTTATTTTCTGCACTCAAATGTGAGCTCCGTCCGAACTCGTCAAATTAGAAACAGCAGCAGTCTCATTCAGTGACTCTGAACCGGACAGTTAAATCATCTTTCTGTGACAATAAAACACATGGTTCTATGATTACATTTGTTCAAACTAAATTGGAAGCTGGTAACTGGTAACAGGCGGTCTATCTTCACTCAAAGTCTTATACAACGGAAAGTCGTTATGCAAATCTCCTGACGATGGTGATGTTTTCTATTGGGCGATTGATTCTGCTCTGGCCGGTGACCTGAACATTTGAAGCAATAATAATAAATAATAATAAAGTGACATAAGTGAAATAGTACATATGGGATTAGTAGCTCTTTGACATTAACTACACAAAGAAGCCAAATATGTCAGGTTGTGTTCTGAGTGAAAGTCATTGTGAGCCATATTTAGGGGACAATAGAACTCCACAAAGCACAAGCTAAAGTATGATGTGTTCACGGAAGATGTATTTTGGAAAACAATATTAGGAAATTGTGTCAAACATTATGTATTAAAACAGGATTTGGGAATGTTTACTCAAAATAATATTAAGAAAATATAGATAAATAACGCCTTTCATCAGTTATGCAGTTATTGGATGGTAAAGCATGGATAATGTGGAATAATGAATAGATAATAAAGCTGCATCATGTTGGATATTATTGAGATGTTTGAATTAGGGTTGTCAAATGTTAATAAATTAATTTAAACAAGTGTTGATACTGAAAAAACATCACATAAACAGGACACAATTTGACTTTTCTGAACCGTTTTAAAAAGATCTTGAGCTTTTTCAGAACTAGCACAAGACGCAGTGACATAAAGAATGTTCTAATATTTTGTGTTGAAAATAGCAGAGCTTTTTTATTATGATTCTGGTATCGAAATTGGTATTGAGTTGAGCCGATTCCTTAGTGTCAAACAAACACTTTTCTTTAATGTTTGTATCGTGACAACAATTTGAATATACATTTTGCCGCAGTCATTTCAGTTACATTTCAACAAATATGTTCACGCCTGAATATATTCAAATCTGTTCTTTCATGGTTTTCAGATGCTCTTTGGCACTCGTTTTTGTTGCCATATCAATACTACTCTGTGCAGCAATAAATGATCATCAATAGACAAAATAGCGTTTTCAATATTTGCGATGTGGATAAATACATTGTTTATTATACCTGTGTTGAGAAAAGCAGCTGTTTTATTACTCGGGCTGTTGCCAGCTTAAGGAAATTATTCTTTTTTTATTTTGAAAGTTTGTCAATTGAAAACCACTCAGATACATGTGAGCGTTATCAGAGCCAGCTTTAAACACATGTATTCTTGTAATTTTGGTTAATGTTATAGGAGATTATGACAGACACCTGATGAAACTTGATATTTTTTCATTTTATCTACACTTTTTTTGAAGCTCAAATACAATTTTTATGTTAGGTCTTTTGTAATCGAGAATAAAACTAATAACTGACAAACTCTTATGGTATTTAGGTGTGATGTCAGTGAATAATAACTGAAAATCTAACGGTTCATGTTAGTCATTATATTACTTTAGACTTCTTTGCTCTTTACATTTGTACATTTCCGCTCTTCTTTGTGGAAGCGTTTTGCCCGGCCGCCCTCGGGCCCGGCCGCGTCCCCGAGTGTCGCGGCTCCGGTCGAGGGTTCAAAGCCAGTATTTACATAGACTAATAGGTGTTTGAGGAGGCGTAGGTGGTGGGGACGCGATCAGGCAAACTTTGACCCCATTCAGACGGGCCCTTTTCTTCTCCGTGCTCCTATCTCTCACCTCAATCTCTCCAAATGTCAGCACCCCTCACCCCTCCGTCACTCCACAACTCATATCTGAACCACACAGAGGAACAGAGCACAAAGGCCAAGTCGGAATATATCAAACTAAAACTAAATATCTGTGTGTGATTCTGTATAAAAAAACAGCTTAAAACATTATTAGTGGATTAGCAGTAACACTTTATATTACCTACATTTTTAATTAGCTGAATAAAGCATGGACAACCACTTAATTAATAATGAATAAATAGTTTGAACAAGAATGATGCAGGCTTAGTTATTACTTCATTCAATTCATTAAGTCGTTACTAAGCCTTAATCATGCTTAATAAACCACCAGAAATGTGCCAAATGTCTAGGTTGATGTTCAGTTATCACACACGTTAATCAATTGTAAAACTATCATTCTAAACAAAATATTATTTTTTTTACTTTTTGCAGCTTTTTTGACAGTTTTTTCAAATATTTATTACATTTCATATTGCAGTGTTTCTCATAATTAGACTTGAATGTTAATTATTGTCTACATTTGAAATTGAGGCAGTATTTTAGAACAGTATAGTTACTTTCATGACAATAACTGGTAAAGTGTAATTTGTTTTGCCATTGTGTCATCCAGGATTTAATAATGGCAAACGTAAACTGTCAAAGCAACAATTTAAATATGATCCTGTTTGTAGATGTTATATATTGCTCACCTGTGATTTGAATCTTTCTTAACAAAACAATACAAATCTCATTAAATGTATTCAACATCTTTGCCCGAGTCTGTCTGCGTACCTGTGACCCAGTGTGCAGCTTTCAAACGCTCGTGCAGCGCTGGCCACGTGGAACTGCTCTTTTTAATTAAATGTTCAGAGCGCATATTGACGATGCTTCTCTTCCCTCCGCAGCTCGATGGCTAACACGATTTAAGCGCGCTGTATTGATCCCGCACGATCGCACTCACTCAATACCCAAGCCCAATCATAGAGCCGTCGATAGGCATCATCTGCACGTGCTCAGTGGAACCGTGGACGGGCGAGCGTTCGGTCTGAAGGAGTTAATGTTGGTCAAAATGATGGATAAGAGAGAGAGATTCAGTATTTGTGACGTAGTACCATTTGGCATCAGGGGTGGGCGTCTCTCACAAGCGTGTCTGACGGTCACTACTGTCCTCCCTGCTGCGTGGACAGTGTGTGGGTCAGTCTGTGTCCACAGCTCTTGTCCACACTGGAGACAACACAACCACTCATTTTGTTGCTTGGACAAAATGCTTAAAATATGACAATCCTGTGCATTTTCAACTGGGATTCCCAGATCTCTCATTTCACAGCCTCGCTCAACAGAACTCAGGCCAACTGGAGTGTATACAGTACTATGCAATACTACATGCTTTAGTATACACTGTAGCATCTAGTATACACTGTAGTATTATATGCCATAGTACTTCATATTGTATGTGATGTTGAGGGTGGAGAGCACCTCACAATGAGGAGCTTCCCTTTGGCTCTAAATTTAGACTTATTATGTTAGCTGCACCAGAAGTGGGTTACTGTGCTCTCTCTCTCTCTCTCTCTCTCTCTCTCTCCCTCTCTCTCTCTCTCCCTCTCTCTCTCTGGTCTCCCTCTCTCTAGTCTCTCTCTCTCTGGTCTGCCCCTCTCTCTCTCTCCCTCTCTCTAGTCTCTCTCTCTCTGGTCTCTCTCTCACTCTGGTCTCCCTCTCTCTCTCCTCTGTCTAGTCTCTCTCTCTGGTCTCCCCTCTCTCTGGTCTCCCTTTCTCTCTCTCTGCTCTCCCTCTCTTTAGTCTCTCTCTCTCTGGTCTGCCCCTCTCTCTCTCTCTCCCTCTCTCTAGTCTCTCTCTCTCTGGTCTCTCTCTCACTCTGGTCTCCCTCTCTCTCTCCTCTGTCTAGTCTCTCTCTCTGGTCTCCCCTCTCTCTGGTCTCCCTTTCTCTCTCTCTGCTCTCCCTCTCTCTAGTCTCTCTCTCTCTGGTCTCTCTCTCACTCTGGTCTCCCTCTCTCTCTCCTCTGTCTAGTCTCTCTCTCTGGTCTGCCCCTCTCTCTGGTCTCCCTTTCTCTCTCTCTGCTCTCCCTCTCTTTAGTCTCTCTCTCTCTGGTCTCCCTCTCTCTAGTCTCTCTCTCTCTGGTCTGCCCCTCTCTCTCTGGTCTCCCTCTCTCCCTCTCTCTCTGGTCTCCCTCTCTCTCTCTGCTCTCCCTCTCTTTAGTCTCTCTCTCTCTGGTCTGCCCCTCTCTCTGGTCTCCCTCTCTCCCTCTCTCTCTGGTCTCCCTCTCTCTCTCCCTCTCTTTAGTCTCTCTCTCTCTGGTCTGCCCCTCTCTCTGGTCTCCCGCTCTCTCCTCTGTCTAGTCTCTCTCTCTCTGGTCTCTCTCTCACTCTGGTCTCCCTCTCTCTCTCCTCTGTCTAGTCTCTCACTCTGGTCTGCCCCTCTCTCTGGTCTCCCTTTCTCTCTCTCTGCTCTCCCTCTCTTTAGTCTCTCTCTCTCTGGTCTCTCTCTCACTCTGGTCTCCCTCTCGCTCTCCTCTGTCTAGTCTCTCTCTCTGGTCTCCCCTCTCTCTGGTCTCCCTTTCTCTCTCTCTGCTCTCCCTCTCTTTAGTCTCTCTCTCTCTGGTCTCTCTCTCACTCTGGTCTCCCTCTCGCTCTCCTCTGTCTAGTCTCTCTCTCTGGTCTCCCCTCTCTCTGGTCTCCCTTTCTCTCTCTCTGCTCTCCCTCTCTTTAGTCTCTCTCTCTCTGGTCTCTCTCTCACTCTGGTCTCCCTCTCGCTCTCCTCTGTCTAGTCTCTCTCTCTGGTCTCCCTTTCTCCCTCTCTCTCTGGTCTCCCTCTCTCTCTCTGCTCTCCCTCTCTTTAGTCTCTCTCTCTCTGGTCTGCCCCTCTCTCTGGTCTCCCTCTCTCCCTCTCTCTCTGGTCTCCCTCTCTCTCTCTGCTCTCCCTCTCTTTAGTCTCTCTCTCTCTGGTCTGCCCCTCTCTCTGGTCTCCCTCTCTCCCTCTCTCTCTGGTCTCCCTCTCTCTCTCCCTCTCTTTAGTCTCTCTCTCTCTGGTCTCTTCCTCTCTCTGGTCTCCCTCTCTCTCCCTCCCTCTCCCCCTCTTCTCTCTCTTCTCTCTCTACAGTAGTAGTACTAGTGTGTAGGTGCATGTGCTGATGATGCAGGAGCAGACATTGTGTGTGAAGTGCAGTTGGAGCAGATTTACCAGCGTCCTCGTGCTCCAGGAGAACGTGCACATCCTGTGGAAACCATCATGTCCGCTATGTTTGACACAGTGTGGATTGTTGTAGCCCTCCCCCCTGCTGCTCATTGTGGTTACTGCATGTGCACGCTGAATGCTTCTTGGTAAATTAATTTTGTTCTCCTTCTCTCTCAGGTTCTACATCGAGAGTATTTCATACCTGAAGGACAATGCCACCATCGAGCTGTTTTTCCTCAATGCCAAGAACATCATTTATAAGGTAGAAATGATTTTAGCTATAGCCATGCAGTTCTGAGGCCTCATTTATAAAGGATTGCATAGGAATTTGACCATAAGAAGCATAAGCCAGCCAAACTCCTCATTATAAAACACTCTTCTAGAACTGCGTACGTGAACCTATGTCACTGACATGAACCGACTCAGACAGAGAGGGGGGGAGGGGCAGCAGCAGCACGCCGTCACTTCAGAGGCTTTTTCACAATTAAAAATAAAATTACTCAATTTGACTTTTAAGATGACAAACTAATTGTATTTTGATAGCCTAGTTGTAAAAATATTTAGGCAGG
>NW_027316389.1:32537209-32672209 GCF_026437365.1 Eucyclogobius newberryi
TGGTGTGTTGTGTGTGTGGTGTGTTGTGTGTGTGGTGTGTTGTGTGTGTGGTGTGTTGTGTGTGTGGTGTGTTGTGTGTGTGTGTGTGTGTGTGTGGTGTGTTGTGTGTGTGGTGTGTTGTGTGTGTGGTGTGGTGTGTGTGTGTGTGTGTTGTGTGTGTGGTGTGTTGTGTGTGTGGTGTGTTGTGTGTGTGGTGTGTTGTGTGTGTGGTGTGTTGTGTGGTGTGTGTGTGTGTGTGGTGTGTTGTGTGTGTGGTGTGTTGTGTGTGTGGTGTGTTGTGTGTGTGGTGTGTTGTGTGTGTGTGTGTTGTGTGTGTGGTGTGTTGTGTGTGTGGTGTGTTGTGTGGTGTGTGTGTGTGTGTGGTGTGTTGTGTGTGTGGTGTGTTGTGTGTGTGGTGTGTTGTGTGTGTGGTGTGTTGTGTGTGTGGTGTGTTGTGTGTGTGGTGTGTTGTGTGTGTGGTGTGTTGTGTGTGTGGTGTGTTGTGTGTGTGTGTGTGTGTGGTGTGTTGTGTGTGTGGTGTGTTGTGTGTGTGGTGTGGTGTGTGTGTGTGTGTGTTGTGTGTGTGGTGTGTTGTGTGTGTGGTGTGTTGTGTGTGTGGTGTGTTGTGTGTGTGGTGTGTTGTGTGTGTGGTGTGTTGTGTGTGTGGTGTGTTGTGTGTGTGGTGTGTTGTGTGGTGTGTGTGTGTGTGTGGTGTGTTGTGTGTGTGGTGTGTTGTGTGTGTGGTGTGTTGTGTGTGTGGTGTGTTGTGTGTGTGGTGTGTTGTGTGTGTGGTGTGGTGTGTGTGTGGTGTGTTGTGTGTGTGGTGTGTTGTGTGTGTGGTGTGTTGTGTGTGTGGTGTGTTGTGTGTGTGGTGTGTTGTGTGTGTGGTGTGTTGTGTGTGTGGTGTGTTGTGTGTGTGTGTGTGTGTGTGTGTGGTGTGTTGTGTGTGTGGTGTGTTGTGTGTGTGGTGTGTTGTGTGTGTGGTGTGTTGTGTGTGTGTGTGTTGTGTGTGTGGTGTGTTGTGTGTGTGGTGTGTTGTGTGTGTGGTGTGTTGTGTGTGGTGTGTTGTGTGTGTGGTGTGTTGTGTGTGTGGTGTGTTGTGTGTGTGGTGTGTTGTGTGTGTGGTGTGTTGTGTGTGTGGTGTGTTGTGTGTGTGTGTGTTGTGTGTGTGGTGTGTTGTGTGTGTGTGTGTGTGTGTGTGTGTGTGGTGTGTTGTGTGTGTGGTGTGTTGTGTGTGTGTGTGTGTGTTGTGTGTGTGTGTGTGTGTGTGTGGTGTGTTGTGTGTGTGGTGTGTTGTGTGTGTGGTGTGTTGTGTGTGTGTGTGGTGTGTTGTGTGTGTGTGTGTGTGTGTGTGGTGTGTTGTGTGTGTGGTGTGTTGTGTGTGTGGTGTGTTGTGTGTGTGGTGTGTTGTGTGTGTGTGTGGTGTGTTGTGTGTGTGGTGTGTTGTGTGTGTGGTGTGTTGTGTGTGTGGTGTGTTGTGTGTGTGTGTGTTGTGTGTGTGGTGTGTTGTGTGTGTGTGTGTGTGTGTGTGTGTGTGTGTGTTTGTGTGGTGTGTTGTGTGTGTGGTGTGTTGTGTGTGTGGTGTGTTGTGTGTGTGGTGTGTTGTGTGTGTGTGTGTGTGTGGTGTGTTGTGTGTGTGGTGTGTTGTGTGTGTGGTGTGTTGTGTGTGTGTGTGTTGTGTGTGTGGTGTGTTGTGTGTGTGTGTGTGTGTGTGTGGTGTGTTGTGTGTGTGGTGTGTTGTGTGTGTGGTGTGTTGTGTGTGTGTGTGGTGTGTTGTGTGTGTGTGTGTTGTGTGTGTGGTGTGTTGTGTGTGTGTGTGTTGTGTGTGTGGTGTGTTGTGTGTGTGGTGTGTTGTGTGTGTGGTGTGTTGTGTGTGTGTGTGGTGTGTTGTGTGTGTGTGTGTTGTGTGTGTGGTGTGTTGTGTGTGTGGTGTGTTGTGTGTGTGGTGTGTTGTGTGTGTGGTGTGTTGTGTGTGTGGTGTGTTGTGTGTGTGGTGTGTTGTGTGTGTGGTGTGTTGTGTGTGTGGTGTGTTGTGTGTGTGGTGTGTTGTGTGTGTGGTGTGTTGTGTGTGTGGTGTGTTGTGTGTGTGGTGTGTTGTGTGTGTGGTGTGTTGTGTGTGTGGTGTGAGGGGGGATTTTGACCTTGACTTCCAGACTGTATATCTGAGGATTTCAATGTGTTTCTTTGCTTTGTTTCAGGAGGCCAAAGGAGATTTCACCAGGTAAACTCACATTTTAGAATACTTTTTGTTCTCCACTAGTTATAACACCAAGGATGTCATAAAAACATTTATCTCATCCGCTCAGAAAAGTCATTTTTTAAGTACTCTAAGGAATTAACAGCAAAGAGCAAAGATTTTTTTACTTGCACATCATCTATTCATTTTTCATTTTGTAAAGTATAATACGGTAGCGATGGGATTTTAAGATTTGTTTGGATACAAAAGTCATAGGAAAAGACATGTGCATTTTGCCATATAATTTTTGCTTACAGTACATCCGGAAGGGCATCCTTCTTAAAAACACCAGTCAGCTAATTGCTCTGGCCTTGTAATGCATTTAAATTTCATTTTATTTGCTTCAGTTTTTTCTCGAGGCGATATTAATAAATATTTTGTAGTCCCTGGTTTAGTCCTGTTTTAGTCCCTCTTTTAGTCCCTGGTTTAGTCCTGATTTAGTCCCTGGTTTAGTCCTAATTTAGTCCCTGGTTTAGTTCTGTTTTAGTCCTGTTTTAGTCCCTCTTTTAGTCCCTGGTTTAGTCCTGATTTAGTCCCTGGTTTAGTCCTGATTTAGTCCCTGGTTTAGTCCTGTTTTAGTCCCTCTTTTAGTCCCTGGTTTAGTCCTGATTTAGTCCCTGGTTTAGTCCTGATTTAGTCCCTGGTTTAGTCCTGTTTTAGTCCCTGGTTTAGTCCTAATTTAGTCCCTGGTTTAGTCCTAATTTAGTCCTGATTTAGTCCCTCTTTTAGTCCCTGGTTTAGTCCTGATTTAGTCCCTGGTTTAGTCCTGATTTAGTCCCTGGTTTAGTCCTGTTTTAGTCCCTCTTTTAGTCCCTGGTTTAGTCCTGATTTAGTCCCTGGTTTAGTCCTAATTTAGTCCCTGGTTTAGTTCTGTTTTAGTCCTGATTTAGTCCCTGTTTTAGTCCTAATTTAGTCCCTGGTTTAGTCCTGTTTTAGTCCCTGGTGAAGATCTGGTTTGGTCTTGCTTTCATCCTGGTTTTGCTCTAATTTAGTCTTGCTTATTAATTCAACAGAATTGTGTTAAAATGCATCTTCAAATGTATTAGTTGAGGTTTAAGGATCAGACTAATGTGAATGAACTGTATATATATATATATATATATATATATATATATATATATATATATATATATATATATATATATATATATATATATATATATATATATATATATATATATATATATATATATATACATGTGGATGTAATGGATCTGAGCACTCGACCAGGAGAGAGCAGGATTCATTGGATCAGAAGACGAGCACCACTGAGCTACTGCTGCCCCACATTTCTGTTCATTTGACATAACATCGTCATGAACAACATATAATCAGCACTTTTTACACTAATTATACTTATCTAGATTTATTAAAGTTCACATTGCCTCATGCTACAGCTACATCCCGTCTTAATCTTTGCATTACTTCCACTCTAACTCAAGACAAAGCTCCCAGTGTACTTTAGTCCAGTCCAGTGCGTAGCCTGTTCCCGCGTGGCCCTTCCCATTGTCCTGTGGCCTGATAACACACTGCTGCGGCACCTCTGAGCTCATTTCCTCCAGTGAAAGCAGCACATATCCTGCCCGGACCAGGAATGTGACACTACCATAAGACATTCCTTCTTCCCTTCCCCCGACTTCCTTTACCCCAAAATACAACAATAATCGACCATAGATTTGCCCTGTGTGCTCTTGAATGCATCCTGAAGTGAACAACTATGGAAAGTGGATGGATCCAGGAAGCATTAAAAATGTCCAATTTTATGATGAAAAATACATTGAAAAGTCGTGCGGCTGTGTTTTATACGGCAAGTTCATCATTGTTTTCCGTAAATCAACAATTTACAATTTACACCGTGAATTTCAACTCTCTGGTCATATTTATAGTTATCATTTTCTTTCTCAAAAATTGGGGCGTCCCCTGATTTGGCACATCCTCCATTCAATTTGTTGAACTTTTTAAAATGTGTATGTATGTGTCCTGTCTACCTTGGCCTAAAGTAGTGCTCAGGTTAAATGTAGTAATGTCAATTTAAATGTTGACTATTTTGTGGAGTTTAATCTGAGAACGAGAAACAAAAGTCATTGTTTTAGCTTAGTATCATCAACGTTGGTCATTTTACATTTGAAGTCAGACTTTTTCTATCTTCAAGAACTTTGAGCATGTATTAATCAGGAAAACAGTTCATATTCCAAGAGTAAATTTGATTGAACATAGCTTAAACATGAAGGACGGTTACCATAGGAATGGGATTCAAAAGGATTAAGATTGATCCCGTGCTTTGTCTTTCACCCCAAGTTAACGGGACACTCTGCATTTAAGTAGGAACCCATATTAGTAACATGAATTTGCAGAAATGAGACTTCCTTTTGGCAATACACATTTGCAACTTTTAGTTGCAGTTATAGTAGTGAGCAGTGCCAGTAGTATTACTATAACTCATAGTAATATAGTTTTGGGACAGGTTATTTGGGAAAATGCTGACTACAGTAGTACTAGCAGTAATACTTGTAGTTGTTGTTGTTGTTGTAGTGATGATTTACGAGTACTGTTTCCATATTGAAGTGTAAACATTAGACCTTTCTGAGAGCTACAAACGTTCTTATTTTCTTCTCCTCTTGCCCGTTTATTTCCCCCTCTCAGCCCAGAGCTTTTGTGTTAAATAACAGTCCTCTGTCTATTTTGACATGACGCACACTGACTGTTCCAGCTCATTCACCTACAGCAGAGAAGTGGGCTCTGTTTTTGCACTCGTGAATGTGAGCATGTCTTGCGGTTTGTCGTTCCCAGTAATGATGCAACACGGGCGGACCTGAAAAAGCTGCCCGCGCTGCCCACCCAGGCCCTGAAGGAGCACCCCTCTCTGGCATACTGGTAAAGACAGAAAGAAACACACACAAACACCACCAAGCCTAGGAAAAGTGACTCTTTTGTTTGCCATGGATTTTAAAATACTAATAAATACTAATAATACACAGGGTGAACTGTCTAATATCTCACCAGTATAAAGCTTAATGTACTTTCTGAAGTTTTGAAAGCTTGCTCAAGGCTAATTAACTATAGACTTATCATTTAGCTTGAAATCGTTTTTGAACCATCCGATAAGTTTAAAAAAGGTAAAAATGAATGAATCTCACGTCCATCATTCACGTGTATGTATTCCTTTTTCTCTACAGTGAGGACCGGGTCATCGAGCATTATAAGAAGCTGAATGGTCAGTCCAGAGGCCAGGCCATAGTAAAGTAAGTGTGTATGTGATATAACCATGGGAAAGCTTTGGTCCCATTACTTACATGTGTGTGTGTGTGTGTGTGTGTGTGTGTGTGTGTGTGTGTGTGCGCCTCACAGTTACATGAGCATCGTGGAGTCTCTGCCCACATATGGAGTACATTACTACGCTGTAAAGGTACGGTTTATAACTGTTTCTTTTACTTCTCCTGTACTCTGGATTTGTCTGTTATTATTGGGTTTTTAAGAAGGATTACACTATACAAATCGATTTCAGCTGATACAAAATGAATATAAAGCTGGTGTTAAACTGAGACGTTATGTTTAAGCAATACAAGTCACATACAAATGCCACATTGTAATCAAAGTCATTCTTTGTGGCAATATTTCTTGCAGTTATATTTGAGTATTTGTTTTGTGGTTGATTCAGGACAAGCAGGGCATCCCGTGGTGGCTGGGCTTGAGCTATAAGGGCATCTTCCAGTATGACTATCAGGACAAAGTCAAACCGAGAAAGGTAAGAATCTGCTCTCAGTCTGGAGTCTCATTCATTTAATGCTTCATAGTTAAAAGATTTACCTGTTCTTAAAATGTGCGCTTATAAACAGTGTTGGAAAGTAGAGGTGGGCAATATATCGAAAAATTGATAATATGGCATTCATTGTTTTGGAGATATGCTAAATTTATAATATATTTGAGTGTATGACCTAAAAAGAGACAGAATCATCAAAGTATAATCTCCTAAACAAGGGTATTAAGTGATATTTCTGTACTTTTATGGTCCAATAACGTTTTGTGTGTCACATTTTAGCACATTCTTGTTCTTTTGTTCAAATATTGTCTGAATATTGTTATCAAGATAATCCCCGCAAAAATTATTGAGATATATCATCGACAATGATTGTTGCATTACGACATGTTTGCCGGTGTCATAGACCATAGTCATGCTGATAAATCTTTATTTCAAAATGTTTTAATGCTCACTATGGCCAGTAGAGTGCTTAAAAAGTAACATGTTTTTCATACATTATTCCAAGATGAGTTTTTTTGAACACATGTGAAATACCATTTGTGTCGGTATGCACAAGTATCAGCCTAAAAAGTACACAGTAAGAGAAAGGGAATGTGAGGTGGCGTTCCTTGTAAACAGGTCAGTCTCTGTGCAGGTGTCTTTGTATTGGAATGTGACGTGTCCTGGTGGCTTTTGTGTAAACCTCACCCTTCCAGTCCATGCGCCCTAAAGGTCGTCTCCCTTGACCCCTGACCTCTGGCTGTGTGTTAAGTTGTGCTTCGTGGCATTTGGCCCCGTCTTAAAGAGTGTTTATAGACTCCATCCTTTTAAACATGCACGTCCGTCCGTAACTGCACTGCCAGTAAAATCACGCAGTCTGCTCTTTAAACTCTACTTCCTGATACTCACTTCCTGTCGGGCCGCAGACTTCCTGTTTGTAACCACTGTCCCCAGAGTGACACTGTACGAGTGGAATGCTTACCAGAATGTCTCTTTCTAGTACAAGGTCATGTGGTTCTGTATGATCCATATTTAAGGAGACTTATGTCCAATTCTAGCTTCTTGGTCACGTTTGCATTTAACTTTTTAAACTTTTATTACTGGATATATGTGCTCTAGTTTAGCACATTAGTTTCTGACACTGAAAATGTGTCAAAAAGTTAGTAGGGCTGTAGACCTTTAGTCGTTTAGTTGATTGTCTTGAATTGTCTTGGTTGACCAAATTTGAATGACTAATTATTTTGGAGGGACTTAAAGGATTTATCTTCACAGCAGCAGAAAGGAGTCAGTCATCATGAGATTTGTCTGTCATTGTGAGTTTATCCAGCCTTTTTACTAATAAATGAATGCACACTTCTGTCGTACTCTTTGGCAGGACACTTCAATCACTTGGATAAATGTGTATTTGAGGAGAAAGATAACTATTTGCTGTATAATTGTGTAACTTTATTCACAGTACAATTAAGATGTTGCTGCTACTTTAACACTAGTGACACAAGCATGTGTGTCATTATTCTGGTTGTATTCGCTCTAATCCCCCTGTTCCTCGCTCACGTCTTCCTCACACGCTAAACACTGTATGTAAATATGAAGACAAGGCCAGTTTTCTCCGCTCACCTCACAGTAATCACCCAGTGTCCTGTTAGTCACAAAGCAGAGGAAGACACTTTGTAGATTAAAGCACGAGTCAGGGGTCTCGTCAGTGTGAGTCATCATTTTGTCATCTCTGTTAGTCATTAAGGTAGAGGCAAAATGTTAATATCAGACATCTTGGACCAGTTTGCAAGTTTGTCATCCTGGTGAAATGCTTTTGCCTTTGACAAAGTAATGTATTCATTTTAGTGTAGAAGAGCTGCCCCACCATTCAACAACGACACCACAAACACGGACTTTAGGTGTTATATATTGTACTGAATACAGATACAAAGACATGGAGAAGGGTGAAAGAGCTGTAAAGGACAATCTCTTTACTTTAACGCCATGTCAACATCCTCCATTAAGACTCGACTGTGATTGCCGACTCTATTTATGACTCACTTTGACTTACAATCTGATGATATGTCCATATATTTCAGCCAAGACTTCATTGTTTCCACGATGACTTTTTCACTCCTACTTCACTATTAACTCATTTCTGATACTGTTGTTGGGTGGCCGTAGTAGTTAGGTGTGTCACATTTGTAAGTAGTGTATTAAATGAGTTGGAGTCTGTTCTAAATGCAGTCCACATCACCTCCTCCTCACTCAGCCGTAGTGTTAAAATACCTCTCCCTCTGCCTGACCACACGCTCGTTTGTGGTTCCAGCTTTACAGGGAAGCCACACGTGATTTTAATGCCTTGTTAGTGGCTTTGCTTTCAGTTTTCAGGGATTATGTTGTTGACTGACTAACTTGAAGTAGACATATTATTCCAAATGGACTTTGTTAACACTTTGAAGTCATACCTAGGATGTTTTTTGGTTCCATACGTGCATGTGTAAGTAATCCCATTTGATGAGGTTATTTTCTTCTGAACAGACATAAACACTCAACTTACACAAGCAATTTAAACCAGGAACTGTGCGTTTTATGTACATTAGCAAGTGAACTACTGCTTAAATTAAGTCATAAGTCCTTCAAGTCCTTCAGTACAAACATGTAGCATTCTACGTTAATTGAAAACTCAATATGGGAAAAATAAAATCAATGGAGATATTAAATTGCTAAATACTAAACCTAATTATATTCAGTGACACACACAGCAGCGTATCGGGTCAATGGCGCTTTTCCTTACTTTATTACATTGTTTTGGCAACAAATTTCGGTCCCTGTTGGACATTTCAGCCCAACCTTGATTGTGAACAGTATATTATATTATACTTTTTGACACAGAAAGTTCAGGTATAATGGCTTTAGTTGTCAAACTGTGTCAAAAATGAAAACTTTACAGAATCTACACCAAACAATGCCAACAATGCAAGGAAAATTACAGCTAAAAAAGGACTTTTGTTTTAGTAAATCCTTTCTTAGCATAATGATAATACTATATTTAGATTCATAGCCTTAACCAATTGGAATCTTTTGGATAATTTTGCAATATATGTGAAAGTATATTGTTCAAAAATAAATGTAAGCCACCATATGTCATTGTTTTATAATTTTTCCATGACTGCCCCCTAAATACTCATTGGAACACAAACAACAGGAAGTCCCACTCGCTCAGCTCCGTGACTGGGCCAGTGTAGGCCTCCACCCAACAGTTGAAACAATAATAATAAGACAAATAAAGCTCTTTGAATGATTTAGTGTTTTATTCTTACCACAATCCCCAGGAGCCCTCCCACCTTCTGTCTGCATCACATGTGACCTTTTAGATGCACTATTTGGGGTCTATAATGTCAACAAAAGCACCTTTAATTTTACAGTTTATACTTTTTATATATGCTCTATTTCCCTTTTATTCTATGGTTGAGTTTTCACTTCGTGTGTCGGTCTAAGTAGATTTAAGTAGGTTTAAGTAGGTTATCACTTGCAGGTGGACAGCTGTAGTGGTCCCGTGCCTGAATGTAGTTAACCACAATCAGCTTTATAATCTCCTGCTCCTTATCTAGCCCGCTTGATATTTTTAGCACCACGCTACATTAGTATTTCACACCCCATTGAGAAAATATACGCGACGGCTGCAGCTTTGATGGCGCAGACCTCTCATTTGTCTTGACTTGTCACATGTACTAGCAGTATTTTTAGTTCTCTCCAGCTGATATGTTGGAAACAGCACTTACTCCATTTTTAGATAGAATGCATAGGCTGGGCATGGTACAATAGTAACATACTAAAATACTGGTCATTCCATTCCAGTAATATGAGCTGGGTAATATGAACACTTACAGACTGAAGGACACATTGGTCAAATAGTTTCTCTGTTGTTATTTAACCATTCAGATATTGGCTTGAATATATCTAAAAGACATAATATGCGCCATTTTGATGTGCATTTACTGGACCTGTTCTTTATTTCAAAACAACATACTTGTTGCTAGCAGATGTCAAATATTTATACCAAACATTCTTGTTGAAATTGTAAGTTTAACACATTTTCTACAGATATATACTGTTTTAAAGGACACATAATAATGACTTCCTCAAGCTTTTAACCATGTTTTAACATTGTTCCTTCAATAAAAACATACCTGGCAATGTATTTAGCTTCTTTCATGCCAGTGTTATGTAATCTGTTGTTATGATTTTTTATTTTTTTTTAATGGATCCTGTTCAGAAACTTCTTCTGCGCTGTTTTCTAAGTCCATAAATTATCACCAGATTCTGAGCATTTCTGCCTGAAATCCCGTTCATTACAACTACCTGACTATGTTAGCATGTCAGGGGAAAGCTAGCTTTTGTTTTTACCCTTTGTAATTCCCTCTGCAACCAGTAGATGGAGTTGCAACTCAATTCCTGGTGATGGAATACCTTACAGTTATAGAGTAATGTATACTTTCAGTCATACATTATTTTCAGTTCTATGACTTGAGATGCCAAAGTAAAGGTTCAAGACAATATCATATTTCTTTACAAGCTCAGCAATGCAACAAGAGAATGTTAATTAGAACTTCATTGATATGTATGGAAGACATTGCTGTGCTTACTTACTGCATATGTATATCCTGCTAAATCATACAGTCAGAATCGTACACCATTCTATGTCCAAGTCCCAGAATGCAACTCAAGCGCACTTCAAATAGCTCACCCAATAAAAAAAATAAAAAACCTCCTCCTTGACCCTTCCTACACCCACACCTCCAAACTACAGCAGCCCGGGCAGGAAGCATGTCCCCCCAGGAAAGAGGAGGGGTCACTGGGTAGGCCTCTCCTCCCTCCCTCCCCTCCCTCCCCTCACCTCCACATTCTCCTCTCTCTCCCCCCAGTCAAACTTTTACACACACATGGACACAGATGGTCAACACCCAACGCCAGCTCTCAACTTTTCCTTTTAGCCTGTGTGGATTTGATCTGGCTTGCTACATCGGGAGGGGAAACTTTGCTCGCTCTAGCGCTTTGGGATTTATTACATTTTGTGAAACGGACGGTTGAAAAGACACCCATAAAATCAGAGAAATTCCATCTTTTCTGTTCGCTCATCTGAAAACGTTTACTTGGAAAGCAAATAGTGGAACGAAGCCGACGCTTGATTGGAAGTGTCCTGCAGACTTAAAGACTCGTGTGTCCCTCAGGTGTTCCAATGGCGACAGCTGGAGAACCTCTACTTCAGAGAAAAGAAGTTCTCGGTGGAAGTTCATGACCCCAGGAGGTACGTTCACACTTCATCACAATTATATGCATGAATCTACAGCCTGTGTATGCTTGGGTCTTTAGTTCTGGTTTAGTCCAGCTTTACTTTGACATTGTTTATGAGCTGCGGCGTTGAAGGTGTAATTTTACTCTAGTGGTACATGGTTTGAAGGCTTGAGAATCACTGCTCTTATACATTAATCCTGTTCAAGAACTGCTGGTGTTGCAATTACAGTAGCCAAATAATCAATACCAAAGTCAAATTCAATAAGAAAACTACTATCATTTGTAGTTGAAAAGTACATTGTCTAATCTTTGTGTTCTCGAAATTGCTATCAAGCCTTTTCCTTGGTGTTGACACAGTAATTGTAACATTTATAGAACTGTATATTAACCTTAGATACAGGCTATGGTGTACGTTTGTAGATTTTGATATCTATGTTAAGCACATTTCATGTATTTAACGTGGCTTTGTTGAATGTTTATCTTTATTATTTTTGATACTTGGCATTCCTACTCTGTGCTGGTGTGTACTTTGCTGCTGTATCTGTACAATTCCTCCAATGTGAGGGAAAGGGACGGCGAAGTCTTTTGTAATCTTTGTCAAATGTAGACTACTCTACTGGTTATGTCATTGCATTAATTAATGATTTAACCTCGCATTCAATCAAGTTATTTTCTAAAGAGTCCTGGCTACATTAATGTTGATCTGCATACTTATGAAAAGATAAAAAGATGAACTGAACAAATGAAGAAAACGTGCCTCTCCAGTGGTATAATCAGGCTGTCCCAGAGCAGTTTTTGTAGCCTAAAATATACAAGCTCCAGAAGTACATGTAACTCTGACCACAGGAGGATATATGGATCATTGACTTGTCTCATGTTGTTTTAGCCAGAGCCATACGTCAGTGCTATTCTGTAGGACAAAAGAGGAGGTGGGACAAAGCCGAGCGCAGCAGTGTTTTCTCCAAAGGAACCTGTCATCCTGTTAGCGGGATGGTTGCTACAGCGACAGATGTAAACAATGAGAACTTCGTGTGTGGCGAGTGTAAAGCAGAGCCTGAGCAGTTGTTTCATGTACAAAGTGGTGAAGTGAAGAGCTCAACAGGGCTAGTTAAAAATGCAGTTACAAAATGATGAAGACTTGTAATTGGTCAGTTTTTTTGGCATATGACCTCAAAAAGGTCAGTTTAACCTAAACACTGATGGAGAGGCTGAGGAGGCTAATGATTATGCTGCTGGGCTCCTCTGTCCCTCCTTTGTCCTTCCTTTGTCCCTCCTCCTCTGTCCCTCCTCTGTCCCTCCTCTGTCCCTCCTATGTCTCTCCTCTGTCCCTCCTCTGTCCCTCCTCTGTCCCTCCTCTGTCCCTCCTCTGTCCCTCCTCTGTCCCTCCTCTGTCCCTCCTCTGTCCCTCCTATGTCTCTCCTCTGTCCCTCCTCTGTCCCTCCTCTGTCCCTCCTATGTCTCTCCTCTGTCCCTCCTCTGTCCCTCCTCTGTCCCTCCTCTGTCCCTCCTCTGTCTCTCCTATGTCTCTCCTATGTCTCTCCTATCGTTTATTTTACAAATGGATGGATGGATGGAAAACAGCGATGCTAATGCTAATTGCCTGGCTCTGACGTTGGTTGAATGACACAGAATGGAAAAAATAAAAACAAATTTAACCATCAGTTCAGGTTTTCTCAATTCGACTGGACGCCACACCAAGCCCCATTTTGAATCTAACTTTTGAACTTGCTCTGCTACTGTCATGTGACGATATAAAGTATATGCGTAAATAATGTGTGTGTACTCGATTCCTTTCCGCTTTGATCCCATTGGCTTTGAAGACAATGACACTTAAAACGCAGTGGTACGAGTCAGCACTGCGCAGAACGCAGTCTGTGTGTGATGGTCATGGACCCGCAGTGGTAAAACTGATCCACTTTGACAAGAAGTAACGTGGGTGCGTCTTCTTCTTTAAATGTTGCATTCACATCAGTGAAGCGCCAATTCTGTGCTGTCCCAGAGGCTGTGGGGGTGTGAATACTCCCAAGGGGAGCGCGCCAGAAAGCATTTGAGAAACTCTGGTTTAAAGGCCAATTAAGCAGCTCGTGATTGGCTGATGTTGCCAGATGGACAAGAGCTACTAGAAACAAGATATGCTTTTACTTAGCCATTCTGTAGGCTGTTGTTTGAAATGCACTGTACCATGATTGAATATGGAACTCTAGTCCCGCCCACTTTGAAGCCCATTGAGGTTCTGGAAGTAAATGTCCCATTAATTTTGGCCATAAACTCTGTACCTGATTGTTACAAGGAAAACAGAACTGGTTTATTTGAAACAGTTTGCACTGGTCCAAATGTATTCACTTTCTTAATTCATTCCCAGCATCGTAATAATTCACCACAGTGAGTTTATAAGCAATCAGATTTTACTGTCGCAGTAAAGCTCACAAACATTAGCATGCTTACAGAGCACTCTCACTCCTGCTTTGCAGAGAATAAGATACATTTTAAGTTTAACAATGATGTGTCTTATGCTCATTAGTTACCACGTTCAACAAATGTTTAATTCAATGGGAAATTTACATCCGAAACTTTGTGTTGGGCGATCACTGTTGAGCTTCTGCAATAAGTCGAGTCTGTTTCAAAAGCAAAAAACTGACACAAATAATGTCCAGTCCTGCAGAATAAACTTGTGTTAAATGCATAGCTGTACTTATGTTCGTACTCATGTGTTTTGTGCCCTCAGCCGTGCATCGGTGACCCGCAGGACGTTTGGCCACAGTGGTATCGCGGTGCACACGTGGTACGCCTGCCCCGCCCTCATCAAGTCCATCTGGGCCATGGCCATCAGCCAGCACCAGTTCTACCTGGACCGCAAGCAGAGCAAGGTCAGTGTGGGAAAACGCCATTTGTCATTCTTGACCACTTGCTAAAACACATGGCCAATTGTCATATAATCTGATTTGAAAAATGTTCCACAGTCTAAAATCCACGCCGCGCGCAGTTTGAGTGAAATCGCCATAGACCTGACAGAAACCGGAACTCTGAAGACGTCCAAACTAGCCAACATGGGCAGCAAAGGCAAGATCATCAGCGGCAGCAGTGGAAGCCTGCTGTCCTCAGGTGAGGACGTGCACAGGGACACAACGGCCACATGTGCTCCGGTGAAATGTGAACTGGATAGCTTCTGGTGTGTGGTCAAATAATCAATCCGCTGCTCCACTGTCACCTCATATTGTTGGTAAAAGCAGAAATCTGTATCGGAAATAGTCTGAAACGGCTTGACATGAAACTTTCAAAATTCAAAATAAGAGTTTTAAAGTGATGTAATTTCAACAGTTGATTTTCATGTTGAATAAAAGCCACAGCTATTGATTTATAAAGTCTAAATGTTGAATCGCACTTTAGTGTCTTGTCCATCACTAGCCCCTGCGCAGCCTCCCACACCAGACCAGCCTCTAAATTTAGCCAGTGGAGGAATGAAAAGGTCAAAGGTCTGTGTATTACTCACTGGCCTTTAAACAATTCTTATCTGAAAAAATAACAAAGCGTCTGAGATTTCAATGTGAAGTACAGGAGGAGAATGTGACGGCTGTGTGAACTGTTCCAATGGGCTTAATGAAGTAAAAAGAGATGAAAACCAAAAAGTCATTTTACTTTAACTGTAGGCTCTATCAAATCACTTTTATTTATGTTTTTACACATCTGTCACAGTGGTCAGTGTTTCTCATTTAACGGTCATGAGGCCAGAATACCATTTCATTTAGCTTAAGTAAATTGGGTGCAGTAAGTAAGAATTTGTATTTATTTATATTACTTTATATTACGACAAAACATTAAGAACATATTCTTTTAAGAGTTTAAGATGTTTTGCTTTTGTTTTGTTTGTTCTTTTTCTAGCCTTGGTTTAATCTTTCTTATGGTCAGATCTATTTTGTGTAACAGAACAATACAGACCTACAGACAGGAGAATATGTAAGAGGGAGTGTGTTTTCCTCTTCACAACTGTCACAAACGTAACAGTCTCAGTTGCGGGTCCTTGGGGAACGAGTGTCACTCACTTTGTCCTAAACCAGCCCTTACAAAACTGGCCCTCACATGTACACTCCTTATCTGGACGGCCCATGCACTTCCCTGTAAACATCCTGTGCACACTCTCAGACCCGAACACACTGGACCCTGACTCGTGTCACTTATTCTCCTCCGTTTGTCTCAGGCTCCCAGGAGTCGGACAGCTCGCAGACGGCTAAGAAGGACATGCTGGCCGCTCTGAGGGCCCGGCAGGAGGCCCTCGAGGAGACACTCAAGCAGAGGATAGAGGAACTCAAGAACATCTGCATCAAGGAGGCGGTAAGTCGAATGTTTTGTGGGCAGAGTAGACACATAAGAGTATACAATATTACTCAAGAACAAGTTAAAAAAAATGATGGTCAGCACAAGGGAAAGTTTAAAAAAAGGAAGATTAACTGTTTGGATGTACCATATAATTTATAATCGGAATAGATGCAGACGGCTTTTTGAATTTAGCATCTCAGTAGGACTCATTATTCCATTTCCATACACACATCTGCCTAAAATAAACACATTGAATTACTGTATTTATAAAATTTTATGAAATGAAATACATAACTGTAAACTCAGTATGCCACAATAACAACTTAAAACAATTTGAACAAACATAATAAAATAAAATAAAATGAAACATTTTGACAGATTTGGACATATTCTGAAGTATTTGCTGTCTTTGTTTGACTTTTCTTGACTTGGGTGCTCTGGTGTGCTTGCAGGAGCTGACAGGGAAGCTTCCTAAAGAGTACCCTCTGGACCCTGGAGAGGAGCCCCCGACGATCCGACGCAAGATCGGGACGGCCTTCAAACTGGACGAGCAGAAGATTCCTCCCAAAGGAGAGGTGAGCCGTGCGACTCTGGGATTAAAGGAATAATGGAAGATTTTTCCCTGATTTGAGAACTCAAGCAACTGTTAGTCCCTTCTTTTTAAAATGCGCGCACTCACCCCCCGCCCTCCTGTTGTTTCCATGAGGCCGCCTCCCATCAAACCTTGTGCGGAAGCACACAACAGCCCCGCTGCTACACGTGTGTTTGTTTATTAGCGCGACTGATCGCATCGCATCTCTCGTCTCCGCAGATTTCCGACTCTTCTGAGCTCAAACACAGTCTTTCTCTGTCATTATTTTGTACTGTACACTGAAGAAACATGCTAAACACACACCAGCATATCAACCACGCATGCCCAGCCAGGGAAACGTGCTGCTAACCTGGGAGCGAGGCTGCAGGTGTGCAGTAACACGCAGGGAATGATTGACATGTGGGAGAACTACTCGGCTGTCCACGCCACCAGGAAATGAGACTCTGATTGCTCGCCAAAAATCCTCTATTATTCCTTTAATGTTCTGATTGTCTCATGTTGTCGCTTTGCCTGAAATGTTCCACAGTATGAATTTAAACTTTATACAGACATTTTTACCTGTTGGAAGTTACATTTTGTCCACATTGCTGTCTTCTTTGGTTGAGTAGTTGTTTTCGACTTGGTTTAACCCTAGTTTAAACATAGTCCTGTCCTGTTTTAATCCACAAAATCCACCCAACATTTCACTTTTCTTTCCCTACTCTATTGTACCAGCAGACTTTATTTTGAAAGGCAGAGCACCTAAATATAGAGCTGCACACGGTGCCAGCAGGAAGTGGTGATAGCGGCTGTGCACATGTGTGAGACTGAGGTTTAACACAATCCACAAGACAATTTAACGCCAAACAAACTGCAGTGTAAGCAGAAAGACGAACACCCCCAGTCTGCTGCCCCCAAAGACCACCACATAGTAAAACACAGGAACTGCTCTCAAACCAACAGGCTGGGAAAGGTTTAGTGGGAGAGATTCCAGAGAGTACCAACCCCAGTGCATCATGACTTTCTCTGATAGAAAGCGAACTAAAGACAAATTTAAGTTATTCCAAAGCTAAAAAGAAAACGGCTAGCTTCAAGTTGGAATGCTTATAGTTCAAAATCAATAATATACACATGTTTTGACCTGTTTTATGTTTAATATTTGTATCATCACAGGTTCAGTAGTGTTCAATAGTGAGAACTGGCCAGCAGGCATATAAATGACTTCCTCAGCGTGTTTACTCTGGCAGCTGTGTGTGTGTGTGTGTGTGTGTGTGTGTGTCTGTGTGTGTGTGTGTGTGTGTGTGTGTGTGTCTGTGTGCGTGCGTGCGTGCGCGCGCGCGTGCGTGTGTATGTGTTAGGACATGGGAAAGTCACAGCGCGTCTCCTAAACTAGCTTTTTGGGGGATTTTGAATAATAAACCTCTCAAATGATTTGATTAATAGGTTTGGACCTGTGGTAACAGTTTGTAAGTCATAAAAAAGTAATTCCTTTATGTAAGACTGAAATTTACCAAAATTAAAACTAAATCACTTGGTTGTGAAAGACAGCAATATTGTATTGTTTGGACCTGTTTAGCCCTTTACACTCTACAAACATCTGAAATGCTTTTGTTTATGTATTCACTGCTGTGAACTGCAAGGGGGGAAAAGTAACCTTGCCATTATATTTATATTTATAACAATGCAATCCCAAATAGATATTATTGTTCATCAACTGATATTGATCACTTTTTAATTTTAATATCACTATTATACCAAAAAAACTTACCATTCCTTGTGCTGTCTTTTGTGTCAGGAGGAGGAGCTGGAGCGCCTGGAGAGGGAGTTTGCCATTCAGTCTCAGATCACAGAGGCGGCGCGGCGCTTGGCCAGCGACCCTCACGTGAGCAGTAAGAAGCTGAAGAAGCAGAGAAAGACGTCCTACCTGAACGCCCTAAAGAAGCTCCAGGAGATCGAGAACTCTATCAACGAGCACCGGGTCCGCTCGGGCAAGAAGCCTACGCAGAGGGCCTCGCTTATCATCGAGGGTAGGGCTACAGCACTGTGTACTACAGCCAATGAGCTGACCTTTGACCTGAAATGATTATCTTGAGAGGATGTAGACGACAAGTTGAGAGCTTCTATGGGATAGGAGAAATGTAGATGAGGAAAATACTAAATTAGGGCTATTAGGCCTTTTCCTCTCCCATTTTTTACATATAGTAAATGGTAAAATTCTGTTTCTGCTTAGCTACAAACAGAAAATTAAAACTTACCATGAAAAACATGAGCCTATTGAAGATTGAACATAATTTATTCTATATTGTGCAGTTTGTGCCACACCCAGGATTAGCTTTATGTAGTTGCTCTTTTAACCTGTTTTAATGTCTGTGTTTTCTGTTTTCTTTTACAGAGGCTAATATTGGTTCAGAAGACAGTTCGTTATCAGATGCACTTGTTCTGGATGATGGTAAGATTCTTTTGTATCAATATCAAACATCACATCAATAGGACACATCTTATGCAAATGTGAGCTTCATTCATGTGTCTTTGATGAATCCTGTTTAGAAAGTCCTCTCCCCTCTGAGCCTCAGAAAACCTTTCCCACTTTTGTGACGTCATATGTAGAGCTCCTAGATTGTTCTGAGCATTTCTGTCGTCAAATCGTGTTCATTACAAGCGCGTGTCTGCAGGAGCACGTCGGAGGAAAGAGATTTGTTTATTTCAAGGAGCTCTAATGCAATTCTTGACATGGGAAACGCTTGACTCAGAGACTGTCATGTGTGGTTTTAGAAGACACATTATTTTGTTCTAAAACATGAGATGCATAGTTACTCAAGAGCATGTTTAAAGGACTAACAATACAAACAATGAGTTATATTTGTCCTTTAAAGCAGCTATGAACAAAGCTTTATTTGACCCTGATAAATGTACAAACTCTTGTAATGTACTTCTCTTGCTTTCAGACGATCCTCAAGTGACCGGCACCCCCAACTTCTCCCCACTGGCGTCCCCCCACAAGGGCCTGCCCCCCCGGCCGCCCTCCCACAGCCGGCCCCCTCCTCCACAGTCCCTGGACGGGCTCCGGCACCTGCACTACACTCGCACCGACTACGACAAGTCTCCCATCAAACCCAAAATGTGGAGCGAGTCGTCCCTAGATGAGCCCTACGAGAAGATCAAGAAGCGCTCCTCACACTCCAGGTAGGTTTACGCTCAAAACACACAACAAGGCACAGAGAGAAATACTGTTTCAGAAGAAGCCTAATGGTTCTAAATATTAGTGTTGTTAAAGGCACAGTAACTTTGTGGAGGGGGAAAGTCACAATGGCATAATTCCATGGAAATAGAACGTTAAACCCATACTTTAGAACATTCTCCATATGGATATGTTTTACGTCATACGGTGGAATAATAGAGCTACAGGAACAGTATTTCCATGGAAACAAGCAGATGGAGCCTCCTCCAGGTAAAGTACAAGTCAGGTTTGTGGAGATGTAGGCCTGCTCACAGTAAAAACATAGTTTTGAATCATTTTTAGTCCAATTAAACTGTAAAAGAACACAATTTTGTTTTCGTCTTCGTTCATATTTAAACACTCGATTCACTCATCCCATAAGCTTTTCCCTGTGCCATATACACCAGGTCATATTCCACTGAACATGCATTCACTTTTCACCTAGACCATGTTTTCACTTGGTTTTCTGTTGTCCATACTCATCCTCATCACTTTCATTTTTTCCCTTTTGTGTTCCTCCTGTGTTGTTCCAGTCACAGGCGTTTTCCCAGCTCAGGCAATGCAGATGCAGGGGGCAGTAGCTCTTTGCAAAATAGCCCTGTTAGAGCCCTGCCTACCTGGAACTGTCGGTCCAGCAGCCCCTCCACCCCCGACATGAAAACACGGACCCCCCATTATGTACATTCCACAAGGTTAGTCCTGCTCCACCATTCAAGATGGCGTCCATGGTGGCCCAGGTTTATTTCATGTCAAGAATCATCGGAATATGATGAACTCTTGCAAATGAGAACATAACATTTATATAAAAGACATTAACTGCATTTACAACTTTTTTTCCATTAAAACCCTAAATTAAAAATATGAAATTAATAAATACCATTCAACTAATTTAATCTATAAGGAATAATATTTCATTACTACGCTAGAGCCTTGTGTCATTTCCTTGTGTTTTCCCAGGTCTGTGGACATCAGCCCCTCTCGTCTGCACAGCCTCGCTCAGCACTTTAGAAACCGCAGCTCCAGCCTGGAGTCACAGGGCAAACTCCTCACGTCAGACAGTGAGGGCCATCCGCACACCCTGGGGAGCCCAGACTTCTTCTTGGGACCACCCCGCACCTCCAACGGCTCCGATCCACTGGACGACTGCTCATCCTGCACCAGCCAGAGCAGCTCCGAGCACTACTACCCCTCTGGCCCTCTGGGGCCCGGAGGAAACCCCAACTACTCCACCCTGGGAGAGGACTCACCATCCAAGGCCCGGCAGAGGCAGAGACAACGGCACAGGTCAGGACCAAACATATACTCTAACCAGATTGAAGTTTGGTTAGTCTGTCTATGTCTGCAATATGAACTGCCAAATATTGTACTCAAGTATTGTTGATAATAATATTAGTCAATTCAAGTTACGTCAAAAGTCATTTTAAAAAAGTAAACTTTACACATGTAAATGTGTGACTGTTAATGATCCTTCATCCTGGAGATCCAAAGTCATTTCATCTTTCATTCAAGAGGCTTTTCCAGTTTTCTGATTGTATAGTTGTATCTGACGTGATGTTTTGCCTCCCTCAGGTCTGCAGGTCAGCTGGGCTCCTCTAACTCCGGCTCCATGCCCAACCTGGCAGCTAAGAACGGCACTGGAGGAGGTGCAGGCGGAGGGGGCACAGGGGGAGGGCACCATGGCGTGTACCTGCACAGCCAGAGCCAGCCCTCCTCGCAGTACCGCATTAAGGAGTACCCGCTGTACGTGGAGGGCAGCCCCAACCCGGTGGTGGTGCGCAGCCTGGAGAGCGACCAGGAGGGCCACTACAGCGTCAAAGCCCAGTTCAAGACGTCCAGCTCTTACACGGCCGGCGGACTGTATAAAGAGGCCTGGGGCGTGGGGGAGGAGGGGGTAGAGGGGGGTCGGCTCACACCCTCCCGCTCACAGATCGTACGGACTCCATCGTTAGGGAGGGAGGGGGGCGGAGGGGGCAGCAGAGCGGCCGTGTCGGAGGAGCTGAGGTGCTGGTACCAGCGCTCCTCAGGCAGCCTGAAGGAGAGGAGCCACTCACACTCAGGCTCCACCTGCTCCGAGCAGAGCACCCCGGGGGGCCACGGCCGAGGCAGCAGGGTGGGCTCGCTCGCCAAGGGCTCGCCAGGTCAGTCACAGCAACACATGCGGCGTGCTCTGTCACTGCGGTAAAGGGGACATATACTTAATGAGCTTTAGCCTTGTTACAACAGTGTTTCACTGTTTTCATCAAGGTTGTATTTTGAGTGAGTCCTGCATGAGAAACCCTGTATTATCCTGCAACTGAGGCTTGAGTGCGCAGAAAATTCCTGTTTTCACTTACCCGCTATCCCCGCCCACATCCCTGTACTTAAAAAATGTCACATAGCAACTTTTCAAAAAGGGTTAGGGTAGCATGTAAATGACAATCTGCTGCTTGAAGAATGATCTATTTAGAATGAACAAAAAGTAAAATGACGAATGACTTATGTTCAGTTCAATACTAAACACCTGAAAAAGAAAAAAAATCACCCGATTCTGATTTTGATACCACTGTGATAACAAACATTATAGTGTTTTCAATTTTCAACACAAAATAATAGTACTTTTTTATAGTCCTTGCTCTGATAAAGCTCAATAGCATTCTAAAACTGTTCAGGAAAGGTCAAATTTAGTTCTGTTGTGTTTTTATAAGAAACGATACTTTCTCAAATGAGTATCTTGTTTCGATACTAGTATCAGTGTCAACAAGACTGGATAAACGAACTGAAGACTGGTCCGTTACACACGGAGGTCTACACTAGTGCATATCACGGGCCGCAGGCACTCGTCTATGTGTGTGTGTGTGTATCGGATGGAGCCCAGCACGTCAACAAGCCTGATCTGGCCGTACACGTGACTGTGGCGCTGAACTATCGGTCTGTTACACACGGAAGTCCGTGCAAATGAACCGCTGACGGCGCTGGAGCGCAGAGCGGCCGCTCAGCACGAGCTGAACGTGAAGCCACGGAACACTCAAAGGAGGAGAGAGAGAGAGGAGGAGGAGAAGAGGAGAAAGAGAGGAGGAAGAGAGGAGGAAGAGAGGAGGAAGAGAGGAGGAAGAGAGGAGGAAGAGAGGAGGAAGAGAGGAGGAGACAGGTAGTGCCAGAACGTAACCTTACCTGTAAACGCTGTTTTATTCTTCACAAATCTGTTTGTTGTTGTGAGCCAAAGGAAAGTGACTTTCTCAAAGTCTCAAGCGTTACCATGGAGCTCATCTCACTAATAACTGATTTAATACTTGAAAGAGCTGCAATGAGGATTACAAGGATACATTGATATTATTTAATCTATTTGTGGCCATTTTATTTTACTTTTAAAATGATCTGCTGTATTAAATGATAGGCAAGTTAGTTGTTATAAAGACAATTTTTAAACATTAAAAAAAATACAAAAGTTTCCTTTTGTTTGGCTGATAACAGCGATTAACCGTAAAATTGTGATATTTCTCCTAATCGTGATAATCTTGACTCTAAAATCTGATATCGTGGCGTCCCTAATCACATCTCAGCCGATCGTCCCACATCACATGTTCCACAGTTTGTCCTGGTGTGTTTGGCCTTGTCCCTCTCATACCGTGTGCTCTCCTCGTAGTGGCGTCCCCTCACAGCCAGCGGAGTCTGACCCCGTCCAGTGAGCATGCAGCGACCCCCACACCCCCCTGTAGCCCCCAGCACATCCTCAACTGGCAGAGCGGGTAAGAGCTCACTGTGGAAGCCCCTGGACCTGCTGTCACCACAAACTCTTCTGTCACATCTTCACTAACCCCACTGTCCCGAGGACTTTGGTGCATTTCTGGTTTGAATCTTCTTCAATCACTTTTAATTCACTACTCACTTGACTTTTCTTCCAAAACACTTAAAGATGCAGTGTGTGTAGTTTAACTGTGCAGATTCAGCACTTGATACTTGTAATCAGCTGAGGTAGTTTCAAACTTGCTACATGCTTAGTGGGCGGAAGATCCACTAAATAAATAAGTCAATCCCTGCTAGAAGACAGTTGTGTTCATGGGCAAGACACATCCATCTCGTCTTAGTGAATCGGCTGTTCGATTTATACACACATTTATTTTTATTTCTATTTTTCTAAGACTCAATCGCTTGGCCGATGATCTACGTCTAGAGTATAAAGTATAAACATTTATTTAATGCACATCATCAGAAAGCTCAACTGAAATAAAATGGCCCAAGGTTTACACCAACAGACATTTTTTGGAAGCTCATGAATAAAAATGTATTGCCGAGTTATGCTCATTAAATAAAACATATCTGACAGGTTTTAATACATGCAATCAGTAAATTAGCACTTAGTCCTTTAGCAAACAATGTCAAAAAGGTGTGCCACTGCCCTTTAAGTCTTGTTGTGTGTGTGTGTGTGTGTGTGTGTGTGTGTTTGTTTGTTTGTGTGTGTGAGTGTTTGTGTGTGTGTGTGTGTGTTTGTGTGTGTGTGTGTGTGTGTGTGTATGTAGGTGTGTGTTTGTGTGTTTGTGTGTGTGAGTGTTTGTGTGAGTGTTTGTGTGTGTGTGTGTGTGTGTGTATGTAGGTGTGTGTTTGTGTGTGTGTGTGTGTGTTTGTGTGTGTGAGTGTTTGTGTGTGTATGTAGGTGTGTGTTTGTGTGTTTGTGTGTGTGTGTGTGTGTGTGTGTGTGTGTGTGTGTTTGTGTGTGTTTGTGTGTTTGTGTGTGTGAGTGTTTGTGTGTGTGTTTGTGTTTGTGTGTGTGTGTGTGTTTGTGTGTTTGTGTGTGTGAGTGTGTGTGTTTGTGTGTGTGTGTGTGTGTGTGTGTATGTAGGTGTGTGTTTGTGTGTGTGTGTGTGTGTGTGTGTTTGTGTGTGTTTGTGTGTTTGTGTGTGTGAGTGTTTGTGTGTGTGTTTGTGTGTGTATGTGTGTGTGTGTGTGTGTATGTAGGTGTGTGTTTGTGTGTGTGTGTGTGTGTGTTTGTGTGTTTGTGTGTGTGAGTGTTTGTGTGTGTGTTTGTGTGTGTGTGTGTGTGTGTGTGTGTGTGTATGTAGGTGTGTGTTTGTGTGTGTGTGTGTGTGTGTGTTTGTGTGTTTGTGTGTGTGAGTGTTTGTGTGTGTGTTTGTGTGTGTGTGTGTGTGTGTGTGTGTGTATGTAGGTGTGTGTGTGTGTGTGTGTGTGTGTGTATGTAGGTGTGTGTTTGTGTGTGTGTGTGTTTGTGTGTGTGAGTGTTTGTGTGTGCGCACTAACTCCTCCTGTGTGTCCTGTCCTCTCTCTGCTTCAGAGGAACAGCAGACTGCTCTTCTGACGCTCCACACCCCGGCTCTGACGCATAGAGGTACTGTCACCTGCCTCCGCTAGTGCTAGTATAGTGCTAGTGCTAGTATAGTGCTAGTGCTAGCATAGTGCTAGTGCCTCCGCTAGTGCTCGTGCTAGTGCTAGTATAGTGCTAGTGCTAGTATAGTGCTAGTGCTAGTGCTAGTATAGTGCTAGTGCCTCCGCTAGTGCTCGTGCTAGTGCTAGTATAGTGCTAGTGCTAGTATAGTGCTAGTGCCTCCGCTAGTGCTAGTGCTAGTATAGTGCTAGTGCTTGCTAGTGCCTCCGCTAGTGCTAGTGCTTGCTACTGCCTCCGCTAGTGCTAGCATAGTGCTTGCTAGTGCCTTCGCTAATGCTAGTGCTAGTGCTAATTTCTCGGCTAGTGCTAGTATAGTAATAGTGCTAGTGCTAGTGTTAGTGCTAGTGCCAGTATAGTGCTAGTGTAGTGCTAGTGCTAGTATAGTGATTGTGCGAGTATAGTGATAGTGCTAGAGCTAGTGCAGATGGTAGTATAGTGCTAGTATAGTGCTAATGCTAGTTTTAGTATAGCGCTAGTGTTACGAGTTAGTGCTAGAATACTACAATCAGCTCATCTACAATCACCAAAAAGATCTAGAGTCAAATTACCTCCAGAGTGATGATTTGAGTTGTTCTAGTCTTACATAATATTAGAGCTACTTCATTAGTTCTAAAGAATCTCCACCGCAAAGTATTAAAAAGTAATGTTAATTTTAGGGCTGCAACTATTGACTATTGTATTCGAATTTAACGCCAGTGTTAATTTCTACATCCCGAATGTATTTTATATACTTTATTTTAGATACAATTTTAACCAAAAACGGTTGAAATATGGTGACTTCTTCTAAACAGAGAATATGTATGAATAACATTTATTGAAGAAAATCAGAAATAGTGGCAATATTAAGAAAAATGTCAAAAAAGAAACTCAAATCATTTCAGCCCTTTTCATTTCAACTACCGACCTATCAGTGAATAAATTATGAAACAATATATTTTCTTTGTAATGGAGCTTTTTGTCATTTGTAAGGCAATAAGATTTGAGCTTTAGGGGATTAAATAAGTTAATTTACAATATTGTACATTTCAAAACAAGTAGTTTCAAGATATTTAATGTTGCAATATAATGTGCTACAAAATGTGTTACCGTGACAGGCCGAGGTGTGCATTCAAGTACTTTTAACCCATTTTAGACAGTCATTTTTTCCTTCCGTGTACAAATGTTGACAAAAACAACATGAGAAATGGGTTTAGTTGCCACACATGAAAGCCTCGCTCCCACTGTGCAGACGACACGGCGCAGGCAGATACAGGAGACGCTCTAAATCTTGCTGTACATTTTTATGGCCCTGTCTGTGTCGTCCAGCGGGGGGCAGCAGTGATGGAGGGGCACTTTCTTCTTCTTTGGGGCTGCTCTGTGCTCTTTGCATGTGCTCTGCTGTGTTCTGTTTCACTAGGCCTGCATTCATTTTACTAAAGAAGCACCCACGTGTCATTAAGCCTGTGTTTACACTCACATTTACAGGGAAATCTAAAGGTGTCACTTTAGTTTGAAACACTGCTGCAGGAGGTCAGGAATGAATAACTTCAACGCAAAAACAATACAGCCCTATATATGAAAAACATACACCATCTCTATTCAAATAAGGCCAAATCTACCATCAGTTAACAACGGTATCCTCAAGCCTTAGTCGTGTGAAGTCAAGCCAGTCTAATGCTAATGCTTAGTTTTGTTTGCTATTTGTAGCTTGGAAACCACCTTTGGAAGACACGTGCACAGTAAAACATGGACAAGAAAACCAATGGACATAAATTACAGACCTCAAAAGTAGCAAGAAACGTTTCGGTAACCAGGTCCTTAACTATCCAATACTAGGTTAGATATGAAACAAAGGCAGGGTTGTAACTCCTCCCTTAGGGCAGGACTAGTCGAGCTCAGGGCTTCTCAGTCCAGTACCATCAGATTGAAAATGACTTCCGATCGCAGTCAAAACGTTTCGATTTCTAAAACAGTTTCCAGACGACGGACTTTAAAACCCTTTCTACCGTTGACCACTTCTAGACAAATGAGAGATTACACCAACACTTGAGGATAAACTGTAGATTTAGTCACAGCCTCAGTCACGAGATGATTGGACGAGCGAGAACGCAGACAACAAAGACAAAAAAAGCAGCTCATTCTCACCAAACACTGACTTGTTATCAGCTGTTTCCTCTTTCTCATGCACAACACTCGTTTCAAGATCAAAATGATGATATTTTCAGAGCAGAATGCATCCAACATCGTCCAAACCCAATGCATTTCATATAGAGGTTAAAATGCGGTGTAGAGGCTTTGTTTACTCGAGCTTTAGCCTCATCTCACTGCGCCACAAACTTGGACCGACTAAAGGTCTTTGTGAATCGCTGAGCTTGTAATTCAGGTATAATTTAGATTGTAGTTATTGAGAAAACATTTGTTATGTTTGCTTGACCAGGCCCTGAGCCAGTCCAAATCACTCTAGAGGACCAGTGCCAGTCGAAACGTGGCTATAGTCGTAATATATAAAAATAAGACTGTTCACCTTCAGACCAGAGGAGAATGTAAAGTGTTTGAACAGTTGATCATGTGTGTGTTCTCCCGCAGGTCGTTTGGTGACTGCTGTTTCCTCGGCAGCCCCTTGTGCTCCGAGCTGGCAGACGTGCAGTGGTACGGACGTGACAAGGCCAAGCCCGGAACCCTGGTCTGAGTCCACCTTCTAAAGGCCCAACGCCGGCCCAACGCCGGCCCGACGCCGGCCCAACGCCGGCCCGACGCCGGCCCAACGCCGGCCTGTCCCACACAGCCATTCCTCCAACTGTCCCCTTATGTCCTCACAACCCCCACAACCAAGAACCTCACCCACAATCCTCTGGGAAGTGGACTGGGACTTAGCCAGCAGAGCTCCAGAGGCACAGCACACATGCGACTGGGCAAAACAAACAAACAAACAAACAAACAAACATGGGGAGGTTTCAGATGGAGAGCACAGAATATGTTGAGCAAAAGCAGCAAAAACTGTTTCAGGATCACACTGCAAAAACAAGAAGGAAAACGAGTTCACACAAACACACCTAGATTTGAGTAGTTTGGACTGTTTTCCGGTTTGTGCGACTTTCATTTTTGACTGGTTTTAAAGGTGCACTCTGTCACTTCACTTCACCCGCTCGTCTCCATGGAGATGTAGAAGCATAAAACGTGTCTCGCATTTGTGTTTTTATCGCTTTGAAATACATGCATTCTTACTGTGACGGTGATATGAAGGTTTAATGCCATACTGTGGAACATTCAAGCCAGAAAAATGACAGTGCACCTTTAAGACATTTCTAAATTAAAAAAGGGATAAAGGAATCTTTTATTTTTGTCCAATATATTTCATCCTCAATTTCTTTTTTTCTTTTTTAATAAATCTTTTATTTTTGTCCAATATATTTCATCCTTAATTTTCTTTTTTTTTTAATAATTTTTTTTTTTCAATACAGTTCATCCTTAATTTCTTTTTTAATAAATCTTTTCTTTTTTTCCAATATATTTCATCCTTAATTTTTTTTTTTAATAAAT
Source organism: Eucyclogobius newberryi (assembly GCF_026437365.1). NCBI lineage: Eukaryota > Metazoa > Chordata > Actinopteri > Gobiiformes > Gobiidae > Eucyclogobius > Eucyclogobius newberryi. The sequence goes on from NW_027316389.1 coordinate 32,565,436, forward strand.
CTTTTTTTTTTCAATACAGTTCATCCTTAATTTCTTTTTTAATAAATCTTTTCTTTTTTTCCAATATATTTCATCCTTAATTTTTTTTTTAATAAATATTTTTTTTTTCAATACAGTTCATCCTTAATTTTTTTTAATATTTTTTTTCTTTTTTTCCAATATATTTCATCCTTATTTTTTTTTTTTTTATAAATCTTTTTTTTTTTTTTCAATACAGTTCATCCTTAATTTCTTTTTTAATAATTTTTTTTTTTTTCAATATATATCATCCTTGATTTCTTTTTTAATACATCTTTTTTCTTTTTTAGTTTTTTACAATTAAAATAAACACCTTTTTTATTGCATTGGAGTAAGACCTATTTATTGTCCCTTTTTTCAATTATAATTTTTTCTTTCAAAATAATGCTTTTTTTTTTGCTTTCAATTTTCAAAAGTCAGTCAAGTTAAACGAAATAAAAGTGTCTGAACTACTCAAATTGGTAGTTTGAAGTGGATGTCCCGCTCCGGCCCCGCTCCGGCCCCCGCTCCGGCCCCCGCTCCGGCCCCCGCTCCGGCCCCGCTCCGGCCCCCGCTCCGGCCCCCGCTCCGGCCCCCGCTCCGGCCCCTGCACTGCCCCGTCAGACTTTACATTACCTGCTGGATTTGAGCCGCCACAATCCTGTGTCCGTCCCGTATCTTTCCACGCACCCATTTTATATTTATGAAAAAAACAGAAACGGATATGAATTATGGATACGACGCCACAACCAAAGACAACTGGGGAAAGTGACACGATTCGGGGGACATTTCCAGACGAGGACTAAAGCAATAACAAGCGTACGGACTGGGACGTTTCAGGCCCTCATGTCACACACTAATTCAAGTATCAAAAAGTGTTCAAAAGTTGGGATTTATGTCAAGATATTGTGGCACGTGTGTCGCGCAAAGACTGTACAATAAGGAACTATAAATACTGTTGAAAACCTTTTATTTTCATCCCCAAAATTTAAGAAAATCTATTGACTTCATATGTTAAAATATTAATTTATCATCTTACTCATATGTGCTATTTATCGTCCCATCATTTGTATGTGTTCTGTTTTTTAAACATAGATATTCTTTATGGTTTAATTATCAGTGCCAAACTCGCTGGTGCTTGAAATGAAATGCAAATCTTTTCCCTGAAATTTAAAGTTCTAATCGCGATCTTGCATTTTATGTGGCAATTAATTTATTTACTTTATTAACCTAAAGCACAACAAAGACACAGACAACAAGGGCCAAAACGCCAAAACGGACTATATTTAGTAGCCTGGCCAGTCACATTTTTGTTCTAATATTTCTGTTTGATTTCGAAAGCAGGATAAGTATTATATTCAACAAAAAACATTTGCAAAAGAACAAAAACAGTGCAAAATATTATGGCCAAAGATTGTAGGTTTCAGTAGGTTTTCCAGCGTCGTAAAACTGCATTAAATGTACAGCTATTGTCCAATTCTTGCTGGATTTTATTTAATTTTTTGCCATTTTCTGCTCAAAGATCTCCCCAATCGTTATGAATGACCAAAATCTAAACGGCTGGCCAGGCTAAACACGCAACATCTGCAAAACCAACAAAGCCATATGAAAAACGAAACCTTCAAATCACGCCACTAACAATCAGAAATCACAACAAAAGGTTAGAAAAGCACATTTTATTTTGGAAGTTGCATGATTCTACAGACACTTCCCCCCAGACAGACACAAACGCAGCACTACGAGTTCAAAACTGTGTTGTACAATTAACTGTCTTATTGTATTTCCCATTTTGACTGTAAAGCGATCGAACATTTGAAATCTTGGTCCAACTTTTTGTCCCTTCTGTGCAATTAAGAAGACTCCCAAACGCATGTCAGACCTCCATCTCCAGTGTGCAGACGTTTCAACCCAGTTTTTTGACCCGTTCTTTGAGCTCCGAGCCCGACGTGATGAAGTGCCACGCCCTGTCGCCTGGTTCCACACTTACCGCTGTTTCCTGTGCGCTTTTGTATCCGAGTATGTTTAAAGGACTGTGAGGTGTAGGTGGCGTTTAACATCCACTGCACCCACGGTTTTAACAACGTTTTATCTACGAGCGACTTCTGTTTCCATTCGAGTTGTTTGTGCTACGACACGTTCAGGTGCTACCATAGTTACGGCTTCTTAGACTTCATACTTACAATAGATTCAACACCAGTTCAAACCTCCCACTTAGAGCATGGAACTTCATTTCATCACTTCTGTTCAACCGTAACCACACATTTTAAAATGTTGTAGAAAAATGTGGAATTGTGGGGGAAATAACAGTTCCACAGTTAATTTATTATTTTTTCTATTAAAAAAATTGTAAAGTAACTTTACATTTTTCAAAACTGTGTTGTTGGAAATTGATGAATTTTCAAGCGGAGAAGCCGTGGATCTTGAGATTATGGAAAATAAATTATTGATGAATGTTCTCAGATATGGACTGTGTCTTTTCATTTGTGCTGGCGAGACAAGGAAGTAGAAAATGTACTGCAAAGTTGTATTACTTCAAACTCAAGTGGAGGTTAAAAGTAACATGCATATATTTAGTAAAGTATTCACAGAAAAGGTTTCAGTCATGGGCCGCAATTGTACTGTAGCTAGTTTCTGGTACTACTTGTACTACTGCAGCAGCTATCACTACTGCTACTAAAGTAAATGTTACTTAACTATTACTGCTACTACTAAAGTACTTCACTTACTACTACTACTACTCTAAAGTTTTTGGTTATTTTTTAATGGGCAGCAAACTGTAGTAGTGTAATTAGTACAACTACTATTACTGCAGCCGATATTGTTCTTACTATAAACAATGTACTAGCTGTCACCACGTGACCACTGGTGCTTTCAGTGGTTCCTAAAGTGGGGTCTGGGGCCCCCTGTGGGCCTTCAGAGGCTCTGCAGGGGCCCCCAAAGGTTTCCACGTAAGCATAACATGAAATTGTGTTTCAATCATTTTTACATAATGTATTAGTTTTAAATGTCAATGTTTGATGTGTATTAGCCCTACAAGCTGCATTATTGTTTATAAATCTAAAAGGGAAAACCGTGTGTTTTCTGATGGCCACATTAGGCCACTTTTAATATTCAACCCTCAAAAACTCTCAGATGTTTTCCTCTGGTGGAGGAAGTGTCAATAAAATGTCTTCTTGGCCCATGTGGGTGTTCCAGGTGGTCTAGTGTGTGATCTTATCAGGCGTCCGGACCCTCGCTCATGTCCCGCCCGTGTCGTCACCTCCTCCTCTCACGTGTGCTTCAGACAAGAATGTCCAAACTGCAGACACATAAGTCACTGCAGCAAAGAGGAGCCGACAGGACGTGTGCTCGGCCCCGGGGCCACAGGTTCTTCATCAAGTCATTTGATATTGTAGCTTGTTTTTTTTAAAGAAAGTAAGTTAATAATATAATGATTCCTGGAGTTATAAATGCAAACAGTTACATCTGATGTGACCAGATTTATTTGTTATGGCCTTGTAAAATGAAGATTACAGAAGGGACAATGTTAACAAATACCTCTGTGTCTACTACTACTACTACTACTACTACTACTACTACTGCTACTGCTACTGCTACTGCTACTGCTACTGCTACTGCTACTGCTACTACTACTACTACTACTGCTACTGCTACTGCTACTGCTACTGCTACTGCTACTGCTACTGCTACTACTACTACTACTACTACTACTACTACTACTACTACTACCACTCCTTCTAAAAGCTCAGGTCCTTCAGAATGTTTGCAGCTCGGCCCTCGTCAGTTTGGGTGAGGAGCTTTTCTCTTCTGTCAGTTCAAACTCACTAATGAAGTCCACATTTGTCTTTGTTCCTCCGCAGCAGCTGGAAGTGCTTAGGGCCACATGGCGTGAGAACTGCACTCAAACGCCTGGCTTTCTTCACTCCTGCAAACATCTGTACATGAGAGCAAGTAGAAATGTGTGTCGTGAACCAGGGCTGGGTCCCATGTTTGCATGATCACGTTTAATGACTGTCCAAATAGTGTTTTTCAAATTCAACTAAACAGGGTTCGAAAATGTATTGGTAAAGTACACTTAGTATTAGGATAACGTTTGGTTTCTTTTTGTTTCTTTAAATCATAAAAAACAAAGTAACACTTTTCTTCAAATTTCCATTTTTGTGAAATGTGTAAAGTGTAAAGCTGTGTAAAGGGTATTCCTGATGGCACATGCAGACTTTAAAGACAGTTACACAAAAACCAGGAGCTCGTCTGTCACTCCAGGACAAGTTCATATTGTTTTTGTAAAATCCTTTTCTGAATAACTTTAAACACGCCTTAGTTTGATGTCCTGCAGTGTGAGTAAAGTACAGCTCTAATTGGTAAAACACAACAAACTTTAGGATGGGACGGTAAATAACACTATAGACATATTTTTAAAGTCACTCAAAGATAGTAGAAGATGGATGAATGTATAAAACCTGCTGTACAGTCTGATCAAGTCCTGCTCCAAACTAGGATTAAGACAAGACTAAAGATCTAAACTAGGTCTGCAACTGGATTTTATCTGGTTTTATGCAGGACTGAACCTGGACTACACTAGATCCAAAAATATTTAAACCAAGACAAACTAGGATTATACCAGGTCTAAACCAGAAGTGAAACAGAATTAGTTCTATTACCGGTTTGACTGAACCTGGATTACATCCAAGTCTAATGCAGGACTACATTAGGTCTGAACCAGGACAGACACATAATGCTGCTCACACTTGTCCTTGTTTGATCCTGGTTTGAGCTCAGTTTAGTCCAGAGCATGGTTTGGTCCGGTCTTGGTCCTGGTTTGAATCCTGGTTTAGTCCTAGTTTAGTCTAGTTTGTGTTTTTATAACGGATAATAGATAGAAACGGCTCAATGTTTCTTGTTGGTTGAATCAGTTCTTGCAGTGAAAGTGCTGAACACAGTGACATTTGCAGGAGGAACACGTGACATTTACCAGACGTTCAGAACAGATTGAACAAAAGATGATTGATGGGACTTGATATTTAAAAGGACATTTCTGGGCAAAGCTTTTCAAAGTCCAAACACTGAAGCACACGACAATGGCGCCCTCTAGTGTTTAAATGTTGCAAACCTACGGCTGAATGTGGGAATAAAGGCAAGCAAGAGGCTTTTCTGAACAATTTAGCTAATAAAATGTAAGGAAAAAACCACAACAACCATAGCATAATATAAAATAATAATTTATATTAGAAATACTGGAAAGTATTCATACTTCAAATGTTGTGTTCCATATTTTCAAGAAGCGGCCCGTTTGTGTCTTCTGCCTCCTGGAAACAAATAGACAAAGTGTCATAGTTACATGGGGGAAATTACATAATTGTTTGACAGATTAAGAGAATAGTACATTGATTACAGTATTTTAATATATTCTTGATACATATTTTGATACAATAAATAGCAGTGCATGTGAGACTAAACGGCCTCTGCACAAAAGACACAGAAGGCACTCAAATTGTGGACCACAGTCGGCCGTGCACCTTCACTTTAAAGCCACTGACACTGGTTTGAAGACAGTGAGGTGAAGATTCTAAGCAGATGGTTTGAAAGAGGAATGTAGGAGCCAAATTTGTGAAAAAAAGAACTTTTTGAACAGAAATGGTGGTTTAAGGCATAATCAGCCTTCTGTTTACAGCAGCGTCCTCATCCAATCAAGTGAGAAAACAAACCAATCAAATGCCAATTAGGAACTTTACAATTTTGAGTATCAGTTGTACAAGTATCAGTCAGATTATAATAGGACTGTACAACAGGTTTAACGGGTAAATAAAGGGAGTTTTTACTCAGATCAGCTCCTCAGATTGAAAATTACTTATAGCAACTTTGGGCTTTTATTTTTGGAAAGTCACTTGGAAATGTTGTGGGTTCTGCTTTTGGGGCTTGTTCCTGAGAGACAAGTTCATGCCATAAATTAAGACATTTTAAGCCTTTTTACTGTTCTCTTTCACCATAATAGACCCAGTGATGAGTGAAATACCTCTCCCCCTCTCCCCCTCTCCCCCTCTCACCCTCTCACCCTGTCACCCTGTCACCCTGTCACCCTGTCACCCTCTCCCCCGTACCACTCTGCTGTAGGGACTCTGTGCTCTGGACTCGGTGCAGGAGGTGGGGGACAGGAGGGTCCTGGCTAAACTCACATCTATGCTGGACCATGAGTGTCGCCCCCTGCAGGACACTCTGTCCGCTCTGGAGAGCAGCTTCAGTGAGAGACTGAGCCACCCTCGCTGTATGAAGGAAAGGTTTCACAGGTCTTTCCTTCCTGCTTCTGTCAGACTTTATAACAAACACTGCCAGCCCTGAACATGTGCAATACTGACTTAATCATGTGCAATTACTGTCATATTCATGTGCAATTAATGTCATTCATGTGCATATAACTGATGTAAATAAGAATGTTTACTTTACCATTATTATTATTATTAGCATTATTTGTCTTATGCCAGCTATTTTTATTATTATTAATTTATTTTATCTCTATTTTCATTTTCTTCCCTCCAATCCCTATTAAGATATGAGAGGTCCTGTTTACAGGAGTTTTTTTTAATAAGAGTTTTTGTTTATAAGAGTTCTTCTATTAAGAGTGTTTTTAAACTTCCTATAAGTTATCGGTCCTTTCCTTCTGTATCTACTGCGTTGTAACACAAACATTTCCCCATGTGTGGACAATAAAGGCATATCTTATCTTATCTATCTTATCTTAGGTCAGTGTGGCTGTAGGCTTCTCCCCTCTCACCTGTTCCACTCTGCTGTAGGCCAGTGTGGCTGTAGGCCTCTCCCCTCTCACCTGTTCCACTCTGCTGTAGGCCAGTGTGGCTGTAGGCTTCTCCCCTCTCACCTGTTCCACTCTGCTGTAGGCCAGTGTGGCTGTAGGCTTCTCCCCTCTCACCTGTTCCACTCTGCTGTAGGCCAGTGTGGCTGTAGGCTTCTCCCCTCTCACCTGTTCCACTCTGCTGTAGGCCAGTGTGGCTGTAGGCTTCTCCCCTCTCACCTGTTCCACTCTGCTGTAGGCCAGTGTGGCTGTAGGCATCTCCCCTCTCACCTGTTCCACTCTGCTGTAGGCCAGTGTGGCTGTAGGCTTCTCCCCTCTCACCTGTTCCACTCTGCTGTAGGCCAGTGTGGCTGTAGGCTTCTCCCCTCTCACCTGTTCCACTCTGCTGTAGGCCAGTGTGGCTGTAGGCCTCTCCCCTCTCACCTGTTCCACTCTGCTGTAGGCCAGTGTGGCTGTAGGCTTCTCCCCTCTCACCTGTTCCACTCTGCTGTAGGCCAGTGTGGCTGTAGGCCTCTCCCCTCTCACCTGTTCCACTCTGCTGTAGGCCAGTGTGGCTGTAGGCTTCTCCCCTCTCACCTGTTCCACTCTGCTGTAGGCCAGTGTGGCTGTAGGCCTCTCCCCTCTCACCTGTTCCACTCTGCTGTAGGCCAGTGTGGCTGTAGGCTTCTCCCCTCTCACCTGTTCCACTCTGCTGTAGGCCAGTGTGGCTGTAGGCCTCTCCCCTCTCACCTGTTCCACTCTGCTGTAGGCCAGTGTGGCTGTAGGCCTCTCCCCTCTCACCTGTTCCACTCTGCTGTAGGCCAGTGTGGCTGTGTGGCTGTAGGCCTCTCCCCTCTCACCTGTTCCACTCTGCTGTAGGCCAGTGTGGCTGTGTGGCTGTAGCGCTGTAGGCCTCTCCAGCACAGGAACAGGATGTAGAGCGTGGCCAGCAGGCACAGCACTGTAAAGGTGATGGAGCTGCCCTGGGCCACATATGAAGCCACGCGCTGGAACAAACAGGTGCAGTTCAAGGTGTTGCCTGTAGTTACACTGTAGTACAGACAATGACTCTTGGATGAGAGTCGAAACGTCTATTTTTTCAAACTGAGTCCAGATGACTACAACTGAAGCTTTTTCTACTATGGAACACGCCTGGACGAATGAGGGATTACACCGACACTGTAGTACAGTGTGTGAGGGTTTACCTGCTTTACACTGAGAGCACTGGCATCTGCAGACCTGAGGCTGGTGCTTATCATGGCAGAGAATCCAAACACAAAGCTGAAGATGTTAACGCCAACCAGAGCAATAACCTACACGAGAGTGGAGTTATTACAGACAAGTAGAGTCAATGGAAGATGAGCAAACCTGAACTATAGTTATTAACATGAGGCCCGAGCACCACAAGCTGGTGAGAGGCCTATTAGCTTTGCACAGCTGCTAAAGTGCACATGCAATCCAGACTCCACAACTCCTGCACGTCCCGTGCATACTAATGAGAGGGAAACTCAAACATTAAACAAGCGCTTTACACGGGGGTGACGACTGCTCTGCACGTTGTCGCTCACTAAGTTCCCCGACTCATGAGCGGTCCGTGTCATGGTTATAATAATAATGTTAGATTTATGTTATTAGATACAACATTATTATTGTATAGAGGGCCAATAACACAGTGTGGCACGTGACTTGCCACACTGTGAGCCCAAGACACATTTTCTTTCAGGGACAATAAAGTCGTCACCAAACCTAAAAGGAGGAAGATTGGGGCACAGCATTATTGAATTAAAAAGTCCAAAATAAAAAAACACTACCGGATTTTCTTCAATAATACAATTATTTTAATTAAAGTGCGCGACAACGTAGACTACATGTTTCACATTAGCAAACAAGATTATATTTTAGATTTTACTCAACATTTTGCCTATTTCCCCCTGTTTGATCACGTTGGTGAAGTTTATATATGTGACATAGGTAGAGCTAATATACTACTGTTACCCGGACACCATACTGTAAACAAGGGCCAAAATCCATATAAATTATTATTTTAGTTTAGTTATGATTTGACAAATACACAATAACACATTTAACACATACTTAATTAAATTAATGCTTAAACTGTCATAAAAATTGTCTGACTGTTTAAATTGTCACTATTACTCAGTATTTCTTCCTGTTACTTTTATTTTTCTATTTTTATTCACAAACTGCCTCTTGACTGAGTACAGGTTATATCTTACCAAACTAAATGTTTAGAAAAAGAAAATCTGTCATATCTTTTTTACAGTAGAACTTTAATTTGACTTTGCCCTTAGGAGCCCTGAGCACATTTGTAAACGGCTCATGCTTCATATACTCATATATCATATACTGTAGCATCACGCTGAACGTGGATCATACCTTGACTTTGTTGGCCTTCCTCTGAACCTCCACTGCATAAACGCCAGAGGCCAGGTACTGCAGGAGGGACAGGAGTAAACATCAAGTGCCCACACAATATGCAAACAAAGCCTCACCATTAGACTGGACCAGACGGGCGTCGCCATAGAAACGGCACATCTGAAGCTCACACAGGTGTAGATGACAGTGGTGAGAATGCAGGCGAGCGCGCTGAGAGCCTGCACCACCTGAAGAGACACAGAGCAAGCTACAGAAGACATGTGATGATGGAGTGTGCAAAGGCTCATGGTGCTGCAGCCCATGAGCAACACACTTTACTCAGCTCCAATCCAGGGTTAAACCTCTGAGGCATAATTGTATGGTAAATATAGAAATATATTAGATACAGTTGTGGTCAAAAGTTGACATACACTTGTAAAGAACATAATGTCATGGCTCTCTTGAGTTTCCACTTATTTCTAAAACTCAAATTTTTCTCTGATAGACTGATTGGAACATGTACTTCTTTGTCACAAAAAACATTCATGAAGTTTAGTTCTTTTATGACTTTATTCTGGGTTAACAGAAAAAGTGACCAAATCTGCTGGGTCAAAACTATACATACAGCAACATGAATGAGTCATTTTGGTGACTTAGAAAGTTTTGTCAATGAAATGAGCTTCATACACGGCCTCTTGACTTCTTGTGAGTGATTATGAGTGACTATAGATGGTGACTTCTCTGAGCTCATTTAAATAGGGCTCATTGGATACAAACGCCCACAAATGCTACAATGGGAAAGTCAAAGGAGTTCAGCAAGCCAATCATTGACTTGAACAAGTCAGGAAAGTCACTTGGAGCCACTTCAAAGCAGCTGCAGGTCCCAAGAGCAACAGTGCAAACAACTGCCTGTAGGTATAAAGTCACTGCCACGATCAGGAAGAAAATGCAAGCGATCACCTGCTGCTGAGAGAACATTGGTCAGGAGGGTGAAGCGAGAACCACCAATAAGTAGATCTTCCAAGAATTAGAAGCTGTTGGAACACAAGTGTCAGTGTCCAGTCAAGCGTGTTGTGCATCACCATGGACTGAGAGGCTGCCGTGCAAGAAGGAAGCCCTTGCTCCAAAAGCAGCACGACTAAAGTTTGCTACTGATCACATGGACAAAGATAAGACCTTCTGGAGGAAAGTTCTGTGGTCAGACAAAACTAAAATTGAGCTGTTTGGCCACAATGCCCAGCAATATGTTTGGAGGAGAAAAGGTGAGGCCTTTAACCCCAAGAACAGAATGCCGACCGTCAAACACTGAGGTGGTGGTAGTATTATGCTGTGGGGCTGTTTAGCTGGCAATGGAACTGGTGCTTTACAGAGAGTAAATGGGATCATGAAGAAGGAGGATTGCCTTCAAATTCTTCAAAAAACCCTCAAATCAACAGCCCGAAGGTTGGGTCTTGGGCTCAGTTGGGTGTTCCAACAGGACAATGACCCCAAACACACATCAAAAGTGGTAATGAAATGGCTAAATTAGGTTAGAATTAAGAGTTTAGAATGGCCTTCCCAAAGTCCTGACATTGAGAACATGTGGACAATGCTGAACAAACAAGTCCATGTCAGAAAGCCAACAAATGTAACTGAACTGCACCAATTCTGTCAAGAGAAGTGGTCAAAGATTCAACCAGAAGCTTGTGGATGGATACCAAAAGTGCCTAATTGAAGTGAATATTCAATAATAAATATTAGCATTGCTGTATGTATATTTTTGACCCAGGAGATTTGGTCACTTTTTCTGTTAACCCACAAAAAAGTCATAAAAGAACCAAACTTCATGAATGTTTCTGTGACAAAGAAGTATATGTTCCAATTAGTCTATCAGAGAAAAACCAGAGTTTAAGAAATAAGTGGAAACTCAAGAGAGCCATGACATTATGTTCTTTACAAGTGTTGTCAACTTTTGACCACAACTGTATATTAGGAAACTAGGAAACGGATGAATAAATGTTTTAAAACTAAATTCTAGAAGCACCGTTTTGTTACTTGCACAAATCAACATTTTAGTTAAATATAATTTCATATTTTGGGCTCAATGGTCAAAATCCATATAAATGACACAGTGGTTTTCAGATTCTAGAATGTGATGTCATGACCACAGATGGGGCAAGAGCCAGATTTCCCTATTGATAAGATATTCCTTTATTGTCCACACATGGGGAAATTTCATGACACTGTATTTTGCCGTAAAATATTGAAAAGTTAAATTCACAAATGTTTAATCTTTAATCCAAATTTATTTGAGTGACTAGAGTCACAAACTTAAACTTAAAATACAGATTTGAGTAGTAATACAATATTAATTTTAGCTGCCCCAATCTGCATTATAGATTATTGGACTATAGAATGTTGTGATGTCATCTGAAAACCAGCAATAGTTCTGAATTGATCAATAATTATACCTGATAATGAATGATAAAACTATGACAAATATTTACCACAGGTTCTGTCCCACCAAACAAACATGAGAACATAATAACATATGCACTTTTAGGATGTTGAGAAGGAGAACTCACCCCTGAAACCAGGAGCCTTGTGTTGACCACTGCTCCAAACCAGCGGTGGATCCTGGCGTTTTCCAGATCTCCATGTGTGCCTTGTGAGCCCTGTGTGAGAGGAGCGGGCGCTGGAGGGGGCGTCTGCATGTAGACCTGGTGCAGCCCCTCCTGGAACATGTTCTGGGACATCTGTCAGATACACACAAATAAACCCAGAACGGGCCCAAACAGCACAAGGAGGAACAGCGCCTCCAACAAAGAAACACAATCTTAGATGGTCTGACTTACCTTTACACACAAGTATCCACAGACTAGGACATCACAGGTGGAAACATGTCAGCTTACAAAACCATTCAGACCATTAGAGCCCCTTTCTGCTCTTCCTGGAGTGACTTGTCCGGGCAGTTCAGTCAGGGGCCAAAGTTTAGCTCAGGTGGATCATGGGAGCTGCCGGCTCAAAGTGCAAGACTGAGGAAGTAAACAGAGAAGACTGGCTCCAGGTTTAATCAACTTAAGGGCTTATTCACGCACATTATCATCATTATCATCATTATCACTATATTATTATTAGGGCCAGAGCAAGAGTGCGAGAGCCCTATTGTAACTGTAAACCTTTGAGGGAAATTGCAAAAAGCAAGTAAAAATGATAACAAATAAGTAACTGGAATCAAAAATGAGAATTTTGTGGGCTCTAATTTTGACAACTCAGAAGCGTCACCTCAAAAATAGGAAGCTCTGGACCAGACAATTTTCAATTTAATGTACCGTAACCAGAAACATAAAGTTATGTCATATTGTGGCCCCGCCCTTAACCCTACAGGAAGTCGGCCATATTGGAACATTTACGCCACAAGAACCTGTGGAAGGTTTAGATTAGCAAAGTCAAGTATTCATCATTTTACATTGTAGAATAAAAAACTGTTGTAGTCATGTTTTTTCTTTTCTTTCTCTCTTCACTGTCTTCAAAAGAGTGTTTTGTATCTTTAAGATGAAGACGCACAGCGCTCTGTAATCCTGAATTAGCATGCCTTCTGTGCTGATAAAGCCTCATGTGCAGTGGCTGTTTAGTCTCACCTAACGCTCTTTACAACTTTCCTCACTGCATTGGGTAGAATACACTACATTGCTCTGTATTTGAGAAGGCATCTTGTCCTTAGTGTGAAGCAGTTTTATTCTTAAACTGTTGCCTGGTTTAAAATAAACAGAATTCTGTGCCATCTAAAAACCCTTTGTAGTTTTTCAGACAGTCCAGACACATAAGGGACAAAGACTCATTTTTTTCTTGGGTCCACCACATTGATATGCTCTGAGAATGCTTCCAGCTCTTGCTTCTTGATTGTCACAAATGTGCCGTCCATGTAGCAGTACCAAAGGAAGGTCAGTGTCTTCTTCTCAAACTGCTCCATGTACAAGTTGACCATGTTGGGGGACACGGGAGAGCCCATGGCACAGTACAGTATGTGGTGTTCAGACAGATGTCTAGTAGTTTGCAGATGTGTTCAGGGGTCAGCTTAGTCCTGTCCTGTTGGGTGGTGTCATCGTGCAATCTCGTCCTCACCGCTACCACTGCCTCAGAGGTCAGGACACAGGTGAACAGGGACACCACATCGTACGTTTCATATCTGGGTCCATTTGGAGATGTATTACTTTGACTACAACATTCTGTGTTTTCCACATTGTGTCCTGAGTTCCCCACCAGTGATGACAAGATTGTTGTTAAATGCTTAAAGTAATTTGTCCTTTTTCTTGTATAAATATATTCATTGTAGGAATTTAATGGTCAATAAACATGAAAGCAGATTTTTCTGACTTGGCCATTGTATTCAGGAAATGATCCCACGACACCCAGTTCTCCTCCACACTCCTTTTCCTCTGCTCCCTCCAGACATTTCACTGTAACAAGCAGCAGATTGTTATTTGTCATCTTTTTATTTGGGAAAAGTGGCAACGTGAAATTTTAGAATCCTACATGTGTCACTCTGAGTCTGAATTTCCAAATCATTCTAAATAAATAAAAGTACAGGGATGTGGGCGGGGATAGAGGGTAGGGTAAAACAGGAATTCTCTGAGCACTTGAGCCTCAGTTGCAGGACAGGATCAAGCATGCAGAAATCAAAATATAACTGATTAAAATAATTATGTAATAATAATTATCATAATATGTCCCCTTTAAAATAATATAATATATTACAAACATCTGAAAAATGCATATAAATACAATAAGTATATATATATATATATATATATATATATATATATATATATATATATACTCAAAATACAGTGCACAGAATAGTCATTCAACACTTGGATGCAATAAAAAAATCAAATAAACTTCCTTGGATACCAAAAACATCCTTTAATGAGCGAGTGATGAAAAAGAAGCTCAAACCCATTCGGTTTTCCCTGGCAGAATATCAGCGTCATCCTCGACTCCTGTTGTGTACATGTCAGCCAGCCTGCTAAAGCGCGGCCCCCAGTCCTGCAGACCCCCAAAGTCCTGGTCCAGTTCTGAGTCCGAGGAGTCCAGAGAGCTGAGAGAGTAGGCCTCTGAGCCGGCGCCCTCGAAGTCAAACACCAGCAGAGAGTCGTACAGAGGAGCGCTGGAGTCAGCGTCTGCAGCCAGCAAGTTCTACAACACATGACCACAACTGAGCCAAGAACATGCAACGTGGAAAACATGTCATTTATAGCAAAAGAAAATGTCATTCTTTCAGCCAGACAAACGTTTGAAGACTGAAGACATTTGGACACAGTAGTTTCTGAGTTTTGGATGTACTGGGATGTCACGAGCTTTATTACTCCAATTCTGTACTGCTCGTTTTATTGGCCTTCTCATACCTACTGAAGGCACATTTCACACAGCCACATGCTTTGGTCCTCACTCGGGGGTTGTACTGCAGAAGATGGATTCAATCAGAGAGCAAAGGAACTGAAGACGCTTCTTGGACGAGCGACGAAACATCTTTGTGCTTAAAACGTTTGTCCAGCTGAATTACACTACAGGGCCTACACAGCTGTGTAAATATGATAAAAAACGATGCAAATTGAGCATTTATCCAAACTTGTAAAATGTTAATTGTTAAATCAGACAAATTTGAATTTGGGTGAATTTTGTCTCGATATCATGCTATTTCTGTCTGACTGGTTATAAAACAATTTAACAAAGACAATTGACGATGATGAATCTAGATTTCTGATCATTTCATTGCTTGAATTACCCTAAAACTTAAAAAAATATTAATATTTGTATATTTTCAAGCCCACTGTCCCACTTATAGGTAAATATGTCCATTTCCAAATGAACTGAATTGCCTACTGTTTCAAAGCTGTTTACACATTATCCATGTTTTCTCTGTCAAAGCTTTGTGCTGAAACTGAAGATTTGGAAACACGCTTTTGGAAAAGGTGAAATATCAGTGCTCTCGTTAGTATTTAGAAATACCAGGATAAAACACATGACATCTTTACCTCTGAGATAAATTGCCCTATGTCTTCATTGGGCTGAGGCTGGTCGTTTGGGCGAGCGTGATCAGCAGAGACCACCTCAGTGAAGACCACCTCCTGCTGCTCATTCAGCCCCCGCTGCAGCAGACTCCGATCAAAGTCCTATGAAAGGAAATTAAGGGGGGACACATCAAACAGAAAGTGCACATAAATGCCCATGTGTGGATGCAAAGTATAATTGGCTTTTTTGTAATATATATATTATGAATTGAAAGAAAAGTGATGGCAATATTAGAACTAGCACACAAAAGGATTGTATTGTTATTCGCCTATAGCCTTTAGCCTTCAGCCTTGTACAGTCCTGTGATGATTTCTGGACTCAAAAATAGCAAAAACCTCTCAGAACTCTACCTATGACATCATATAACTGGAATAAAATGGAATAAAGTGTTTTCTGTAGCTCGGAGGGAGAGGGTTTCCAAACACGATTCATAAAGCGAGCGTGAATGAAGATAAATACAACTTCCAAAAAGTCCAATTTGAATCAAGTGTCCTTAATGCACTTACCCGGTCTTCCTCTCCACCGCCCTCCTCGTCGTAGCAGAAAATGTTGTCTCTCGATTCATCTTTAAGAAGCGCAACATTGTCTATGTGTTTTCTCCTCCTTATCAGGATCACCAGCAACAGCAGCACTGTGTGAATTGCGATGTAGAAACCTCAGAATATTACAAACAAATCAAGGTGGTTCTGGCAGAAGAAAACCATTCAGATACAAACTGTATTTTGGGAAGGAAAAATCCACATATTTAGGCATTACTGGACGAATACAGACAGAAATTAATAGAATTTTGAGGCTCGAAACTAGTATTTTTGTCGATCATTTGCAATAGAAGAGTAAACTAAGATTTCAACCATGGAAATTCAAACACGTTGCTTATTTTTGTTTTGTTTTAAAGACTTAAAAAACACCTGTTGTCAGTTCATTTTTAAAAATACATTATGGTTTATGCCAATTTGTTCTCCAGTCACCTTCATCCCGGACGTTTGTACATTCTGACCTCAGAGCATTCTAAAGGGTCACATGACTTACAAAGGAGTGTGAAAATGGCTCCCAGGACTAAGGAGACGTAGGAGAGGCGGCGGTGCAGAGGCTCAGAGCGAGGCAGGCTGCAGGTTGTCATGGCTCCCTCGCACTCACACACCTCCACCTGCAGGGAGCTGTCCTGAAAGACCGAGCCTGTGTCGTAGACCCGCAGCAGGACCGAGGACCGGCCCGGGAGCATCCGGCGCGTGGGGCTCAGAAATACTGCGTGGCCTGGAACTGAATTCATTTCTTCAGTTCAGACACATTTTACAAAACGGTTTATTTTACAATGATATGAATGATGCGGTTTTAACCTCTGCAAACTTAAGTTCTTTTTAAAGACAATATTAAAACTAGGGATGTATCAAATTTTAGTGTTGCGATTATTTTTTGTGAGAAAAACCATCACGATTGAACAATTATTGAAGATTATCGAGACTGTGACCAAACAAAAGTGAAATCTTTCATTTTCTTTCATTCCTGTGTCTGACATGTTTAAGTTAGTGACCAAATTAAACTCCCTGAGAGACAAAATAAGTTTAAATGTGACAAAAACACCCAGATAAAACAGTTCTTTACATTGAGGTCTATTTCCTGGACGATACATTGAACAAAAAATACTTAATTTTGCTTATTAAATTGTCAGGATTATTATTTTTTGGTTCTTACGATTATAATGTGACCTGAATACTCATTATTATAGCTTAATAATAACCTTGACATCCCTGGTTATGAGATCATGATGAGCTCGTGTGGTCTGTCGCCTGGTGGTCTCTGGAGCAGTGTGAGAGGAGAAAGGCTCAGTCGTCATGGTTTTAAGAACACATGGTTGACTTTAGACTCATAATCAGCTCGTTCTCTTTTGTCTTGGTGAGTCTCCTCCTCACGTTCTTTTCTTTTTCACATGTACTGACAGTTGGCTTTACGGTTTTGGCATGATTTGACTACTGCACTGATGTTATATTTGTTCAAAGCCCGCTGAATGGGCCCTTATATAATGTACTAGGTTTTTGGGGTCATTCTGCCTTCTGTTGGGTTCTTGAGTTTATTTCTTTTTCGAGTTAAGAGGTTTGCTTACATCTTCTAAATGATAGTCTTTAAAATAAACTTAACTTTACGGATGTATAAAATTGAGACAAAATTAACATTGTTTAATTGTCATTGAGTTTTGGCACTGATTCTAGGATAATCACCAAATATTGATATTTTAGTCCGGTCGCCATTAGGCAATTATAATTAATAATCTTCTTAGTCTTATTGTTTGAAACGACAAAATAATGATTACGCTTAAGATTTATCGTGGAAAATAAGTAGCATTTCCATTTGGCTATAGTTCCAAAAGCTCATTCAAATTGTAGTCTTTTACTTGACGAGTTGGTCTTGATGTTCCAGCTCTTGAAGTGCTCTCTTTGTAGTTCCACAGTAAAAGGTCCAGCGTTGCCAGGGCTGTCCGGGTCCACGATGTCCAGCTGAACAGGGTCAGGATCCACGCTGCACACACTGACTTTCCTCTGCTGGATCACCGGAGCGTTGTCGTTTACATCCAGCAGAGTCACCAGAAGAGTGCCTGTTCCTGTGGCTGGGACTGTATCTGAAACAGGACATTTATCAGGTTACACTGCACACAAACAAAAGAGTGAAACTAACAAATACACAATATTCCATAATACATATACATCTATTCAGTTTTTGTATGGCAAGGAAAGGCATGTACATGATTCTTTAAAATGTGCAGATTCTTTAAAGGGACATATCAACTTCACTTTACTAATTGAACCATGTTATAAGAGCAGTTTACTCAGTTTACTGTGTTTTGATTGAATGATTGATTGATTGATTGATTGATTGATTGATTGATTCATGCATGCATGTTTCAGTCATTTTGTATTTGTGGCTTTATTGCTCTGACATATGCCATTTTCACTTAACCCCTATCTCCGCCCACAGCTCTGTGTTTACTTGTGATTATTAAAATAAAATAATAATACCTTGGGTCATACATTTAAGGTTCAGGGAACAGGAAGTCATTATCAAGTGGTTTTAGAGCCGTATTATGGTTTTCAATGTACAAAATGTAAACTAATGATCTAGAAATGATAATGCCTTGCTTAAAGCCACAGGATGTAACTTTCAAGAGTAGGCACATCGCAGAGATTTCGTGGATTTTTAATCATAATTCTGAGCATGCATGTAGAGAGATGCTTTTTATGCCATATTGTGGAATATTACAGCCAAAGGAACAACATTTCCATGGAAACCAGCAGGTGAAGCCTCCTCCAGGTCAAGTACAAGTCAGGTTTGTGGAAATGCAAGCCCACTCACAGACAAAGGTCTCAATACATTCAGCCATTCAAAATGACAAAAAACATGGTACAGTTTTAGACAAATGTTTTGGCTAAAAGTAATGCATTGTGCCTTTAATTCGAGCGTTTAACTTCAATTAAACATTAGTAACACTAAAACAGCCATTGAATGCACTATATTGTTAGCTTTCCGTAGATCTCGTAGATTTAGTGTGAGATGATGTCATACTCTCATTTGAGAGTATGACATCATCTCACACTAAATAATAATAATATACTGAAGAGATTGTGCAGAGCAGTTACCTCACACCACATACCGTTGTCATAGGCCAAAACAAGGACAGAGTATTTGTTGTCTCGAACAAAATGTGATTCTCTGTCCATGTCACTTCGAACACTCACTCTCCCTGTGTCTGGGTCAAGGTGGAACCACCCAGCAGCATCTGTGTTCAACTTAAATCTAACACAACAAACAACAAACACGTCACTAAACTCTGTCTCTTTTGCGCAATGGAAAAGTAAAAAACCTACCGTATTTTGGTTCTTCGCGCCGTGTCGGGATCTACGGCTCTGAGGTAAGTCACAGAACTGCCAACCTGCGCATCTTCAGAGAGGGACACTTGTATTTTGGACGGAGCGAACATGGGCGGCTCGTTCTTGTCTTCCACTTTCACAGCGATCGTTGCAGTGGAGGTAGAAACCGGTCGAGTGAAGGCGGCTTCATTGGTGACCGCGACCAGCAGGGTGAAGGTGGAAGTGCTCTCGAAATCCAACTTCTGTCAACAAGAGCAGCGATTTAAGCTAAGAAAAAAGGGAATCGAAAGCTCAGATGTGTGACAAGAGTTGATCAAACCTTGAGTGTAGAAAGGATCCCCTGCATTCTGTCCGGGCCTGTGCTGATTTTGAAGTGCACTCCCTCGTTTCCTTTGACTATAGCGTATTTTGTATTGGCGTTGGCGGATCCCAGCTCATCTTCATCAGTGACTTGAAACCTGAAAACTTCAACTCCAGCCTCGTTCTCAGGGATGGTTGCAAAGGCCTGGAAAAATTCACAAATGACTTTGAATAATAGACTCTTTACAAAATTGAAGGTTCTGGAATGGAGGGAACTGAGACAAAAGTGAAGTGGAAAATAGTGGGATTTGAATGGAGGAACTTGCATTAAAATCAGAATATGACAAAATATGACAAATCAAGCTGGTTTTGTCAAATGAAAACCACTCAGAAGCATGTGAGTGACATCAGAGCCTAGTTTTAAGACATTTACTGTTGTATTTGACATTTTCTGTTTATTTAAAAGGATTTTTTTTTTTTTTTTATGAAGGCAAAATTCAGATGTTTTTGTTTTTTCTGGATAAATACTCACAGCCCACAATAGATTTTCATTTTATCAACAGATATATTAGACACTTTACCACAAATTATACTTTTTGTGAAGCTTTTATCTTCCTCCTTTGTCATAAAGAAGCAAACAAACTGACATTTCTACCCTGGGAATTCCAAATTGTTGCTTATTTTTGCATTATTAAAAGCATCTGATGTCATTTCATCATCATGTAATCATTCATTCTTCATTTTACCTCCAGTCGCCTCCACTCTGGAGTATTTTAATGGATTTACAGGGCTGAGCAATTTCTGAAAATATGTTTAAAATACATTACGTAAAATAATAATCAAACTACATTTCATGACCAATATTGTAATTGGTTGATATGAGTTAAGTTCCATTTTCATACAAATAACAATTTGTAGCAGTAAAATCTACGTGGAGACAAGAATGTATCAGATCCCCCACCCCACCCACCAGAAAAGTTACATAGTAGCTCTTTAAAAACATAGAGGAGCACTGCTGTTGTGTTGATACATAATAAGACCTAAATGGAGATACGCTCAAATAAAATAATAATAAACCAATAACTGTGGCTTTTTAACCGTTGCAATCACTGAAATTGTGATTTCTCTTCAGTTTGTATCCATCCACCACCATTCAGTCACTTCTACTGGTCTGAGATCAGTTTGGCTCTTTGTTTATAAACTTTATAAACTTTATTGGGTCTATAGGAAAGTAATATTGATAACCATTTTGATTTTAGTTTTTTTTAACAAGACAAACAATCAATCTGAAATTAAAAAAAATGTTTAAAATATTTGTATCTATACAATTTGTACTGCATTTTAACAAACAAAACGTACCGATTTGATGGTGAACTGTGGGGCGTTATCGTTGCTGTCGGTGATGGTGACAGTTGCTGTGCATGTAGTGGAAAGGCCCGCGCCGTTCATGTCGGCAGCTTGAATGATCAGCTTGTACTCTGAATGGGTCTGATGAAGAGAAGCACGGTTAAAAGGACATTTACAAGAAGAATAAAACAAACAAGACTATATATTGTGGTCAAGTAAAGCCACAACTGACAGTTTATCACTAAAATGTAGGTGTATGACTGACACAGCTGCAAATATTACGATGCAGTTGACTGATTCAACATGCAGATGGCTTGGTTTATGGTTTATATCAAATGCTCAATGTTTTATGAATAACAAATTGTGGAATACAGTATATTTCACTACAGCCTTATTTTCTTTAGCTCAAATAATGAACCCTCGCTATAACGCGGTTCACTTTTCGCGGTCTCGCTGCTTCGTGCATGCATTGTGTTCTGCATTCTGATTGGCTAAACAGTCTCTCCGCGTCTTCTCTACCTGTGTGTCAATAACGTTATGGATTAATATGTACACGTACGTAAAACCGCTTGCCAAATTGAAGTTTGCGAGGCCGGTGAGAGCGCGCGTGTGAGCTGCGGGACACGCCGGTGAGAGCGGCGCCGCGCGTGAGCTTCAATGTTTTATGGAGTATTTCATTGTATAATAACTGTAAAAAAATAAAGGTTTCTACTTTGCGGATTTCGCCTATTGCAGGTTCGTTTTGGAACGTAACCCCCGTGATAAACGAGGGTTCACTGTATAATAAAAATACCAGATTAACTCAAACATGTAGGAATCAATGAAAATACAACTTTGGGGAAAATAATGATGAGGAAACACTGTTGTAACAAGGCTAAACGTTCATTAAATTTGACTTTACATAACATTTCCCCTTTAATAATCCTGAAACTCTGGAACGTGCTTTTCCAGACACATGTACCTCTCTGTCCAGTCCTCCTCCGGTCAGACTGACCACTCCACTCAATGGGTTTATGGCAAAGGTGTAGTCGGATGGTACTTCTGGAGTTTGGGACAATATTCGATACTTGATCATGGCATGGTCCGTCTGGGGGTCATCTCTGTCTGTGGCCGTCACCCGCATGACAAAGTCCCCTGTAGAGAACAGGAAGTCCAGGTTATGTGCACTTCAAACACATCAACTCTGCTCAGGACTTCGCTCACCAGTCTTGGCACTTTCGCTGACGTTGCCGTAGGAGGAGCTCAGAGTGAATTCTGGGTGGTTGTCGTTCAGGTCGATAACGTGGATGATCAGCTCCATGGGCTCCTCAGCTTTGCTGCCGTCATGTGCATGGACGGCATGGACCCAGAGCTGCAGTACATGGACAAGACACATCCAGAGACAAAATATTACAGCTGATAACAGGTAATCAATAACAATTAAGTAACAATCTTTTTTTTCTTTCAGTCGACTAGTCCGATGATTATTTTTATTTCAATTGATATTTTTTTAAATACATTATCCATCATATAAAGGTTGAAATATGGTGAGGCTTCTAGACAGAACATATTAACAAATACAGGGTTTTATTGATGAAATATTATGTAATAAATATTTTGATTAGATTATTTTTTTATTTATTTAATAACGGCAATGTCTTTCGTATGAAACATTTTTGTAAGTACTTTAGAGTCTGTATAGTCCAGATCACAATTATGATTTTCAATTTCAAGTTTACAATTTTCATGTGAGCGCCATGTGAGCACCATGTGAGCGCCATGTGATCCATGTGAGCGCCATGTGATCCATGTGAGCGCCATGTGAGCGTCATGTGAGCGCCATGTGAGCGCCATGTGAGCGCCATGTGATCCATGTGAGCGCCATGTGAGCGTCATGTGAGCGCCATGTGAGCGCCATGTGAGCGCCATGTGAGCACCATGTGAGCACCATGTGAGCGTCATGTGAGCGCCATGTGAGCGCCATGTGAGCGCCATGTGAGCACCATGTGAGCACCATGTGAGCGTCATGTGAGCGCCATGTGAGCGCCATGTGATCCATGTGAGCGCCATGTGAGCGTCATGTGAGCGCCATGTGAGCGCCATGTGAGCACCATGTGAGCACCATGTGAGCGTCATGTGAGCGCCATGTGAGCGCCATGTGATCCATGTGAGCGCCATGTGAGCACCATGTGAGCGTCATGTGAGCGCCATGTGAGCGCCATGTGATCCATGTGAGCGTCATGTGAGCACCATGTGAGCGCCATGTGATCCATGTGAGCGCCATGTGATCCATGTGAGCGCCATGTGAGCGTCATGTGAGCGCCATGTGAGCGCCATGTGAGCGCCATGTGATCCATGTGAGCGCCATGTGAGCGTCATGTGAGCGCCATGTGAGCGCCATGTGAGCGCCATGTGAGCACCATGTGAGCACCATGTGAGCGTCATGTGAGCGCCATGTGAGCGCCATGTGATCCATGTGAGCGCCATGTGAGCGTCATGTGAGCGCCATGTGAGCACCATGTGAGCACCATGTGAGCGTCATGTGAGCGCCATGTGAGCGCCATGTGAGCGCCATGTGAGCGCCATGTGATCCATGTGAGCGCCATGTGAGCGTCATGTGAGCGCCATGTGAGCGCCATGTGAGCGCCATGTGAGCACCATGTGAGCGCCATGTGAGCACCATGTGAGCACCATGTGAGCGTCATGTGAGCGCCATGTGAGCGCCATGTGAGCGCCATGTGAGCGCCATGTGAGCACCATGTGAGCACCATGTGAGCGTCATGTGAGCGCCATGTGAGCGCCATGTGAGCGCCATGTGAGCACCATGTGAGCACCATGTGAGCGTCATGTGAGCAACCTGCAGCGTTTGAATCAGGCTCTCGACAGTTTGCTGCAATATCCTTCCGCAGTCTCATCCCCATTATACACTATAAGATAAGATAAGATAAGATATTCCTTTATTGTCCCACATGGGGAAATTTCATTGGTGCAACGCAGGTAGATACAGAGGTAGATACAGAAGAACAGATCACTATAGGAAGTCTGAAAAACACTTTCAGTAGAAGACTATGCTGTCTAACGAAAGCCTGAAGGCCAAAAGGTTCTTTAAAAAACTAGTAACGACATTTTTTTTCTTTTTTTTTTTACATTTATAATTTAAATTCTGGATACTTACTGTTTTGTGAATTTGCTTTTCTGGAATTACCAAGATGTCGATTATTGTGAAAACATTTTATTCCATTTCCCATCCAACACATTTCAAATTTGTATCTTCATTTTATTCAAGGTATATTTTAAACAGTTATAACTATGATATATTTTTGTGGTTATTTATCATGCATATTTTTGATACTTTGGTGGGACAAATAAACATTATGTTTTATCTTATAAGGTAAATGCAACCCAAATACTCGACTCCACCTGCAGGTGGATCACTAACATCCTGACGGATCGGACGCAGTGCGTGCGGCTGGGGAAGAATGTCTCGGACACACGGACCATCAGCACAAGAGCACCACGGGGCTGTGTACTTTCTCACCTGCTCTTCTCCCTATACACGAACTGCTGCACCTCCAGCCATGACTCCGTTAAACTAATCAAGTTTGCGGACGACACCACCCTCATCGGGCTCATCTCGGACGGGGATAAGTCTGCCTACAGGAGGGAGGTGGAGCGGCTGGTGTCCTGGTGCAGCGGTAACAACCTGGAGCTCAACACCCAGAGAACAGTGGAGATGGTCGTGGACTTCAGGAAAGGTAAAGCCCCCCAGCTCCCCCTCACCATCTCGGGCTCCCCCATCTCCACTGTGGAATCCCTCTGCTTTCTCGGTATCACCATCACCCAGGACCTCAAGCAGGAGCCCACCATCAGCTCTCTCACCGGGAAGGCCCAGCAGAGGATGTACTTCCTGTGGCAGCTGAAGAAAGCAAAGCTGCCAGCAGAGATGATGGTGCAGTTCTACACGACCATCATCGAGTCCATCCTCACCTCCTCCATCACTGTGTGGTATGCTGGAGCCACAGCCAGGGACAAACAGAGACTACAGCACATTGTGCCTCTGCTGAGAAGGTGATCGGCTGCAGACTTCCAGCTCTGCAGGACCTGTACGTCTCCAGGACTCTAGGACGTGCAGGTCGAATCACAGCCGACCCTTCTCCCCCAGCACACGAACTATTTGAGCCACTCCCCTCAGACAGGAGGCCACTCCCCTCAGGCAGGAGGCCACTCCCCTCAGACAGGAGGCCACTCCCCTCAGACAGGAGGCCACTCCCCTCAGGCAGGAAGCTACGGTCCATCCGGACAAGAACCTCCCGTCATAAGAACAGTTTCTTTCCTTCTGCCGTTGTACTCATGAACACTTCCTAAGCACTTTGCACTCACTGCACTGTCCACTTTTATTTCACCACATATTTAATTTTGTGTACATATCATGTCTATTTTTAACTCTACTTACCCATTTTAATACCCGGTAGTTATTTATTGTCCATTGTCTTTGTATTTATTGTTCAGTGTTATGTTTGTGTTGCACCGAACCGCCAGGACAAGTTCCTATATCCGTGAATCCTGTTCATTGATAAATGGCAATAAACTTATTCTGAAAAGTGTTAATGAATGCATTGGACATGTACATCTCAGTGCCAATAAAAACAAACTAGACAAAGTCTCTAAAAGCCTGTTGGAGCTCACATTATAGGTGTCTCTCTTCTCTCTGTCCAGCGGCTGGGTGACCTGCAGTACTCCTGACCTGCGCTCCACCGTGAACAGCCCCTCTGGAGGTTCATCCGCCCCCGGCCCTTTGATCCTGTAGTTTATCTCCACCGCTGCATCTTTGCTCGTTTTGATCTGAAAACAGTACACGACACACAGGGCACTTCAGACCGACTATGCACCAGTGGAGTGGACTTGAGCCGCACTATTTTGAGGACTTGAGACGTGACTTGGACTTGGAGGCTAGTGACGCTGGAGTCCTTCCCTCTTCTCAATCATGAGCAGGACTTTTTTAATGAAAGATCATTCACAAAAATCAAGTACATTGTGAATATACATGTTGTGTTTGCTCATTTCAATTTGAAAAGACCCTAGAACTTAGACTCGACTTGTACTTGTGAGCCACAAACTTGGGACTAAAGAAGGACTTGGACCCAGCTCTGGCTTAAAAATAGCTATGGTACTATAACAATGGAGCTATTGTAGTTGGAATATTATATATGGTAAACTACAATATGTTGATGATAAAGAAAATGTCATGTGTTTTTTTTTAACAAACCATATTTAAAAGCTAACAGAATTTTGATTCCAGTCACCAAAACATAGCCACTTTTTATTTTTTTTCTCCCAATCCTAACATAACATTCATTTAAGTACTGTATGTACCAACTTACTTTGACCATGTACTTAGGAAATGGCCCTCTGTCGTTTTCAGGGAAGTACAAAGGAGGAATCACCCACTCCCTTTTGACTCGCTTCAAGCGGCCGGACAGACGTGGAAAATGTCCTGGAGCAATGTTCTCTAGACTCGTGTCGGACACGACCTGCTTCTAAAGAAATGACAGAGTTAGACCCTTTTAAAGGCCAAGCCATCAGAATGATCCAAATTCAGGAATAGAGGCAACATCTTATCACTACAGATATTAAATAAAGAAAAGAAAATGTCCATAGTAGAAATGTCACAATTGCATTTGAGCTTCACAAAAAATATTATTTGTGGTTAAGTATGTCACAGATCTATAGATTAAATTAATTATTGTTTTAATAATAAAGATAAATAAAAACTACAGTAACTGGCTTTAAATGTATATCTGATATAACTTTTCCTTTTACCTCAAATTCGGAATTTAGAATGTTTTTGTTTTCAAACTTTTAAAGGATCAATAGAATTATACATTGGCCAAATGGCTTACGTTGTAATTGTTGCTGAGTAACTGTAGATGTGAGGACTCTGGTGGTTGAATCTGAGTCTCTGGTACAGCAACAAGCCACTGTAAAAACAAAATTACACATCCCATATTTTATTTTGTTGACAATTTGATAAACAATTTTGCCAAATTATACTTACCAAGATTTGGTGAAGGAAAACAAAGATTCCAAATGCCATATTTCAGATTGATAGTAGTAGCATTTATAAGTCCTCTGCCTTCCAAGTCGTGAGAGTGACAGCAGAGACAGCCAGGCGCTTTTAACAATAGGAAATGAGAAGCTGTTCGATGATATCAGTTTAAGGTGAACTGTTGATGTCACTCACAACACACTGGTTTGTTGATGAGGGTGAATCCTACACACCCACTTTTCTGCTTTTTTTTCTTCTTCTTCAAATAGATGTTAAAGACTTTTTTTTTACAGTAGCAATGGACTTTATGTTTATAGATTGGGTTTCATTTAAACGTTCCATTTGACTTCACATGGATATTTCAGTTTGAGTGGCGCTTAGAATGAGTTTACAAAATATCTTAAGGTTTGGCTGAGCTCCACGGATTCACTTGTTTATTTTGTCAACGGTTTCTCACACGGCTTGTGCAGTTCTCTTCAAACGGGTGAAAACGCTTTGACTAAAGGCGATTGGGGCTCATTTTACTCAGGCTTTTATTGATTTATTACTTTATTATTACTATTTTTACTATAATATGACTATTGTTATAATTTTTTACAAAAGCAATATTCCTTCTTTTAAAACTAGCAAGGTCATACTCTAAGCCTGTTTTCCACCTTCCAGTGACCGCTTACGAACAGCTAAGACCCACAGCATTTTGCCACAAACCAAAAAAATTCAGATTTAAAATTTAATACAAATTTTCAATAAAACATGGCAAAGACGTGAAATTTTCACATATTAAAAACATCAATCACATTTGGTTTTACATTAATACAAGACAAACTTTTTCACAACAGGGAAAATTGTGCAAAGACAAAAGGCAAGTTTCTTTCTTCATGATTATCAACACATCGTGTAATACTACGTAGGTGTAACTTTTCAGGCACTTTTATGGAAACGTAACATGCACTAAACAGGGATTTGGAGCTATGGAATATGTGACCGTATCATTACAGGCAACAACCGAAAGCTTCCAGCCCCTTTGTGTCCCTACCTTCGGCTCTACCTTAGCCATGGTGAGGTCTACCCAGGTCAGAGTTCAAGTATACTACAGTAACTGTGATGTCATCTCTGTACATTCGGGCGAGGTCTTCAGGCAGGGAGAGCACAGAGGCTAGTTTCTGCTGGCTCAGCTCTCCATAGTCTCCTTTACCCAGGGCCTGTCTGATGAGGTGTGTGGCCACGTTTGTGTCCAGGGCTGGGGACGCTCGGGCTTGTCGCTTCAGTAAGAGCTCATGGAGTTTACCCAACTTCAGCCGTCTCTCTGTCTGAGTGACTGGGGCCTGAGGACAAATACCAGCACAAGTCAATCATTTTAATTTTGTTTCTCCTTCACCAATAGCTTGCTTGGATTTGTATTTTGAATATTTCATGCATGTCTGCAGTAATCCTGTAATGTCTAGAGTTTATACCATTTGTATCATTATAATATATTCTTGCAACGTTTGTGGGGTCCCAAACTCTTGAGAATCCCTCTGGACAGGCTCCTGCTGTTGGACAGTCAGTGGTTTGGACAAAAGTCAATAGTGAAGCGCCCAAACCATCAAAAACAAACATAGCAAATTTAAGCATAAATATGGGCCATTTTGTTTAAAATAAGCACAGAGGAGCTTTGTGCATTGGTGGACGGGAAAGATACAGTGGGCCGCATAAGCACTAACTTGGGCACTGCGGAGCTCATTTGGTCCCATATTGTTACTCTCCCCATATGGACGAGATAATCATAATAATACAACCCTCATGGACATGGGCATTGTTGTAAAAGTTAGTTATTCGTTATAAGTTATAAAATAATGATTACCATCAAATATTATGTGGTTAATTTTTTTCCCACGCACGTAACCAGCGCAGCACCGTTACACACTCAGCTCTAAAAGCTCTTTGCTGGACACCTCCACCTCCCGCGTTGGACACTGCGCAGCCTGGACCAGACTGGACTGTGCAGACTTATGTGCTCAGCTCAGAGAGAAACATCTATTTGGGAAACCGGAAAAATCCCCACCGTGACATCACATTTACCCAAAATCCTTGTCCCAGTTTACACAAAATATGCACAGACCGACAGCACTCCGGCCACCCGGATCTGGGCACCCTGGGATGTGTAAAACAAAAGGTGATTTTTTTTTTTTTTTTACGCTCCGAGGATGCATTTCAATTTTGATTTTTTATTCATTTTATTTTTAACATTTTGGGAACTCATTGAAAAAGGGGAAATCAAACTGTTTTATTGCTCACTTCTTTCTTTGCCTGTACATGAGGCCATGACAAACATCTCCCACTGCAGGTGCTTTTGAATGTCATTGGTTCAAAAACACTATCACCATATATGGACTGGCACAATGCCACTCCAGCCTCCAGTGGCCAAGTCCAGCCTCTTCACGCTCAATTTATGGTCGTGAAGGTAGCAAAATAGCGCCGTGGCCCCGCCCCCTGGAAAAGGCCCGCCAAGTCTAGTAACTGTGCTTTTCTCCCAACTGGATTTAATAAGAGTGTGATTTCTCTGCATGTTTGATAAACTCAATTCAAAGTGCTATACATATCAATCTGGCCTGAGCCAGGTTAATTTAAATCACCATTCAAGTGGAGAGAATCGCTTGAATGCATTTTTAGAATCTTCCTCAAGCACACAATTGCAGTATATAAAGTTTGTAGCAAGTCTAACTTACTGACCTACTGCAGTCCAATGTCTGAATAGTGAAATAGTGTTTCTCTTTCAAACTAACCTGCAAATGAATCCCACTGAGATGCTCTCCAACGAGCTGCACAGCCTCTTTACTGGACAGTTCATCCCACAGACCGTCTGTGGCCAGAATGAGGAAGCGGTCCTGAGGCCGCAGCTTGTGATGGGTTATCTCAGGAATCACATCGAGGTAGGGCGGGCTGTGGTAGTCCGGAGGGATGTAATTGTACATGTTCAGAGAGTCCAGGTCCACAGTGGATTCCAGGCCGGAAATTATATTCTGCTGTAGCTCAAGACTCCATTTAAATCTCACATCACCAAACCCTCGCAATGGCATCAAAATCTAGAACACGATTAAACATACCAAAGATTAGTTCATAAATGATGTTATATTACATAGTTACAACTTGGTCACTCACCCCAAGTAGTCGCTCATCAGTGATCACTGTATCTGTCTCCGACTGTGGGTGCTGGGCCTTTATTCGCGCCACCTCTGAAGGATTCTCTGCGTTGTGGTCCCAGGATAGAGGCAGAGCACTCCATGAACCATCTTCTTCTTGAACGCCCAACACTGCCCTGCAGTCCCCCGAATTGGCCACGTGAATAGCGTCTGGGCCAACATGTGCCACACATGCTGTGCAACCAGCAAATGCCACCTGGACAGAACGGAAGAAAACGGAATTGTGTTCATATCTGTGCAAAACCAACAGTTTATTTATTGAAAGCAGAGCAATTTATTATGTTTAGGGGTGCACCAATATATTGACCCAGTATCAGTATCGACTGATATTCACATCATTGAGTAATATTGGTTTCAGTCCAAAACCACCAATATCAGTCCTATGTTAAGCCTCGGTAATGAAAGAGTTAACTCTGCAGTCCCTTCAGAAACAGGAAGAAAACAGGACAGACTGTAAACTTTAATCCAGTCCATATTCTGAGTCAGATGAACCAGAAATAATAAGGTTAGACTTTTAAAAGCTCTAGAAAAGTTTAAGATTAAACTTATCATTAAATCTACCTCTGGATCTACCTGCGTTGCACCAATGAAATTTCCCCATGTGGGACAATAAAGGAATATCTTATCTTATCTTAAATATAAGCGTGACATTATTTTACTAGTTTTCCTCCTAAACAATCAGTTTAGACATGTTTACTGCAAATAACTTAAGTGTGAGAGGTTTTAAGAAAGAAAACAGACTGAGTGATACAAAGAGACAAAAGAAGAGACTGTGGCTGCTGCTGTTACAGGACAAAGCACATTATAGCCTAACTATATCCAACATAGTGCAACATATGCCTTATCAAAGTGTATTATGCGTTCTAACTGGTTCTACTAATAGTTTTTTATCCTTATTTTAGAATTAAAATGTGTTTAGGGAGCAAAAAAAAAGTTTTAAATAACCTCTACATAGTAAGTCTCATTTTATCTTAAAGTAAATTTAAATTGTCTTTCTTTGATGCATGCCTTTTTTGATATATCTTGCTTTTATTATTGTTCATTGTTGTATGTTGCACTAAATCACCAAGTACCAGCCTGGCAATTTTGTTCACTGACAATGGAAATAAAACATTTTTGATTCTGACCACGTTTAGAAAATATTGGCCCAGTATCGGTTATTGACCAAAGCTTTTCCCATAACATTGGGTTCGGCCCAAATGTCCATATCGGTGCACCTCCAATTATGTTCTACCTGAATGGCTGTGCTTTTCATCAAACTGTTTGAAAGTGGAACCTGGGCCTCCAAAGAAATGTCAGCATCAAGTCTTTTGAAGGCAAGATCCAGGACATCAGAGGGGCTAAAGAAATATTGCAAAATGAGTAATAAAGTATATTCCAAACATTGCTGACAAATGATAGAATGCATTCTGTAGGTTAGTGATAGATGCCCGTCAGCGCCCATAAAAGGAATGAAATTTAGGATTGTTGTGTCAGTATTTTGTAGTAATGGTCAACCAAAAGAAGGCCGACAAGCTGAAGCTTCTATTTTCAGTACACCGAAATAAAACAGCAAATAATTCATCTGACTTGCCTCAAGCCTTTACCATGTTCTTCACAGTCTAGAAGCTCCTGCCAGAAAACACGCAGGTGTTCAATGTAGAGCGATGCTGATTCTCTGTAGTTATAGTCCGAGTGGTGTTTATACCACTGCAGAATGGGAGGAACAGCTTTTCCCTGTTCCATGCATCGCTCCAGCTCCTCCAGGTTCTGCTGTGGCATCATCCCGACAGCTATGTAGTACAACAGTCTCTCACTGACCGCCTGTGCACAAGCCCAGCCCCCGTGTCCATCGAACACTCCAAATATCATTCCCTTTGACTAAAACAATAAAAACAAAGTGTTATATGTCCTGTAAGCATGAGGAATACACCAATAGGTTAAGTTTGGAGTGCACCTGTAGACATGTGGCTGCACTGCGGCGATCCTCATTCGGAGTATTGGCAGCTACCTGGTTGCTCTCAAACTTCCTCACAGAGCTGAGACCCCGGCCATCAAACTCTGGCACACTTACACTCTGCAACACACCAGAGAAAAAGAACCGTTGGATTTATTATTAATTGTTCTATGATGATTTCTTACTTATCTTTGAGGTATTGTTTTCTTGTTTCTTACTTGCTCGTTCAATCTGAGGAGGCTGTTGATTTGCAACTGGCTGAGTTGAAAGTCAAAATCCTGATGAGTTGAAAAGCTGCGGGTTCTCGGAGAGGTGTTAATCCAGGATGACACGTGACAGTACTGGCCGCGTTGAGTCGTGTGGTTTGATAAAAATGCAGCAAGTGGAAGACACTTGAAATCAACAATGTTTTAAAAACAGATTAGTACATTGATGTAAGGGCTAAGTTGAGAGTAAGCGGACAGACCTGTGATGAGGCAGGTGCAGAGCTGATCCGTGAGCAATAAGCTCTTTGAAGGATGCTGGCGCCCACACGCCCAGACATGTCCGATAAAATGCTCCTGGTAAAGTGACACGGGTGGATTATACCTCGATTATTACTGAAACAAGAACACAATACAAACATAAAACAGTGTAATTCTTAAGTTCTAAATATGCGAAACAATGACAAACAATACAACTGATCAGCTGTAAGTGTGTATATGTACAGTAGCGCAACGCTAGTTATATGATGCTAATGAATGCTAGCCTGCTAGCTATGCAAAGTTTACCATTCACAGTACAGTTTTATATACACTATACGTATTTACACCGTGATCCAAACATGCGTGTGTAAGACAGCGTAACAAGTTAAATACCTAAAAATACGTTACAATTTTGTGCACTGCACAAAATTGAGAGGATGTTCATCAAAACAAACCAGCTGCTGCTGCATCCCTCACCACGCTCGTGTGACGTCATCACACGCACTGCCCGCGCGCTTCAGCCGAAAAGAACATCATTCATTTATCATTTTCAAAATTATATTTATTTTTGGTTGGAATAGTCTTAAAGCAAATATTTTGCAAATATTACAATATTTTTTAAATTTAAAATTATAGGTGTAATTTTTGAACGGGCCAGCTGTGGCGCCATAACCACCTACTAGCTTTAGCCAATGTGACGTTTGAAATGAAGCGGTCACGATGTAGGACACCTTATTTAGTAAGAATATTGTAAAACGCTTTATTGAGTAATGAATAACTTGAGTGAGATGGACAAGAGCCGAGCAGTGGATGGCAGAAGTCGAAATAGTGAGTTACAATCAATAAATGTATTACACCAGGGGTTCGTGAACAAAGCAAACAAAAATGAAATACATGATTCGTTTTCAGCCATTAGAACAGATCTCAGTTTGCTTCTTGAGTGTCTGAAGTTCCAAATGAAATGTCCAGACCTACAAAAACAAGCCCTGCTAACCATTCACTCAATCTGTGAAAAGAGAGGTAAGATATGTATGTGACTGTTACTACCAAGGCAACAAAGTATGAATGCAGAACAAACTTAATAACAACGTATTCTTGTTTGTTCAGAGGACAATGTGGAGCTTTTAAGAGAAATGGGAGGTGTAGCATTTCTGTTGAACCTCTCCAAGTCCAGCATTGTCCAGTCAGATGTGAAGGAGACGGCTCTCTTCACACTGGGGACTGTGGCAGAGGCCAACGGTAAGAGCCTGGTCATACTCACACAAAACATGCAAAATAGTTCACCTTTATTTTGAGTTTTTTGTAAATATTGGGTTAAGATACTGTTGCTTATTTGTTATTTATTTTGCAGTCTATTGCAAGAACTCACTGTGCAAGAAGGAGATGTTCACAGACCTGGCTCACTGGCTGGTGACAGAAGAGGCTCCACTGACAAAGAAGAGAGTTACCGTCTATTTTCTGTCCGTTCTGGTGTCCAACAACAGTGAGCGCAAACTCTTGTGAAGAAATACATATAGTTCGTGATTAACATGTTTTAGGACATGATTTTTAGTATTTAAAGATCTGGTTTGTAAGTAAGTTGTGTTGCCAGAGCATTAACCTGCAGACTGAGGACACATATCAGTGTTTGTCCTTCTCAGTTTGTGGTCAGGTCATGGGTCATGGGTCATGGGTCATGTCCTCTCACTGAGCTGCAGAGGCCCAACTAGAGCTGGAACATGATTGGTGCAGGAGCTGGGCTTTAGGCAGTGACTGTTCAGATCATGTTTGAACACACTGGACTTTGAAACTGACGTGAGGCTCATTCTGCTTTCTGATTGGAGAATCATCTAAAGAACCAAAACACCAAAAGTTATTACATCAACAACATATCCATCGTGTCCAATGTTTTTGTAATTAAGAGTAAGGCATTGCATTGGCATTAGTAACATCTATATTTGATTGGAACACGTTTACCTCGTATCTGAGGACACTTGAGTACATAGTCATTCTACCTCCCTTTAAAGGTCCACTATGTTACGTTTCTGGTGAGGGGTCTGATACCTGCTTGTCTGCATACAAATAGTATTGCTTAATCTGGATTGTACCACAGTCTGGCTTTACACTTGTATATTATTTATTATAAAAATGAAGTAAGTTTTTAAATTGAAAAATATGACAACATGCATTCTTGTTGTGAGTAAGATCATGTCACCAGGGTTACTTTTTAATGACAAAAATGTATTACTTAATTTTGGGATTTCAATATTCAGATTGCATAAAATGACATTATGTTTCTTTTTTCTTTTAAGATTACATGACAAGTTAAAGCAATTTTCATTCTTATTTTGCATCCTTTTTAATAGTAATAGTTGTTGCTCAATTTTCATACAACAATTGTGATATCTGCTTATAAGTCCTCTGCTCTTTTGGTAAGCACTGACATAGTTGCTGTTGCAGAATTAGGACAGACACTGGCCCAAAACACAGCCTGCCTGGATATACTTCTCAACCTGTTCAGGTACTATCTTCAGTTCCAGTGACACTTTGAGCGTCGCCGTGTGAGCCTCATTGTGCTCTTTACTGTCAGAGCCACATTCCCACTGGCTGCAGAAGGCACTTTCAAACAGGGCAACTCCACCCAGCTACATCAGCTTTGGTCATCTGTGTCCAGTGCCCTGTGCGGATGTGTGAATAATCCTCAGAATGGTATTATGACAGAGCAGTACAAATAAATTACTGTCAGACATTTATGTATTTTACATAATTCATTAAGATGTATTTCCTTTTCCATTAGAGGAAGGACAGCGCGCCTGTGTGTTTGTGTTTCCAACTGTGAAAAACTGGATTCAGCAGATTTCTCTTCCTCAAACGGAGATATGTCAGCCCATATGCTCCTTCATTGCGATGACTGTAGCACATAACCGTAAGTACAGAAGGAATTAGCCAACTTAACGTGGATCAGATGTTGATTTAACTGGAATACAATCAGTTTAAACTATGATGTTTGATGGTCTCTACACAAATGTCTAAAGTACCCTGTAAATGTAAAGGCAAATTGCATTCAGAGATGTAAAGGAAAACAAAAAAGGCAAAATCACACACTCTTCAATACAACTCAGCTTTATTACAGATATTCTAATATATGTTGCTTAAATGTATCTCACTTTTTCTCACTATAAATGCTGCTAAATGTGCTCGTCGTTGCAACCTAATATTGCCTGTAAAACTGTTAGCTAGTAATTGTACTGTGACTTAAACACCTATAATTTGTTGATGATGATTATTTGATACATTCTCATGGCCATTAATAGAACTGCATTTATTATTTTTGTTAAATTGTGTGCATTATACTTTCTTCTTGTATTTATTGACTTGCTTGAATTAACTGAGTGAACGAAATACTTTAAAGCTGCATTATGCCACTTTTATGTTATTGCATTACCACAGTAAGGCATTAAACGTGTCCAGCTCCACTGAGACAAGCACGTGATGCCACAAGGCTAAGTTACATGTGAGATCTGTGGAGAGGCGAGCTTAAGAATGTTGGTGAATCATTCCAGGTAAAGCAAGTCCCATAGTGCTCCAAAAACACTAAGCTGGACTAGCTGGACAATGGGAAAATTACCCAATGTTGTAAGTAAAAGTATAGATACAGGAGCAACAAATACTCTAAAAGTAACAGTTTAATTTTAGCACTATTTGAGAACTATTAAAGCATAAAATTGTAATCTTGATCAGAAGCTATTTTCCTGGTCATTTTTACAGACAATTTTACAGCCGGGACTTGAAACTCAAAAAATGTCACCATAAATGTTCTAAAATCTAAACACCTTAGCCATTTCAGCTGGTCTAAAACACTTTTCAGTCCAGTTAATAAATGTAGCGCCGTATAAATCAGATTCCTGCTCTCACTTATGTTACTTTCCACCACTGATGTAAACAGAATCTGCCATGTGGAAAACTCAAATACTTGTGTGTACATTTCAGAGCTGATCATTAATAGTGCCTATAATAGTGACGTGAATGTATTGACAGTATGTGTTATCTTCACATAACATCTGAGGGCTCATGCTGTGTCTGTTTTTACAGCTTGTGTCCAGGAGAGCTTTGCCGCTTCAGGGGGACTGGAAAATCTCACGCTGGCCCTGATTCGGTTTTGTCTCGGGTCAGAGACGAGCTTGCTGTCCTGCCAACTGGCTGTGTCCACTTCCAAAACCCTGTCGGCTTGTATCAGTGATAACCGTGGGTAGAGGTTTCCCAAAGGCTGGTTGACACATGCTGCAAAAACACCATTCATCATGTTGTGCTTCTCTCTCTCTTCAATAGCTGCTCTTGCTGCAGAGCTGGCAAAGTATGAGGTCATCTGTCACCTTTTTTCATTGCTCATTAACACAAAACTGGAGTCCGAGGAAAGGCTGTCTGTGTTACTAACCATGGGCCACTGCACAGAAGCCTCAGGTAAATCATTCTTCTACATCTCCACATCAGTTTACAGCTTATTTTTTATGTTTCTATGAACCACTAGTCAAACTGTGACATCATCAACATTCAACAAAAATTCAACCATGGTCAAAATGCGGTGAAATATGTGTTCATGCCTGAAACTGAGGACTTCTAGGGCTGAACCCAATGATCTAGTTGTGATTTATGGACACAGACAGGTTTTATTGTCGTACAGATACAAGTGTACATAAAAGCATATTTTGTTGTACGAGACATCTCACAATCTTTACGATTGTGATTAGATTAGCAATAGGGCTACAACAATTGGCTAATAGTAGACTTATTTTGAAAATGGTGGTAATTATTAACTGGACAATACTAAAACACATACAAAAATAAATATTTTTTTATAACAAACAGTGGAATCAGAATGTTTAAAAAAAGCAAACTGGCAGATTTTCATCAATATTTATAACCATTCATTCACAATATTTAAACCTTTTATTTGCTCAAAATGTGTTTTAAAAGTGCCATTGTACAATAGAAGTAATATTTTTACTAAATGAATCAATAATCAATGATAGTAACTGTTACTTTTGAACCTTTGTTCAAAGTGCACATGTTAAACACACCCAGAAACATTAACATTTGAGAGTGAACAATTTAGTAGAGTTTTTTTTCTACAGAAAAGGCTGCATATTTGGTTATTTATAGAGGACATTTTACTCAAATCATGACAGTGTTTGTGACCATTCAAATTGTGATTTTGTTTCGATTGCAATTAATCTCGCAGCCTTAGTTTTAGCAAAAGTAACAATAATTTTGCATCTTGAAAACTTTCGCCATACATCAAATACTTTCTGAACTTACTGAATGTATTTCTGAATGTCTTTCCGTGTTTCGAAGAGGAACACCAGAAGCAGTTGGTGCAAATCGGCAGCCTTCCTGTGATCATAACTCTACTCACAGAAGACGGCAGTGAAGAGGTCCGAAAGGCCGCCACCTTCATTTTACAGACTTGCAAACAGGCCAGTAAGTCAAAGCATTTTACAGTATAGTACGTGTCAAAAGTACTCCAAATAATATGAATGCTTTTGTTTCTTTTCCTATGAAGCAAACACCTTGGGAGGTCCTGACGTAAAGGAGAGAGAAAATGAAAATACCATTTCGGACACAAACATTGAAATGTACCAAAAATCTGCAGAAGATATACTGCATAGAATTGACCAGCTTGAGAAGAAACAGGTATTTGTTTGCTCATTTATAAGTCAGATAGCGGCATGACATTAGTTTTGACTTGTTTTTTGTTTTGTTTCAGGCTGAAGCTGAACGGGAACTTGCACGCACACAAGAATCGACATATTACTTATCTCCTCAAACCGAAATGGCACCAGAGGGCGAGGCGTGTGAGAGCGATGACGAACCTTTAATCATAAGAGTGAATAGAAAAATAAACAGCAGTAAAATGAAGAAAAGTAGCGTGGAAGATGAGGCTAATAATGCAGGGGGTGAGACTCCCTGGTGGGCCGTGTACAACAGCACCAGAGCACTAAGTACTTCCAATGGGCAGAAGCTGGAGGGAGCCAGAGAGCCACTGGAAAAGGGGTGAGCAGATCACGCTGAACTGAAATACGTTACACTACTACATTACACAAAACTGAAAACTATCTTTGCATTTTCTTCTTTAGTCAGCCGTTTAGAATACCTGTTCCACCGAATGCACCAAGGGATTCTGCTGAGGGCGGTAAGAACCTTCACTAAAGGGCTCGTGACAAGTTGGAACTATTCATTTTACTAAATCACAGTTAGAATAATTGTAATCTGCCAATTGTTCTCCGTAGTGTGCTGTCATCAATAAAGTCAAAACAAGAAAAGCATTAAAACATGTCATACGCAAGGAATATATTTGCTTATCGGAAAAGTGAAGGGGCTACCCTTAACAAACATAATCTATTTGTTTGTTTTTTAGATTTGAGGACTGAAATAAATGATGCTGGTAAAGAGGAGTCAATTTCGGATGTCAGGTGTACAGGTAAGGACTAGATATGTGTGCACCAAAACAGTCTTATTTGTTTCTCTATCTTTTAACTTCCACTTATCACTCTAAAATCTTAGTTTTTATCCCTTTTAACTTTACCATTTTCTACACTTTTCACTATCTAAAACAAATTACAACCAGTCAAAACGACTCATTTGAAGAGTACTGAAAAGTGTACAAAAGTAAAAATTTAAAAATCGATTCATAAAAGTATAATAACACAACAGCAACGACAGTAACGCTTTAAAATAAGGTTTCTTATAAGGCGTTAATAAGCACTTGTTATTAGTTTATAAGCACTTAGATGAGCATTTATAGATGGCTTAATACATGAAGCCCTAAATGTTTGTAAGAGTATTAATAAGCTGCTCATTAAACTGTG
Source organism: Eucyclogobius newberryi (assembly GCF_026437365.1). Classification (NCBI taxonomy): domain Eukaryota; kingdom Metazoa; phylum Chordata; class Actinopteri; order Gobiiformes; family Gobiidae; genus Eucyclogobius; species Eucyclogobius newberryi. The sequence goes on from NW_027316389.1 coordinate 32,604,606, forward strand.
TTCAATGATAAAGTGAGACAAAGTTTTCTGAGCAACCTTATGAGTTTCTTTCTATCCCTGGTTATGTAATGCAAAGGTGAGTAGTAAAGAGGAATAAGACATGGTACACCTTATACGCTCAACTTTATTTTGTGTTTTAATTCCATTGCCCTGCATAAACCTCTTTTCCTTTGTCTCTCATGTGCCAGGTTGTGTGTTGCGTTTGGACGAGGTGGACAGTCGCACGTTCTGGTCTCTGCAGAGCTCCTGCGCCCACAGCTGTGATATGCATCGAGCCCTGAAGGAGGCCACGGAGCGCTACACTGCTCAGCGCTGCAGCGTATTCACCCAACAAGAGCACCCGCCCGGCAGCACCCAGGAGCTGACAAACCCCAGCTCTGACACGGATCCCACAGCACAGTCACATAAAAACCAGAGAGGTTAGGCCAGACTGTACTCAAAATGTACACTCTCCACAGTTTTACATAACCATTATGTAACATCCTTACCATGCTTTTTTTGTAAGTACGCCCACCAAGTATCTAATGACACTCTCTTTGTTAAAGAGGTCAGCCTGACTCCAAGAAAGAAGCTAAGTCAAGTTAAACGCTTCCAGGCGGCAGAGCAAAGGGTAAAGGCCAAAGGTATGAGATGGAAGATTACAGTAACTCGTCGCTCGTGTTATTAGAATATTGTCTTCTCATCATAAACAAAATTAGAGTTGGAAAAGGCTCTGTCAGTGCCCTTTTGTGCCAGAAACTATGTTCTTACTCTTAGGTAAACGTTTGCACAGGAAGAAATGACTAATTATGAAACCATTATTTGTAAGTGTACGGTTTAATTAAAAATATATGTACATATAAATATATCTCCGAACCCTATAGTTTTATACTGCTATTTATGGCTGTGAAATTGTGAAAATCTTTGTTTAGCTTCCATTGCTTGGTTAAAATATGTAAAGGGACTTTGAGTGATTATGTAGTTTGTTCTGTGTTTAATCCTATTCTCAAAATGTTATTAACCCACTATAAGAGAGGTAAAGATAAAGGTATGAAATGGGTTTCCTGTACGAAAGGGGCACTTAGTTGTCAGGGTCGGATTATTCTATGCATTACATTATTTTAAGAAGGCTAGAGCTGTTCAGAAGGCATTTCTAATTGATTATACACGGGTCTTTTTCTTGTGATAGTCAGATTAACTCCTCTCCACAAAGGAATGAAAACTGCACAACCTGCTTTTTGTCAAAGAACTGGTGAGAGGTTTTGTTGCTCTGCTTTTTAACCATTTGATAAGTTGGGCTGTCTTAACCCCAGTTCTGTTCTGTTTCTTCTTAGCTCCAGTTTTCCATCGGTCTCATCCTTCTGAAAGTAGGTATAAATACAGGGAGTATTTGGCTCTATACAGTTTGCTTTTCGTGTGTCATAACTTTGGGGCTGTGATGGGAGCTGTCGTGACCTGCGCAGTGTTTTCTGGCAGACAGCTCACCAAAGAGCAGATGGAATGTTGAGTTTGAGCCAGGGTTTTCACAGTGTAGGCCAGACCAGAGCGCCACAGCTGTATTCATCTCCTTCACATGCAAAAAGTGTCTGTGTCCGACAGACACAATTATGCAAAAAGTGTTTCCTGCTTGTAAAAGTTGCAGAGGTGTCAACAGTGTGGCTGCAAAAACACTTGAGAGTACAGTAACACTTGAGAGTACAGTAACACTTGTGAGTACAGTAACACTTGAGAGTACAGTAACACTTGAGAGTACAGTAACACTTGTGAGTACAGTAACACTTGTGAGTACAGTAACACTTGAGAGTACAGTAACACTTGTGAGTACAGTAACACTTGTGAGTACAGTAACACTTGTGAGTACAGTAACACTTGAGAGTACAGTAACACTTGTGAGTACAGTAACACTTGTGAGTACAGTAACACTTTTCCCATTATTATCCATTGTACATTTGCTTGTCATTTAATGCTGTGTAGAGCTCAAAGAGAGTAGGTTGAAGCAATAGTTAATTGGCTCCTCCCCCATCACAGACACACAACACCCCTTAATTGTCCATGTGCTAGAATTTTTGCTTTGTCTGTGACTAGACATGCATTTACCTGTTTACGGTTCACATTTTGTTGAAAATGTTAAGCCAAAGTGAACTAAGGGATTATATTCCACCTTATTTTACAAATTGATTAAATTAATGAACCATATACCAATGTCAATGTGTGACATCTGATATCAAAGGGGACATTTTTTATGCAAAAAGTAATGCTATCAAGGCTTCCTGTTTTCACCTGCCCCCCATCCTCGCCCACTTCCTTATACTTGGGTTAAACATGATGAGTAGGGTAGGATTCTAAAATGTCATATTGCCACTTTTGCATGTACATAAAATCTGCATTGTCACAGGGAAACGTCACTATGTAAAGGGCGGGGCTTATCAGTTCGGCAGTTTTGAACAGGAAGTGAATAAATCTGTTTCTATTACTAAGCTATTTTTTATCTGTATTGCAGTTTACAATGAACAAAATGTAAAATGATTGTGTCATAGTTCAATACTAAGAACCTGGGGGGAAGTATAATATGTCTCCTTTAAGAAAGACTTTTCTTGTTACATAACATCAGCAAAGTGCAAAAGAAAACCTTTTCCAGATGACCCGTCAGATGGAAATACGGAAACCAAGGCTGGTTCAAATGTAACATCTTTACATTTTTAACATCACGGACACATAGATTGCTGTTGTTACTTGATTGTTGTTTCTACAGTTTAACTCCCAGAGGAGGAAAAGGCAGGACTTCAGCCGTGAGGAGGAGCTGTACTTACTGTGCGGAGTCAAGACGTACGGCTCCTCCTGGAATGCCATCTTGTGGTCCTACCCCTTTCAACCCGGTCGCACCAATGTGGACCTGGCACACAAGTACAGACGTCTCATGGTAATCTGAGAACATGTGTTTGGCCCAAAGGAGAAACACTTATACTTCACTTATCCATTTACTCTCTTTTTATTCTAGAATAACAAAGCACAAGGTGAAAGTGTGTGAGAATTCTCTCTAAAAAGATGAACTCCAAAAAGTCAAGTATATATATATATATTCAGTATTTATTTTCAATATATTTACATCATTGTAAACAACCCCAAATGTGTTCCATATTTATTTATTGTGTTTTGTATTTTGCATGAATTGTTTTCTCAGAACTGTTCCATTAAAGCAAACATTTTCTCTGCAGTCACTTCTTGCCTCCGTTATGCAAATGAACGCCTGGAAACCGTAGCACCAAAACCTTTGAAACGTTGTAATTTTAAAGTGCATAAAGGTTTAAATGTACAGGAAATAGAGTTCTAAAAAGTAATCCTTCTATCTATGTCATCAATAAGCGACATTCTATCGAAAATGCAGGGAACTTTATCGAAACCAACTCAAAACTATAGAAACAGCCTGTAATAGACACATCTAATGCTTACAGAAAAGTGTATAGTTTTCCAGTTAAACGTAAGCCTCTGCTCTGTGTTAGCATCTCAGTTGCCAGCTCAGGGCTTGACTCAGTGCTACGCTGACATCACATGGCCGATCCCACTCCATGGAGACTTGAGATCATGTTGCCTAAGCATGGGGCTTATTCTTCTGCACATACTCTGTCAGACAGGGTGTGGCAGAGGCGGAGGACTGAAAATGATCACGTTATTAGGTCAAACACTGGACGGGAATGAGTACATCTCCCATCTTTGTGTTTTTGGGCTGTTGTCAGATTGTGGAATTGATGAGGTCAGGAGCCAAATTTGTGTAGTGAAAGTATAAAGTATTCATGAAAAACACAACTTCAAAGCTATTTTAGTCGCATTTTAGATCAGTGTTTACATATTCTGAGCTCAAGCCAATTAGAGCAGGTTATTAGGTGTGTTTGTGTGAGTGTTTGTTCATATAAAATGTGTAAATACAGCGGTCATGGATTGGGGCAATTGGGATAAATCTATGGATTTAAATGTAGCTAATTACAATTACAAGCCAGAATTCAATTACCAGTACAAATACATCATCATACATCGTTTAAAAATCAACTCAAAAAAGTGAACCACCCAAAAAATGCACTTATAAGTTACTTTCCACCTCAGATTAAATGTAATGTTTTTTGGGTTTTTTTTTATTAAAGAAATTAAAGAAAAAATCCTGACTTTACCCTGAAAAGTGTTAAACCTGTTCTGTTTACTACTGTCCATTACCCTTGAAGGGGACATATGCTAAACAACTATAATGAGCGTTTAACCTCGTTTCCTCATTATTAGTTTCCTCAAAATGATATACTGAATACTGTAATGCTGTATTGTTCTGTAACTGAGGCTCGAGTGATCAGAAAATTCATGTTTTCACCTACCCCCAATCCCCGCCCACATCTGTACTTTGGATTTGGACACCAAGTAAATGACAATCTGCTGCTTGTTACAGTGGAATGTCACTATGAGGAGGCGGGGCATATCACTTCTGCTATTTAGAACAGGAAGTCAATGGACCCATTTCTATAACTAAGCCGTTTTCAATATTGTGGTTTACAGGTGACAAAATGGAATGGATGATCTAAAGTTAAATCCCAAGTACATTGGGGGGGAAAGCACAATATGTCTCCTTTAACAAACTTTGGGATACTAGTCCTTACGAATGAGCATTTTAGGGTTATTTTAAATTCCAGACAAGTTTGTTAAGTGAAAATAGCCCCTCATACCAGGAGACTGACTCGTGTTGAATGCCATGTTGTCGCCAGGATTGCAAAGCAGTGAGTGAATGGAGAATGTGGCGAGAGGCGTGCACTGAGCAGATTCTCATGGAGCCACAGCGTCCCAGGGAAGACTTTTGACCCTCTGAAATCCCCCCTCCTCTGGAAAGAATGTACCCCCTCCTCTTCCTCCTCCTCCATCCATCCATCTATCTCCCACAAGAGCATGAGGTGGTTTTACACTGGCTGCCATTTTATTTCCATATGTACATTGTTCCCCGTCACATACAGTCCATGTGTGTAGAGCTGTACTGGACATGCAAACTGGACACAGACCGAGCTCTGTTATCTTGGGACAATTACATAATACATTGCACATCACCATTTATTATGTTTAGTTATTGCATGTTACAAATATTTAGTATTGTATACATTGTAAACACAAAATTGTCTCCAATTATTTGTATCATAACATTTTATTTTTACAAGCAAGTCCCCCACACAATTAAATCTTCCCTTATGAAAATATAAAAAGTTATCCCTCAAACAAAGACCAAACATGAACATTGAACTGCAGGCCAAATGTTGATTTAGCAACTCCCTTTTTCTGGCTCTCAATTCCACATTTAGTATGTTATTATGGTCATCCACCAAAAGGAATGTATTCACTTTGTACATGTTCCTTACTTTTCTCTTAATGTTTGTATGAGCCTTGCATACAGACATTAGCTTCACTTGAATCACTCATCTGCTTCCAGGTTTGCTGAACTTCATTGCTGAGACTGACGTCTCTATTGTCCAACACTGTTACATAGGACTTTTCTCCGTGTATTCATATCCCTTGTCCACATCCTTGCACATAGCGTTAACCCAACAACAATCATAGAAAATTATAACAATTGTTATTATATCATTAGTAGGCCACGTTAGGTGACAAAAATATAAGTCTGTAATTTTCAGGATTGATTTGAGGTTTAGAGACTTCATCCAAAATGTCAATGGCATCCTTGAGGATTCACATGAGCAGGTCAGAGGAGGCGTTGATGTCCATGAGAGGAGAGGCGTCCGGAACCTTCACGTCATTCATTATGAGATCAGACACAAGGCCGTTCCCTGTCAGCTCCAGCTGTTTTAACAATGTGCTCACGTTTTCTTCACTGGCGTCGTTTACTACTACTGTCTCGGGGGTGACATTGCACAGGAGGGGCTCAGGCTCAGGCTCAGGAGCGCTGAGGTCCAACAGAGGGGTGGGCTCTGGGGCTGCCTCGGAGGTCAGCAGGTTGGTGTCTGGTTCTGGGAAACACTCTGGGACTGGCACTAACTCCAACTCGGGCACATACATCTCCATGGGCTCAGATTTATAACATGCGACAAGTTCTGGGATCTCAAAGGGCATGGCATCTGGAACAGGTTCTGGGATCTCCTCTGGGGTAGTGCAGGGGAGCGCTTCAGGCTCTGGGATGGGCTCTGTCTCCAGGACCACAGGCACTGCACATGGGACAGGCTCTTGCTCCAGGACCTCCTCAGGGATTGGGCATGGGACAGGCTCTGGTACTGGTTCAGGGAGGGCTTCTGGGGCTGGGAGAAGTTCAGGGATCTCTGGCATGGGACACAGGACCGGCTCTGTTACAGGGAAATAACACACTACAGGCTCTGGTTCTAGTTCAGGCTGAGCTTCTGGGACCACCTCAGTTAACGGAGTGGGGGCCGGCTCTGGGACCAGCTCAGGTGCAGGAGTGGGGGCCGGCTCTGGGACCAGCTCAGGTGCAGGAGTGGGGGCCGGCTCTGGGACCAGCTCAGGTGCAGGAGTGGGGGCCGGCTCTGGGACCACCTCAGGTGCAGGAGTGGGGATGGGCTCTGGGGCAGCGGGTGCTGGGTCAGGTGTGGACTGAACCGCAGGAGCAGGTTCTCCATCAGACTCTGGAGGGGTGGGCTCGGTGGGGGGCAGCTGTGCCTCTGGTGGAGCAGTGACAGGTTGGGTCACCTGGCTCTCTGGGACACTTTCGCCTTCTTTTTGCTCTTCTTTGGGGCTTTCAGCTTGGGCTGGTGACGCCCCCTTCTTCTTGCTAAACAGATTTCCCATGATGGACCTGTGCATTAAAGCAGATCAAATCAGTTCAGACATTCGTGCCACTTGAACAATAATGTACACAAACACACTCTAATCAGTGTTTACAATGAAGAGCTCTCAGTATTTACACTGCGTTAAGAAGCCCGCTTTAGTACATGATGTACTGTGCGCCCTGGACATCGTGTACTCCGTGTGGAGGACCCACAGAGGGAGCGCCCCATCCTCTTTAACACCACTACTGCTACATTCTGTCCTGAAGCGTGTTCAAACATCCTAGAATTATAACAACTCACTAGTCTAGAGTTTAAATCTGGGCAGGTTCCAGACGCAAACTTTGCAAAGGCAAAATCTCTGTTTTATAAATTTAATGAGCCTTCCTCTGTTATATGGATGTCGTAAGGCGACTTTCATCAAAAATATGTTTTTGTTCGTCCCGTGAGCCCTTTTATCTCCATCATTACAATATCACAAGCTTGTTATGGTTTCATGACTACACACAGGCAGAATAGTTACAATGCCAGTCGATTTCAATGCGATTTTCCTCAGTTTTTCTGAACCGAAACGCACAAAGAAAGAAAGTGTTGGAGGACCACGCCTCCCTCTCGTGCAAAACTGTTCAAACTGAGTTAAAAGCAAAGACACGTTTCCAAAACCAGCCGCACACAGTTAAAGAGAAGAAGAGCCAAACCTGGTGTTTGTCTGCGACGCACAAAGACGAGAACAGTTCCAAAGCGGGACTCGGGACTTGGAGAGATCCGTACGTGAAGATGACTAAACGCTCACGAGCGGGACAGACTCATGGACAGACTCTGCAGAGGCGCGCGCGTTCACGCTATAAAAGGACGGACGCGTGCGCGCGCGCGACACGTGATCAACGGGGACTGAACACGCCCACTTTTCAACACGTGCCACATGTTGTCATGTTCCAGACTTATTTCTATGGACTCTAGATACTTTGTCCTATTATTTATGATTTGTAAATGAACATTATTTGTCATTTCATTCATCTTGTCTCCACCAAATGATGGACACACACAACCATTGTAAATGTTCAGTTTTACATAACTATATGTAAGAACATGACACAGAGAGGAAACGTTCAAACATACAAATGGCAAACGTAGTCCTAAAAATTAAGAACAGCATATATGTTAAATACATTTATCAGTGGATTGTGGATGTTTTCCCACATACACTACATCTGAGAGCTGTACTTTATAGTCATCTACAGTTTCCAATTGAAATGAAAAGTATAAATTACTTTTTTTATATATATATATGTATATATAGCACTTTCTTAACGTTTTGAGCAGACAAAATATATTAATAATGAATGAAAGTGACTACAGTAGATAAATGAGCAATTCTGTAATTTTTGTTGACCAAAAACCACCACCAGTTCTTTATGAAGATTATCACATTTGCCACTTTCATTGTTTCACTTTTATACACTAAGAGTCCTATTTGACACTTTTACTTTAGTAGGTTTTGCATGTTGAGTATGTCTTTAGGTCCAGTGTCACAATGACATGAGGTTTAACAGACAATCTTTCCTTCTCATATATCATATTATCAATAAAACACACATCTGCAAAGGCCATTGATTCATCATCACGTACAAAAACATTGCAGAGAAACACGCTGAAACAAGATCAGGTGGTTGAAGATTAAACCCATGACCTATGACCATGACACACTGTTTTCGTCTCCTGTGACTCAGAAGCCGTCTCAGTCAAACCACACAACAAGACAACACAAGAGTTGATTTTGCAACAAGATTTCAACATGTTTTTTGCAGAGAAGTCTTACATGGCATCGTGGCTAGATTTGCAATTCTCCACTTATCTTTTGATTTCTGGGATTTTGGGATTCTGCTGGACAAACACAAACCATGATGAATGTTGGAATATGCCACACTTTTCTCACGGCTGTGGTGATGCAGAGTTTGTACACGCCGGTAGTTTTGGTTGCGTTTGCATTGCTAGCTGTAGTGTTAGAAGTGATGTGGTTAAGTATGTTAGGCCAAGGACTTTCCAGGTTGCTCCTCTTGGTTGGTCTCCTCGGATTCCTTCAGCTCCATCAGACGTACGTGAGTTGGAACAGGCTCATGTGCTGGTTCTACGCCACATTTGGAGCTGGCCCTCGCCACAGCAGTGACAAACAGGGCAATAAAAAACGAGTGGCAAAATTGTGCTTATAAACAATGACATGACTGCAAGACACATGGAAACCAACATTCAAATATAAGTTAATATACACGCTTTAAATGTTTGGGAGCAAAAATATTCCACTTTCCAGAGTGGAGCAAGTCAAGTGGGACGATGTGATTTCAAGGGAGGAACTGGGATTAACTTCACCAAATATGAAAAATCAAGGTGGTTTTGGCCAATGGAAACCAGTCAGATGCATGTGAGTGATATCAGAGTCCAGTTTAAATACATTCACAGTTGTATTTTATATTATTGGATTATTTAATAGATTATGAGAGACATTTTGCATTTAAGATGATGGCAAAATCCAGATGTTTAGGTTTTACTTGACAAAAACTTACAGAAATATTGAACAGAATTTGATTTTATATATAGACATATTACACATTTTACCACAAATAATGCATTTCATGAGGCTCAAATACTAATTTAAGGCTTTGACAGTTTGTTTTTTTCCTTTACTTTGTAATAGAAAAGCAAACAAACATTGAAAAATCAAAACTGTTGATTATTTTTGTTATAAAGAATCCTTAGCACTTAGATCTGATGTCAGTAAATCATCGAAAATGTTCTACAATCTTTACTACAGTTGGCTCTGTTTGGAACATTCTGATGACACGGCATCTTAAAGGCTCTATGAATTTAGGTTACGGTATAATAAAAAAAATCATGAAACAGCAATTTTTGACAATGTCAACACTTTAATCTAATGTCATTTGGCAGGTCTTTATGCCAGATGCCCTTCCCATAGCCGTGAGCCATGCATAGTGACAGGCGGAGGCAATGTGGGTCAAGTTTCTAGCCTTGAGGCATAACGGCAGTTTGAACCGGTTGTTCTGTAATGTTTCAGAAGTTCAGCTAAATTAGTTTAGTCAGTATTTGAATCTGGATATTATGTGTACATACCTTTTGTAAAGGAATAGAACGGAAGATATTTTTATGGTGACAAACTAAGAACAAAAACTACATGGTAATTAGTATCTTTATCAACCATATCAAACAAAATTAAAAATGCACAGAAAAATCCATAAATCAATGCCTGAATCACTTACTACAACTGTGCGCCTACATTAGCATGTTGGGGCAAGCTAGCTTTTGTACGCTTCCCCATGGTATAGTCATTACTTTTAATTCTAAATGAGATGAAATACAAAGGTACCGTGATTAAAGGGAAATAACAATAAAAATATGTCTGTTAAAGTCAGCTCTGCATTACCACACAACACAAATACAGCTTTTGAAAAAAACATGACTTTAGTGCAAAAGTTTTGAAATACGGTTGTCTTTCTGAGTGGTCCGAAACTCAGGTGAAAAAGATTTCTCGCACCAACTGGAACGCGTCATCCTCTTTCACGTCATCTTTGGAGACTCCATTTTTCTTTACATTCTGTTCCTCCTCCTTATAGTTGTGCACTTCCCTTTCTTTGTTGCTATCCGTGCACTCCGGGTAGGAAACAGTCTCCGCCTCTGTAATGTCCATGTCTGATTCTGACACATAAGCCCTGTCCTGGTCATCTCCGCCTTCTAAAGCCTCCTCAGCAGCCTCCTCTGAAGCCTCCTCTGAAGCCGGGTTTAAAGCTCTCCGTTTAGAGCCAGGACTCCCTCTCTCCTCCTCGGCCTGTACTGTGGTTTTGGGCTCAGTCTGTGAAGAGTCATGCACACCACATACATTTGGAATAAGTCGACATGTGTGATTGGTCTGTGGTTCTACAAAATATGTACTTCCTAAATCATAATTGTTACTGTTACATTTTGTTTCATATCATTTACACACATCATTTTTGGAGATTGAGATTGTTTAAAATAACAAAAGACGTGTCATCTTGGGATGCAACTCACTAGTCAGTAATCATGTTTTTAGTCAAGTCAAGTACACCGAGACTTTTAACTACATTTCTAACCAAATAAAGGTTGAAATATGGTGGCTCAAAATATGACTATTTTTTATAGTCTACTACGATAAGTTGATGAATCATCGCAGCCCTAATGTCATGTACCAAAAATACATTTTCAGAATAATAATTTTGAGTAACTATATTTTAGATTCTTTCATTTAGTAGTATTCAGAATATATCAGAATTACTTTCCAAAACGTAATACATAGTGGGAAAAAACATAAAAAATGTTTTGAATTTACCTTTACTGTATCAAAATCTAGTTTGAAATGTTAGTATTAGAATGACAATACTTATCTTAGCTTACATCTCCACAAACTTATCTCACGCTTGTTTCCATGGTAATGTTGTATTCTACAGTATGGCATAAAACTTGTCTCTATCCATGATCAATGTTCACAAGTATGTCTTATTAACTTTGTATTTCCATATATTATGCCAAAGAAGGAATTACTCTTGTGGTTTGAACAGTTTATCTTATCAATGCTAAATGAATATATAGTGCAGTGCAGTAAAATATGTTTTACATATTATTTTACACTCTGACGTAATGCAGCGCAATGTGAATGTATTTCCCAAACTAAGTATTCTTAAGTAGTCTTCCCAACACGCTTCATAATATCAAACATTAAAAAATCGCATGAACCTGATTTACTGACCAAAGCCGGAAGTCATGAAACCCTGTGTGAGGTGTGGTTTGGACCAAATGAAAAGAGTGCGCCACCTTGTGTTCGCCGTGCGCATCGTCCATAAGGTACAAAACTGCAGCGTCCACCAGCTCCTTCTCGTTCATACAGTAGAAAACAGACCTGAAACATCCACACGCGTTAGTCACGGACTGAAACAACGAACCAAGTCGGTGCCAAGGACAAATGTGACAGAAAAACAGTGTAAACAGTGTGTTTAATGTCATCTTACAGCGATGCTAACCTCGCTGCTTTTGCTTTCCTCTTTGACTTGAGCGGTCCTTTCACTTTTTCTTCCTTCTTGTCCTTTGACATCCACGGCGGCAGCGCCCTGTGTTTTTCCGACATGCTGGCTTTATTTTAGCAGAGTGAACTTCACTTTAACACGCATTTAATCCAAGAAAAAGTAAAAGCGAGCTAGCATCATCATGAGCAAAGCAGGCTACATATGTTAGTTGTGTCTTCAGCGCCGCTCAGTGGACAAATGTGTCAATGCAGCATATTCCATATTCTTTTGTGTTTATTCAGATGAAACGCCACATGAAAGAACAGAAAGCTTGCTGTGTAGTACTGTATATTGCTATAGTCACAGATTAAAGTGGACATATGCTAAATCAACTTTGAATCATTTTACAACAGTGCATCTTCATCTTTAGTCTACTCAAAGTTGTATTTTGATTGATTCCTACATGTTTGAGTAATCCTGTTTAGTCCTGCACTTGCCTACTTTGCTGTGATTATTTGAAAAATGAAGACTCAAAGTGACATTCAGAGTTCTAAAATGTCAAATAGTGCACCTATATTCTATTACTAAGCAGTTTAAAGTTTACTATTGCTGTTTACAATGAACAAAATGTAAATGTATGACCGTCTTATGTCTTCACTGTAACTGCTGTTGTGATTTTGGGCATTACAAAAATAAGTTGAAATAAATTGTTAACAGTAATTGATTTTCACTTTAGTTGTTTTTATTGTTGAAGGAAAAAGAAAAGGAAAAAAACGTATAACTGTATATTCAAAAAAGGTGGGTAATCAATTTATTTTATTCTTTAAACATGTGCTTTACATAGAACATGAGCCCACAATTGGGGAACGACTGACTGCAAGACATTTCAAAACCCCACATGTGTTTTTCTTTTCCCCCTGAATAATCAAATATAAATACAGAGCAGTGGGCAGCAGGGATAGGGGGTGGGTGAAAACAGATATTTTCTAAACACTGCATCCCCAAATACAGGACGATACAGGATTACTCAAACATGCATGAATCATCCAAAATACAACTTTGAGTAAAATAATGACGAGGAAACCGTTTCAAGAATTTCTGAAAGTTCATAAAAATCAATGTTCCATAATAATATCCCCTTTAAGGCCGTGAAATTTGCTGTTTACGCGTTTCTTTTGTTCCCATGCATTCAGAAGCAGCTCTTTGGCCTCCACAGGCTGTGACTTGACATGATGCTGCAGTCGGGGTGGCGGAGTACACATCTGTGAAGGACTTGTGTACATTACTAATCCCATATGGTGTGGTATGTATGACCCTCTCTGTGTCCTCTGACCAACACATCACGGGCCGCGCTGATGCTAAAATCAAGCACACTCTCACTTTCTGTCACTTTGCGCTCCGGCGGCCTGCTGTGCCCTTTAATTATGTGTCTCTAAAGCCCCTGCCATGCGCTTAGCCGTTGATTGCAAGACCAGCTTTGTATATTTGACTAAATTAAAAAAGGAGGAAAGGGAGGGAATGATAAGAGCAGATGCAGCACTGAAACTAAAAACATGATGTGCAACGGAATGGAAACGTGATTCTGAGGATATTTCCACATGTCAATTATTGGTAAAACACTATTATGTCACGATTACAGTAAAGGCCAAGTGGAAAGTATTGTTTTGCATTTATAAACTGTAATATGCAATACATTTTGAGTACATTGTCTATGTTATTTTTGTTGTTAAATGGCACTGATTGAAAGTGAATGTTGACTGCAGTTTTTATTTGTTGACAAAATACAATCTAAAATAGAGGTTTATTGATAGGAGTAAAAAAAATCTTTGATCAATTTCTTTTGACATACTGTATCACCCAGCCCTACTTTCAAAATGTGATAAAATGTGAATATATGATTATATTTCTGTGATGTATTTTATCTGCATAATAGTGATATTTTATCTGCATCATTAGTCTAAGAGAAGAACGGGTGTGTGACAAACTGCATTTGTGAAGGGGTCGTAAAGATGGGCCAAAGGATGTTTACCCTAGGGGGGGTGATAACCCAGAGGAGTCTGGGTAATGTTTACCCAAGGCTTGATCTCTACGGAAAAATACCAAGTGCCTTGATGTGAGGCTGACCAATGAGAAATGTGACCCGCCTATTCCAGAATATCTAATAAAACCAACCAGCATGGGAAAAAACGGGGTGAGACGCAGGAGGATCACGCAGGCTGCTTACCACAGCTTGCGTGATCAGTCCCCGCGTTTTCTCCCATGCATGCCATACAAATGTCTGATGTTTCTGTGTCGTTTCATATTCTAAGTTGAATTGTGTTCTCTATGTGTTAGGGAATAGCATCGGTGCATGTCACCATGACACAAATACAAAGAAACTGAGCGCTAAAATAAACAAATAAATACACAAATACATAAATATGTTAAGCTTCAAGATCCAAATAAGGACCAAGAGTAATAGCAGTACTGATGGTAGCAGGAATACAGCAGCTCAATAGTAAAAAATCATAGTATTCATAGTATTATTCTACTTTCACTCCCACAATCTAGGAGTCACATTTGATTGTCGCTCTCTTTCCTCAGGACTTCGTGACAGTTTGTGTGGTAACTTAAGGTACTTTATAAGCCTAATTGTTGGGTGCAAGAATGCTTTTACGTTATTAAAACATAAATAAATTATTTGCTACATTTTGAACTACAGCAAATCTATGTCAAAGTTAAAGGTGGTATGGATGATTTTTTTTCAGCAAATTTTTTATCATATTTCCTCGTGGCGTGGATAAATCATTTGTCCTGCCACGTATCAATCATAAAACGCACCTACCGCTCACCTGCAGGCTCAGGCTCGTCCCCACGTTTCCGCGTGCCTAAGCGCATGGATCTATCATAATATAGTTCCCTCAGTGTACGGGGCAAAATGAAGACGGAGAAAGACAGTTCGAGCTGACGCAGAAGTGGACATAAATCTACGGGAGACGAGAGATGCGATCCGTTGCGCTAATAAACAAACGCACGTGTGTGTTGTATCGGTTCGCACGGGGGAGTGCGCATGCGCCCTTCCACCTGCGTTCTCAAATCGCCGAAAAATCGTCCATACCGCCTTTAATTTTGAATGTGTTGGCAGTTTGTTCCATTCCGTTTTGATTTAGATAAAGAATGCTGATTGGCCTTTTTTGCTGTTTTTCTTTCTTTTAGGTTTGCAACATTAGCCATCAAATTGTTGTTTTGTGTTATCATATGTGTCAATGTTTTTTATCTTTAAAATTTTATCTGCTGCAATTTAACTTTAAATGAAATATGAAGTCAACTGCCACATCTCAAAGGGTTTTGCTCACCCAATCTCACACACATTCACACAACACATGTGCATCGTGTGTCTTGCTCAAGGAGTACTAAGAACTAAAAACTATAGTATTCATCGAAGGGAGCTGGAATCAAACCACCAACCTTCCGATCATAAGGCAAACACTAGTCTCGATGTTTAGAATGATCAACAGTATAGCATTAAACCTGTACGTTTACTGTATTCAATTACAGGTGTTTCATGGCTCAAAAATACCTTTAGGGAGAGAGAGATGTTTAAAGGACACATCATTTGCAGAATTGACATTTTTGAGTTTTTTACCCTGTTCTAACATTATTCCTTCATCAACATACCTGGAGTAGCATTTAGCTTCATTCAGGCTAGTTTGATGAATCCTGGTTAGAATGTCCTCTCCCCTCTGAGCGTCAACAACACTCTTTTCTGAAAATCCCTGTGAATGTTCCTCTGATCTCACATTCTACATATGATATGGCTCTGAGATCTTCTGCGCTGTTTTTAAGTCCATAAACACATTTCTGCCGTCAAAACACCATCTTTAGGAATTTAACACAATTCAGATTTTTCTGATTCTCCTGCTATTGTGACGCTGTGATCAATCAGCGTGAAGTTATTTTAAACGTTGGCCAGAGTGATTAATGTGAAGGATTCAGAGTGAGACACAGATCAATCTGGAGTGAGGCAGGTTAGGCTGCATTAGCATGTCAAGGGAAAGCTAGCATTGTTTATCTAACTGGTGTAATTCCCTCTGCTGCCAGTAGATGGAGTCAAAAGTAAGTTCTTAGCATGGGGAATTGCCAGGGTGACGAGAAGTTGTTGTTTTTTTGTTCTAAAATATGAGATGACAAAGTAAAAATCCTCAAGAGCAGGTTTAAAGGCTAGAAACAATACAAATAATGCATCATATTTTCCTTTGATCCCTGTTTATCTTTCTAGCCAAAGCAATAACGTCTTCATGGAGAGCAGCAGGTAGCGGACCCCAGACTAGAAAAGTGCTCCTTTAATAATGTTACCTTATCTTTATTACCTCATCGCAGTGGATAATTCCATATTTGCTTAATCTTTCAGAAAGCTAAAGTGGTGCTGGGCTCCTCCTCCTCCTCCTCCTCCTCCTCCTCCTCCTCCTCCTCCTCCTCCTCCTCACGGCTGGCTGCCATAACCACAGATCAGGCAGGCTAAGAAGATTTCTCTCTCCTAATGGACTGAAGCTTGGCGCAGCTTTTCTTGTGAATTTATGGGTCAAACCTGCCCAAAACGTCTGTTCTTCTTTGGTCACTACACTTTGCCTCTCTGCATGAACTCGCGACAAAGCTCTGGCTCCATTTCATAATCAGACTAAGACATGCTTATCATATTTAGTATCGATTTGACCGGGGGGCAATGTCCAAGAAAATCCACTGAGGCTTGTAAAATCAAGCTGAGAGATGGATATTACACGTTTAATCTTAATCTAAGGAGCACTTTCACTTCTTCCGTCTTTATTTCACTTTGTTCCGGCCCTTTCACCCTAATTGATGAGAAGCTGACTAATCTTGTAGTTGTTTTTTCTGGCTTAACCCTGATTTAAGTAAGGCCATAACCATTGGCCATCTGTCCGAGGAACACTCGCTGTGATTGGCCATATGGCACGGGGCAATGGGGTGGAGGAAGAAGAGCATCTCTCCAAACTGAACAAAGATTTCAATCCACACAAACTTGTATGCGAGTACGTACCAGTGTAGTTGGAATGGTTTCAGTCTTTAAAAAGAGCTGAAATTGAACATTATTTGAATCAAATCTTCTTTGTCAATTGTAAATTGAGATTGAAATATTTATTAAAGCATACATCAAAACTCTCCAGGGAATCACAAAACGATATGCTGTAAATGTATTACTCCTCGATGTATTCAAATTAAATGGGTAGAAGAAGAACGCTGTGTTATAACCAGGGCCGGCCCAGCCTATAAGCGAACTAAGCAGCCTCGTAGGGCCCCGAGGCGTTAAAAGAGCCCCCAATCTGGCAACCCGTCTTATGCGAAGTGCAAGCGCAGCGTGCGCCACTAGTGTAGTAGCGCTGCTGGCGCGGCAGCGCACACAGCGGTAACATATAACACACAAACCGCATTTATTTGTAATGACAATCTTGCAACCAAGACACCAAACCTGCGCTGATTGGGCAACTTCATTGTGCGCGAGCAGAACGAGAGCAAAACATAAACACAACAGAACGTGGTCCTCATGTCCAGAGGAATATATCTCCTGATGCCGAAAAACGAAAGAAGAAACTTCTTGACGATGTAAAGAAACTGCAAACTCAACAACACTTTCCAGGTATTGAACTTCTCTTACAAAGAGACGGTTAATGCTGCTGTTTGAAATAACACGATTCTGTCACGTTAGTTCGCTCAGGCTGGAGGCGACGAGAGCTCTGCACCGCGCATAATAATATGTCTGAATGAAAGATAATAAGCTTAACATTTACACCAGCCCTGTAGTGTCAGCTGCAGGTGAGGCCGGTGAGGGGCGTCTATGCCCCGGGTCACTAATAGGACGGAGATCCGGTTCAGACGAGCGCCGTCTCGTCCAGAACCTCTGATGTGAAACTTTGGAGTGAACAGTGTGCGGCCCCTGTCCCGGGCCCCTGTCCCGGGCCCCTGTGCAGCCTCAGTTAGAGATGAGCGGGTTTGAGTTTGCGTCCCTCTCTCTCACATAACCATGTGTGAGATCAATCGTGACTCGTGATGTCTGTTTTACTTTGACTTCTTAACGTGCAATGAGAGGAACATAAAGGTGCAGGAGTCCAGTGTGTGGTGTTCTGATCAGAACAAACATTTATATTGTAATTAACTTTTAATAAAGCAATAAAACGTTTCAATTTATTTAAAAAGCATCATTAGACTATTTGTTATAAATTATAATAAATTGATAGTGAAAAATAACCAGACATTATGATTACGTCTGTTATAGAATAATACTATATATTTTTATATAAAAGTGGCAAAGTTGCAGAAACGCAGTCGCTTCACTATAGCTAGGTTTGGACCTTCACTTCTCGTTCTGTTCATTCTCTGGGAATAACATGTTTGCACTGTTTTATCAGTGTTAATTGTTAATCAAGCAATACTTATGCCATTTGTTTAATTTAATATAACTTGTTTTGTCACTTTGGCAAGAAGGAACAGTTGGGAGCAGTAAGATAAATTAGTAAGGGTAACTATTACTTTTACATTTTCAGTTAAAATGAATCAATTTGACCATAATTATTTTTCATAGCCAATATTGTATTGAGTAATTAAGTACACTATTGTATTAATAACTGGCTTTAGTCATTTTCTCCTGGCACAGTTTCATCACATCATCATTTTATAGCATTACAACCTCAACATTTTACTCTTACTTTAGCCGGCTGGACCACATTAAAATGCAGCAGAAGACCCAAAAAAGGTCTGAAAATCTCTGGGGGAGGGCCCCCAGACCCCCCCTGTTCATTAGTTTAAACTGCTAATGTGGCTGTAGACCCTTAATGCCCACAAATACGCCCAAAAACATATCTGGGACGTGTGTTATTTGTACAGGGAGTAGAGGTGATGTCAGCGGAATACCAAGTTACATTGTGGGATTTAAGTTAGCAATATTTGAGTTTGTGAGGTGCTAAGAATAAACTAACTGGCAAACAGATGCCCTGGAGTTTTGGTGCTCTTTGTTTGCGTTGAAGAAAGTTCCCATATGTGAATTGTTTACTGACAATGGCAATAAAACTGATTCTGATGACGTGGTGAGGGGCCCCCAAAAATGTTTTCGCTTAGGGCCCCCTGAAGGCTTGGGCCGGCCCTGGTTATAACGGATGAAGAATGGGAACATATAACACCATGTCAAGTACAATGTGTCTCAGATGTAAAACGCCAACATTTGACACTTATTTTCTGCAGCTGCAAAAAAGCAGTAATAATGAAATGGAGAATGGGACTGGGGCCGACAGGACTGAAATAACATTTACAAAAGGAACATTTGAATATGGACAAATTTACCACACTTTTGGATTACTCAAATTCTTTTCATATTGTCTTTCTGATCTTTGGTCTTGTTCTGTTTGTTTTTTGTAATATATATTTTTAAAAAAAAGATAAGTAAGTGTAGTAAGAATGTTTTGGAGAGTTATGGATTGGGCCTTGCAGACATGAAGAAATCCATATTCCCTACTTTTTATTTCAGTAACAGTTGGTGTTACTGAAATAAAAAGAAACGTGGTATCTCCAAAGTTCTACTGATCAGATTTCTTTGTCTCAGAACAGTATTGTCCATCTCTAGCATGGCATTGGTGATGTTTCACTCTTCACACGAGGGAGACGCCACTGTCAGAACAGAACAAGACAACAAAGTCTTTGTCCATGTCTGTAGCCTCCTGAGCGGTAAGACGTACTCGGTTACCTTTACTCGAGTCCTTTTTTAATCATTTTGTACATGTACCCATGAACACTTTACATTTATCGCAAATAAAATGTTTAAGAAATGTTGCATTGAGTGCTGCTTGGAGGTGGAGGCACAGCACATATGCCAGGCTCTAAGTGCAGCCGTCCGCAGTGTTGTGCGTTCATAAAGCAAAATGTTGGATTGCATGTTACCAAACTGGATAACATTAAAATTATTCAGAAAACAGGAACGTTTATTTGCATTTTTACAAGTTTTGTCCTTCCAATTACAATGACTTAAAAAAAAGGTAAATGGTCACATTTATATAGCACTTTTCTACCGTTAAGGCATTCAAAGCGCTTTACATCAAGGAAACAGTCATCCATTCACACACATTCACACACATTCACACACACTCACACTCACTCACACACAGTCACACACATTCACACACACTCACACACACACACACACACACACACACACACACACACACACACACATTCACACACATTCACACACATTCACACACAGTCACACACATTCACACACAGTCACACACATTCACACACAGTCACACACATTCACACACAGTCACACACAGTCACACACATTCACACACAGTCACACACATTCACACACATTCACACACACTCACACTCACTCACACACAGTCACACACATTCACACACACTCACACACACACACACACACACACACACACACACACATTCACACACATTCACACACATTCACACACATTCACACACAGTCACACACATTCACACACAGTCACACACATTCACACACAGTCACACACAGTCACACACATTCACACACAGTCACACACATTCACACACATTCACACACACTCACACTCACTCACACACAGTCACACACATTCACACACACTCACACACACACACACACACACACACACACACACACATTCACACACATTCACACACACTCACACACATTCACACACAGTCACACACATTCACACACAGTCACACACATTCACACACAGTCACACACAGTCACACACATTCACACACAGTCACACACAGTCACACACATTCACACACATTCACACACAGTCACACACATTCACACACAGTCACACACATTCACACACAGTCACACACAGTCACACACATTCACACACAGTCACACACAGTCACACACATTCACACACATTCACACACAGTCACACACAGTCACACACAGTCACACACAGTCACACACAGTCACACACATTCACACACATTCACACACAGTCACACACAGTCACACACATTCACACACATTCACACAAATTCACACACACTCACACACACACACACTCACACACATTCACACACATTCACACACTTTTACACACTTTCACACACAGTCACACACTCACACACACTCACACACATTCACACACATTCACACACTTTCACACACATTCACACACATTCACACACTTTCACACACACTCACACACACTCACACACTTTCACACACACTCACACACACTCACACACACTCACACACTTTCACACACACTCACACACACTCACACACACTCACACACTTTCACACACTTTCACACACTTTCACACACACTCACACACACTCACACACACTCACACACACTCACACACACACACACACACACACACACATACACACATTCACACACTTTCACACACATTCACACACACTCACACACTTTCACACACACTCACACACACTCACACACACTCACACACTTTCACACACTTTCACACACATTCACACACATTCACACACTTTCACACACATTCACACACATTCACACACATTCACACACTTTCACACACATTCACACACATTCACACACTTTCACACACTTTCACACACACTCACACACTTTCACACACACTCACACACTTTCACACACACTCACACACACTCACACACACTCACACACTTTCACACACTTTCACACACTTTCACACACACTCACACACACTCACACACACTCACACACTTTCACACACTTTCACACACATTCACACACTTTCACACACACTCACACACACTCACACACTTTCACACACTTTCACACACTTTCACACACACTCACACACACTCACACACACTCACACACTTTCACACACTTTCACACACATTCACACACTTTCACACACATTCACACACACTCACACACTTTCACACACATTCACACACTTTCACACACATTCACACACACTCACACACACTCACACACACTCACACACTTTCACACACTTTCACACACATTCACACACTTTCACACACATTCACACACACTCACACACTTTCACACACATTCACACACACTCACACACTTTCACACACACTCACACACACTCACACACACTCACACACTTTCACACACTTTCACACACATTCACACAGCAGATGTTCGCAAACACTGGGGCCCGTCACCTGAGGCAGCTGCGATGGCACCGCCAACCTGTGGGTCAGTGGATCTGACCGCTTGACCAGAGCAGGATTCCAACCGCCGCTCTTTGGATCAGAATACAAGCACTCTACCACCGAGCTACTGCTGCCCAACTGAGCTACTGCCGCCCCGATGAATAAACTATACAGCGGCTGTCTCATTGGATGTTGCTCTTTCTAAATGAAAACCTAATCCAGTCCGATTGTGATTCATTTGCTGGCATAGACACCAATACAAAGAATGCAGTTTTGCCCTGGAGGAATTACCAAATATTTAGGGAGTCCTGATGTGATCCTGGCTGGATCCTTGAAGTAAAGTGCAGGTAGACAAGCACTAATTATGATCATTTATTATTAAGCTTGCTCATAAATAGCATAAGTAAGCACTAATTATAGATTTTTTTTAAATATATGAAGTTACAAAATATGACTTCATGTTTTTGACGCAGTTAAAGCACATTATGATTTATTATTATGTTAGACAACTTGGGGGCCAAAGAGGCTCTCTTTCAAACTTAACATTTGACCGGTGTTTTGTCTTTTTAAAATGAACCAACACTTTTTTTTAAATGATAAATCTGATGTTTTTTCCTGATAGTTACTCTTACTTGAGTAGTGGTATCCTTAAATACCTTTTCACTCTATTCATTTCTTGGACCAATACTTTGTAGTTCTACTTGTACAATATTATTTTTTAGTAATTACTTTAATGCAATATTTGGAAACAGCTCAAGAGTTGTGATGTTATACTGCACACTATAATGTTGATATACTTTTTGCCTCACAATTTCAGTTAGATCAATACAACAGTGACATTTCTTTCTGTCCTCTGGTTAAATGTGCAGAACTTCAAAATGAAAGCAGTTCATTTCATCCTTAAATGCGCACTAATAAGAACAATCCCATGCCTGCTTAAGACTGCAATCAAAATGCTAATTACAAAGTCGCTGTGAGGACTGATCAACTTAGGTCCCATTAGTCTCTGTGTGAGCGCTCGCGGAACAAGGAGACAGGCCAAAGTCAAAAGTGCTCTTTCCTTCTCTTTCATCCACAGTTTAAGGTAAAATTTGCATAAAATGTTAGCATTAACATTTGCCTGTCTTAATTAAACCTGTTGTGGAATGTTATCGAGTACTCTTTCATTGAATTAGAAAATAGTATTTATGAAAAAAGGTCAACAGTCTAATAATAGTGTGCCTTTTGTTTCAGAATGAGCTTCACCTCTGTTTGACCCACCTGCTTTCCCAGATGAGGCTTCAGAAGCAGCCAAGATGTGGTTACTATGATGACGGACGGGGATGAAAATCTTTGAATTGAAGTCAATTGAGGGTGATCATTCTTTCTGAAAAGTACCAGCAGCATTCTGTTACAGCCAGCGTGACATATGGTCCAACTTCTGCTATTACTCTGCTATTTCTCTGGAAGTTTGCCGATTTATTACAAAAGATTTAGGTGTGTCTGGGTCTTGTTCACGGAAAGATATAGCGTGAGATTGACAGCGGCTGCAGTGATGCTGCACTGTTATGATGGAGAAGGAGCTGAGTCGAAAGGCAATGCTCTCGATTTACCAGTCAATCTACATTCCTACCCTCACCTATGGTCATGAGCTTTGGGTAATGACAGAAAGGACAAGATCGTGGATAAAAGCGGTCGAAATTAGTTTCCTCCGCCGGGTGACTGGGCGCTCCCTTAGAAATAGGGTGAGGAGCTCAGTCACACGGGAGGAGCTCGGAGTGGAGCCACTGCTCTGCTGGGGAGGTGTTCCGGGGAAAACCCAGGACACGCTGGGGGGACTATGTCTCTCGGCCTGCCAGGCAACGCCATGGGATCCTCCTGAAAAGCTGAAAGAACTGTCTGGGAGTTCTGCTCAGTCTGCTGCCCCTGTTGCCCCTGTGGCCCCTGTGGCTCCTGTGGCCCCTGTGGCCCCTGTGGCCCCTGTGGCCCCTGTGGCCCCTGTGCCCCTGTGGCCCCTGTGACCAGGGCCGGCCCTTCCACTAGGCCATATAGGCGGGTGCCTGGGGCGGCACTGCAGGGGAGACGCCGCCCTCTGGATTAAAAAATAAAAATAAAAAAATAAAAATATTTTTTTTTCTTTCTTTTTTTTGCTTGGTGGAGTTTTTTGCGCCCCCTTCTATGTATCCAAACACTATTTTGGAATTGACAACTGAATCTAATGAAAATTGTTATATATGTGTTTTTGCTTGGCAGAAGGGGAGTAGCTCGCCTAGGGCCCCAAATGTGCTGGGGCCGGCCCTGCCTGTGACCCAGCTTGGATAAAGCAGAAGGACGGATGGACACTTGTAAATGTCTTTATACCAGCCTCTGATATCACTCATGTGTATCGGAGTGGTTTTCATTTGCCAAACACCCTTTAATGTTTCATCATTTGCGATATTCTATGGTTTATCCCTATTTCTCCATTGTAATCACATTATGGTCCACTTCACTTTTGCCTCCATTCCAGACTTTTAAATGCATTTGTTATGAGTCCATACGCTCGATCAGTAGATCCACAAACCTGCACCGAAACCTCGTCCCGTAATTGCAGACAATTTGCTGGGAAAATTACACCTAAATTCAGCCAATCATGATCTTAATTCCAAACGGATGACCGTATAATTCATTATTGATGCCATCCCGTGAAGGAGAGAGGACAGTTACCGATCATCCTCGGGTGGCGACGCACATGCGCAGTCAGTGTCGATCTGCTCCCGCGCCAAACCGAGTCCAGTCTTTAAACTTGGAGCAGCAGCAGCGAGAGAGCCAGCGGCGTGCGCGGGATTCAAGTGGGATTCCACAGAGCCACAGCCGCGCTCGTGGCTCCAGCACAACGTCTGCCGTGACATGAGCGCGCGCGGGGCCGTGCGGAACGTCTGGGCGCGACGCTTTTTCACGCAAATCAATCGAGTCAATGGCGAAAGTTGATCAGGCGAAAAGCTCAGACCTTTTCCATCCTAATTGTGAGATGTGAGAGGAATTTCTTTGTTCAAGCAGCTCTACGTCTACGAGAGGATGTACGTGGGTGAGTCCCGTGTGACAATTCCATTTTATTGTGAGTGATTTTCCAATTTGTTGAGAAATAAATGTACAACGTGCATGATGTATTTAGTCTTTAATGCTGCTTCTGTTCTGAATTGATTTACACATGTTTTGGGGATAGAACTCATCATTATCGCAGTCTGCACAGATGACAGATAAGATAAGAGATATTACAGTACAACAAAGCTTTAAGTTACCAAACAATAACATTCTGAAATAAATTCCGGAATAGAAGTGAAACGTGTGATTTCAATAGAGAAACTACGAAAAATGAAGGTGTTTTTGTCAAATGAAAGCCACTCAGATACATAGATATTTACTATTGCTTTACTATTTACATTGATTTATTTACGAAAGTGATCATGATAAACACTTTGCATTTTCGATGTAGGCAAAATCCAGTGTTTAGGGTTTACTGCACAAAGGATCCAGCAATAGTTTTTCATTTTATCTACTGACAAAAATGCACAAATTTGAGGTTAGAAAATAGGATTGTATCTTTGTAACAGAAAAGTAAACATTTCTACCCTTGAAATTCCAATTCGTTGTAGATTTTCTCTGATGACATGACAATTTAAAGGGTCTCAACTGTCTATACTGTAACAATCCAGAATAGTGAATCTCATTGTAGTGCTGAAAGAACAGCTCCCGTGCCGTGGGCTCAGTGCGTGCAGACAGACGCGCAGAGAAAATCCTGCTGTTTTTCTGACTGTCTCTTTAGATGGCTCAGTGCCTGGATGTCAGAGGATTTGGGCTGGTGCGTCTGTCAGCTGCAGACTGGCACTGGAATGTCAATACGACTGGAAAAGACTTTGTTTATGACTGTGCAAGAGAAAACAGCTCCAGCGTCGGTCTCCGGACGCTTCTTTTTTGTGTGTGTTTTATGTCTTTTGGAAATGTCACAACAATGGGAATTCTTCTTCCTCTATGTTGTTTTTCATTCTGGTTGTGGTTATGTTATCCCTTGATGATGCTCAGATGGAGTTCGTGCCTGTTGCTCTGAACTGTGTTCACTCACTCAACCTAGAGGTTCACTCTGACCTGGGAAAACTGCCGTAACCTAATGTATTTATAAATCATCTTCACCTATTGTATTTATAAATGTGCTGTGTGAGTGGAAAGCCATGCTTCTGCCAGTCTACCCCAGGGCAGCTGTGACTACAGTTTACCTCACTGAGAATGAAGAGTAATCGAATAATGCATGGAATTGTTAACTTGTGAACCTTCCCTCCCCATCCTTTGGGATGCTGCTAAAGCAGTTTTGAGAGGAAAAATATAGGAATTGCTTCAGCAAAAAAGAAACAAAGGGAGAAAAAGCTTATTGATCAGCAAGAAAAACTAAAATTGCTGGAAGGAAAACATGACAAGAAGTGTAATCCTCAAATGAAAATTGAAAAGATAAGAAGAAAAATGAATGATTTGACAATTTCACAATAAATAGTTAGGAAAATGCTTTTTACCAAACAAACGAAAGTGGATCAAAATGTTGTTAATTATTAGCCTGGATACTTAAAAAACAACAAGCAGAAAGAATATTAAAAAAAAAAGAGTAATACAATCTTTAAAGACGATACTTCTTTGTATAGATAAGACTTCCTTCTATTAAAAAAAAAAACATTTTCCCAAAATCTCAGGTGATAAAGAAGATAATATAATTTTTTTGACACCCTCAATTTGCCTGTAATGACAGAAGAACAAAACAAAAAAACATACGAGCTGAAATAACAGTGTTGGAAAAACGTGAAAGGTGCAATCAAGAGTCTAAAGAACAATACATCTCCGGAAGTGCTTCACCTCAGAGTCGCTGTAAAAGAAACGTTTATCCGTCTGCTTTTAATAACTTTTAACGGGGCACAAAAAAATCCTTTGAGTTGGAAGGAAGTCATCATATCTCTAATACCTAAAGAAGGGAAGGACCAACTCGACGGTGCTTCATTTAGACCAATTTCAATTCTTAACTATCGTATTTACATCTCAATTATGTCCAAAAGAATGGAATAATACTCCCAAATTTAATTCACAATGATCGGACAGGATTTATTACTAAACGACAAACACAAGATAACATAAGACGATCCTTACACATAATGAACCATATAAAAAAACAACAAAACAAAGCTAAGATGCATAATAAGTCGAGATTCAGAGAAAGCTTTTGGTTCTGTAAGCTGGTCTTATTCATTTAAAGTACTGAGCAAATTTCAAACCGATGACTTAATCATAAAAGATATTAGGGCTCAGTCACTTGACAGACTTTGGAAAGAGGAGTGAGGCAGGGTTGTGATTGGTCCCAGTTTTGTACTTCAAACCATTAGCTCAATATATTAGACAATCGGAAACAGTTGATGGGACAGAGCATAAAATTGCCTGCTACGCAGCTGATGTCTTACTATATTTTACCAAACCAGAAATGTCCATACCTAATGTACAAAAACATTAGGCGACCGCTCTGTATTATCCATTTAAATGGCAAACAGATGCTGCCCGGTGGTCAAGTCAGGAAAGAAAGCGTGAAATGGGGGTTTGAGAGAGAAGGGAGGACATGCTGTATATTTTGTAAAAAATGTTTTAAAGTAAATTAAAGTAAGTAAAGTAAATGTTGATGAATGGAACAATCTCAATATTTTTATGGCAAGGCAAGAGAATCTGATTCAGAACTCTACAATAATCAAAAGAAAAAGGAGGTTGGGGTTTACCTTGTCTGAAAAATGACTTGGATTGCAAAATGGATTACAAAAGGCATAAACCTTTTTCACCGGATTGTAAATGATAATCACATGAAAGGTTTTGATATGTGCTGCCTGGTGGTGGAATGGTTAAGGAGGCAGCACATATGCCAGGTTCCACATGGAGCCGATCGCTTCTCTCTCATCCCCATTTCACAAGGTCACCAACCTTTTTAGGGTCGAGAGCTACTTCATAAGCACGGACTTGGTCGAGGGCTACCTGTTCAATTAGCCTTAATGGGCCTATAATTACATAACTATTAAAGTCTGTGAGTAAATATTTGATATAAGTGTATGTGGGGCATTTATGTGTGTATTTCTATTCATCATGCAATCTTAATTCATATTTTAAACCAGTTAGTGAACAAAACAACAGTTTAAAAAATAAAATCATGAAATCAGATAACTTTGTATTAAATCTAGCACTAACTCATGAGTAAATATAAGCAAAGGTGCAAAGCAAATATAAGACTGAGAGAGGCCCAAAGGGCCCCAAGGTGCCCGCGGGCGTCACGTTGGTGACCCCTGCACTAAGTTGTCTTGTCAAATAGAGCCTACAGGCAAAACAAAAAAGCTTTGATATGTTGAAAGAATCCTTTGACTTGGAGAAACAGGACTTTTATAGGTATTTACGAATAAGGAAATATTATAACCAAGAAATTAAGTATTACCACTATAACTCTCTTTATCAAGGCTTATGCATCAGAACTTTCAAAGGGAATAATATTTAAATTATTTCAATCCATTGCTCATCTGAACTACTACTCCACTAGATATATTCAAAACAAACGGAAAAAAGAAGGTAACCTTGTTTTGACAGAGGAAGAGTGGGAAAGTGTGTGAATGAATCACAAATTCTGTCTGGATGGAATTTTGTTGGAAAAATGTGTCACGTTTTTCACAACACCCTGTCAAAGTGCCCTTCATTCACAAGAAATTGAAAACTGTTGGAGAAAATGTGGCAGCAGGAGGCAAAACACTCTCACATGTTTTAAGATTGTCCTGCCACTCAAAAATATTGGACTGGAATTAATAATGCACTGCAGACTGTTTTTAATATTGTCAGACCACTCAGTTTTAGAACTTCTGGTATGTACTTGGTCCTCAAAACAACTAATACTTTTGGAAAGTACTTTTGGCAGCAGGAAAAAAGGCTATCACAAAGAAACGGCTGACACAGACATCACCATGACATAGTAACAGACGTCAGACAAATGGAAAAAATTTGATTCTTTAATAGACTTTGGCTTAAATGGGACTTGTACCATATGTAGGACATGTTGTACTTTTATTTATGTTCTGGCATACTGTTAATGTTAATGTTATCATTCATATTATTATGATTATGATATGATTTTTTGGTCTTGCTCTCTGGTTGTGTTCTTAGTTTTGTGTTTGTTTTTATTTCAGAAATTGTTAGCTGACTTAGACTCTAATCAACTATTAGAGCTGGGGAAGTTTTCCTGAAGCTGACCTGTTGAAAAGGGGCCACTTTTTTTTCGAAACTATTCATTAATTCTTTATAACAGAAGTGTATATTCTAATTTGTAGCCAAAAGAAAATATTTTTTTTCTCAAAAGGGCAAAAGTTTTTAGTTCCTGTTGACCATATTCAATTATTTCAACTTCAATTTGGAATCTGGAATAAAACAATAAAATGTTCTTTATTACTAATATTATTTCCACTCAAAATACTTTAGCCATTTAATGTTCCAGGTAGTTCCAGGATACATAAAGAAGTATAAGACAGCACCCTTGTATCTTCACAAACTGGTCCTTGTCTTCTGAGCCCATCTCTGTGGGTTTGAGAAGGAGAACAAATGAATAATTAACAAACCCATAATAACTATTTACTATTAAATCATAAATATATCCTTTGAAAGGTGAAAGTGCTCAAAATGGCACCCATAAACAGGTTGTTGCTCTGTCCGATCATTTCTGTGTCTTCTTTGACCTGTCTGTTTCTCCCAAACCTCCGGTTGGTCCTGCAGTTGTTCAGAGGAGACACATAAGTGATGGCACAGGTGCACTGTTTATGGAAATGATAAACTTTGAAAATGTCTCATGTTCTAATGTAAATGATTTGTTGAACTCTGTTACATCTAGTGTTTTGAATGTTCTGGACACCATCGCCCCTATAAAGGCTAAAATGGTTAAAAATAAGCAGAAGGCGCCGTGGAGAAATGATGATTCGGTCAGGGCACAGAAAAGGGAGTGCCGCAGGGCCGAACGGAAATGGCGCAAGTCAAAGCTCCAGGTTCAAAAAGAGATTTACAAAGAAAAGCTGAACATGTACAACCTAATCTTATGTAGAACTAGGGAAAGATATTTTTCTGAAATAATTGGAAGCTGCAGTAACAACTCGCGTGTCCTGTTTGCCACAGTAAACAGATTAACAAACCCTCCAGCTCAGCTGCCGTTAGAACTCATTTCCACATCCAAGTGTAATGAGTTTGCATTATTCTTTAATGACAAAGTTCAGGGCATTAAAAATGCTATAAATCCCACAATGCAAAAAATTACCCTAAAACCACCAAGACACTTAGAGCTAACTCACTTTGCACCAGTAACTGACAAAACTGTCCATGAGATCATCACCAGTCTGAGTTCATCTACATGCTGCCTTGATGTGTTACCCACCAAATTTCTAAAGTCTGTGCTGAACAGTTTGTTAGCACCATTCACTCACATAGTTAACATGTCGCTTCAATCTGGAACATTCCCAATGTCTTTGAAAACTGCGGTCATAAAGCCTCTCCTAAAGAAGAGCAGTCTTGATGCCGCAGTACTGAGTCATTACCGGCCCATCTCTAATCTGCCATTTTGGGGCAAAGTCCTTGAAAAGGTTGTTTACCAACAGCTCACAGATTTCCTCTTAATAAACAACTCATTTGATGTTTTTCAGTCAGGTTTTAGACTTCATCACAGCACTGAGACTGCTCTTGTCAAGGTGACAAATGACATCCGCCTGAACACTGACACGGGCAAAGCCTCAGTCTTAATTCTGTTAGATCTGAGTGCTGCTTTTGACACTGTCGATCATGGGATCCTCTTACAGAGACTAGAGGACTGGGTGGGCATCACTGGCACTGCCCTAAACTGGTTAAGGTCCAATCTGGAAGACAGGAAGTACTTTGTTGAAATTGGTAGCTGTGTCTCAGACCACATGACCCTGACCTGTGGAGTGCCCCAAGGGTCAGTCCTGGGTCCCCTTCTGTTCAACCTCTACATGCTGCCGTTGGGTCAGTTGATACGCAGTGAAAATGTGTCCTATCACAATTATGCAGACGACACTCAGATCTATGTTTCACTATCGGCAGGTGACTATGGACCAGTAGATTCACTCTGTCACTGCATCCAACAGATCAGTGTGTGGATGCAAAACAACTTTCTCCAGCTGAACTCAGACAAGACTGAAATAATCGTTTTTGGCCCACAGAAACAAAGAGAAAGTGTTAGCGGTCACCTCCAGAGTCTCGCTCTAAAACCTACAAACCAAATTAGAAATCTGGGGGTAATAATGGACTCAGACTTGAACTTTAATTGCCACGTCAAATCAATAACATCAGCAGCTTTTTACCATCTAAAAAACATTGCCAAAATCAAAAATATAGTGTCAAAACCAGATTTAGAGAGACTTATCCACGCGTTTGTCTCCAGTAGATTAGACTACTGTAACGGCCTGCTCACTGGTCTCTCCAAACGAGCTGTAAAACAGCTGCAGTACATCCAGAACGCTGCTGCTCGGGTCCTGACCAGAACCAGGAAGTATGATCACATTAGTCCTGTTCTCAGGTCTCTGCACTGGCTCCCTGTGGCTCAGAGAATAGACTTTAAAGCAGCTCTGCTTGTGTACAAGTCTCTCCATGGCCTAGCACCAAAGTACATCTTGGATATGTTAGTGCCATATGAACCATCTCGGACTCTGAGGACCTCAGGGACCGGCCTCCTGCTGGTGCCCAGAGTCAGGACTAAACATGGGGAATCTGCGTTTCAGTTTTATGCCGCTAAAATCTGGAACAGTCTTCCTGAAGATGTGAGACAGGGTTCTACTCTGACAATGTTCAAATCTAAGCTAAAAACAGTTTTGTTTAGCTGCGCATATGACTGAAGGGATTTTTTCTTTGCACTCCTCTCTTTTGTTTGTGATTTTATTAGTTTAGAAAATCAGTTGGATTGATAATTTTTAATTTAGTTAATTTTATTGTATTTCTGTTTCTGTAATTTCTTTGTGATTTGAATGCATTTTTCCTGCTGTGAAGCACTTTGAATTGCCTTGTGTATGAAATGTGCTCTACAAATAAACTTGCCTTGCCTTGCCTTGCCTTTGCTGACCGACACCAGCACATGCCAAACTGCCACTTCAGTGAAACTCAAGTGAATGCCCCAGGACAGGACGCTCAGCTTGGCACATTATGTAACAGAAATCTGGCGCCGGAGTCTAGACGTAGTGATGCTTATGAGACCTTTGCACAAAAATCACCCAGACAATTGTTGACAGACATGCCTCTAAATGTCCACTAATGTTTGTCTCACCGACTGTAAAAGAAACAGCTGGTCCCTGCGCTGTGTCCTCATTTTCACTCACACTGGTCAACCCTCCTTCTGTGTATATTCATTTAAATACACACATCTACAACTCCTCTTCACGTACAAATGTAAATCCTGCTAAGCTTCCGGCAACATCTTGATTGCACCATTGAACTCTTGACAAATCTTTCAACCTGTCCCTTACTTCCGTTACAGTCCTGATACTCTTCATCTTCATCGAGGAAGGATTTGCCGCGGCGCAGAAAACTAAAGGTATGATCGTGAGTGATAATCCCTGCAGTCTGATGTCATCTCTGAGCTCAGCGTCAGCGAGTTGTGTTTGGTGTCACCTCTTGCAGATGCCACGGCGCTGACAAAGGCAGCTGCTGCGCCGTCTCCGTCGCCGTCCCGCTATCGTCGCTGTGGCGCCTGGGAACGGAACATGGAGGGAGGCAGTTTCAGCTCTCCAAACTACCCTGACAAATATCCCCCAAACAAGGAGTGTCTGTATGTACTAGAAGGTAAATGCTCACATTGACAGGAGCCAGCAGGATAACTGTGTGAGCTGGTGCGACATTCGCTTCAATTAGCCGCTTGTCTGTTCGATTTTCATATTTACTTACATATTCTTATGATTCTTGGCCAGTACAGCCAGTCCCTCAGTAATTGAAGTGAAGTGGAGAAGTAATTATTGCATTATTTCCATGGAAACAAGCAGGAAGAGGCTTGTTTCTTCTCAAGCCAACTTTCTCTTTTGCTCAAGAAAGTTGCGCGGTGTAGTTTTAAAGCAACGCTACATAATTTTCTCCATAAATAGGTGGGCTCCTTATATAGGTAGGCTGGAGAAGGCTCCTCCAGACCAAGGACAAGTCAGGTTTGTGGAGATGCAAGGCCACTCACATTAAGGAAGCATGTTTTTCAAAGTCTATTTTTGATTAAAAAGTTGCATCTGGGGATTTAAATGGACTAAGTGGTCATTTTTAAATGATCTGAATAGGTTGCCTCATGTGTTCTAGACTCCATGTGTGTCTGGGCGTTGAAACAGTGTTGAAACCCACTGCTCCTCATTTAATTATAACTTGACACTTATATACACTTATATTTATGGTTATTTGTAAATGGCTACAATAAGAACACAAGTCACAGTAAGTTATAACATGTAAGTAACTAACTCATGCTAAAAGGATGTGAGCATTAAACATCCTCTTGTCCACAGCCCAGCCCAGGCAGAGGATAGAGCTGCAGTTCAACAAAACCTTCTACATCGAGGGCTCGTTTGAGTGTCGTTTTGACCACCTGGAGGTGCGGGACGGTCCCTTCAGCTTCTCCCCTCTAATCAACCGCTTCTGTGGGTCAGCCAACCCCGGCCTGGTGCTCTCCAGCGGACGCTTCATGTGGATACGCTTCTACAGCGACGAGGAGCTCGAGGGCATCGGTTTCCATGTTCAGTACAGCTTCACAGACGGTAGGACAAAGCAGACTGTTGGACTGTAGGGTGAATTTAAACTTGTAACGTACAATGTGCTGTGCTTAAGTCAGTTTAAGCGGTGGCAAATCACAAAGGCTGGACTCACATCTCCTTGCCACTGTGTAAGTGAGATGTAATGACTTTACGAGCCCTCCTCAGAAGTGTCCCTGGTCTTGGTGATGGGTAACACATTGTCGAAAAGAAAAGCAGAGCTGTATTGACTAATGTACTAAAATGTATAACTCAAATTTTATAAGGAAAAATGCTCAATACTCATAATAGAGGATTTTTGTAACCAATCTGAGTCTCATTTCCTCGTGGGATGGACAGCCGAGTATTTCTCCCACATGTCAATCATTCCCTGCGTGCTACTGCACACCTGCAGCCTCGTTCTGGCTCGTTCCCAGGATAGCAGCACGTTTCCCTGGCTGTGGCATGCGTGGTTGATATGCCGGTGTGTGTTTTGCGAAGCGAGCAGCAGGTTCCCTCAGTGAAGCTCCACGCTTCAGACCGCGAAGTACAAAAATGGCTAAGGGACCACAGAGAAAGACTTTGTTGAAACTGGCTCAGAAGAGACGGAAATCTGCTGAGACAAGAGTTGCGATGAGATCCGTTGCGCTAATAAACAAACGCACGTGTAGCAGCGGAGCGGTTGTTTGCTCATGCAAGAGGCTTGATGGGAGGCGGCCTCTCGGAAAGAACAGGAGGGTGGGGGGTGAGTGTGGTGAGTGTGCGCACACGCGCATTTTTAAAGAAGAGACTAACAGTCGGTTGAGTTCTCAAATCGGTAAAAAATCCTCTATTCAACCTTTAAAAAACCTTTTCAGACAATAGAACAGTAAATAATTGTACTTTGTTTATGTTACCATGTGGTTCTGATAAAGTGCATGATCATTCTATAACTGTTTAGGAAAAATCTATTTTTTTCCTGATTTTATTAGTTACAGTGGATATGGAAAGTATTCTGACCCCTTTAAATGTTTCACTCTTTGTTTCATTGCAGCCAGAAATGTAAACGTTTTTGCAAATGTATTAAAGAGGAAAAACTGATTTTTTTTTATCTCACTAGTATTCAGAGCCTTTTCTCAGTACTGAGTAAAAACACCTTGAGCTTGTACAGCCATGAGTCTTCTAAGGAACGATGCTACACGTTTTTCACACCTGGCAAGAATCTGCCATTCTTCCTTGCAGATCCTCTCCAGTTCCGTCAGGTTGGAAGGTGAATGTTGGTGGACAGCCATTTTCAGGTCACTCCAGAGATACTCAGTTGGGTTTAGGTCAGGGCTCTGGCTGGGCCAGTCCAGAAGGCTCACAGAGTTGTTCCGAAGCTGTGTGCTTGGGGTCATGGTCTTGTTGGTCCCCCATAGCATGATGCTGCCACCACCACCATGTTTCACTGATGGGATTGTATTGGGCAGGTGATGAGCAGTGCCTGGTTTTCTCCACACATACCACAGACCAGGGAGTTCTTCATGTGTTTTTTGGCAAACTCTATGCAAGCGTTCATGTGTCTTGCACATCTCTGGCCACTATGCCATAAAGCCCCAACTGGTGGAGGGCTGCAGTGATACTTGACTTTGTGGAACTTTTTCCCATCTCATAGTAGAAAAAGCTTCAGTTGTAGTCATCTGGACTCAGTTAGAAAAAATAGACGTTTCGACTCTCATCCAAGAGTCATTGTCAATAAAAGAATTTAGATCGAGAACTCCGATATTAATACTGTTCTGTGGTAAGACCCGCCCATTGGGCGGAGCCTTCCTGAAGTAGCAAGAGTTGTTTGTTTCAACAGAAACTCCCCCCTTGTATCTACCGAGCTAGCCTATTCAGAATTTTAATGGGCTATTAGAATCCTCTTTGTCTTTGTGAGACCCTGGCTCAACCACCCTGAGTACCTGATTAGCATCTACATGTCCTGGTCTTGGTCCTCTACCTTTCCAGGGGTTCAGTATCCCATTATAAATAACAGGAAGATTAAACCTTAGCCCTCCATTTCTGTTTAAAGAAGGTCTTTCTTTTTTAACAAAAATAGCTTCCTTGACTCCTCTTTCAAACCATCTTAAAACCTTCACCTCACCAAGATGGAGATGCACGGCGCTCTGAGGTCCTGAACTTGTATTTCTTCTGTGCTGATAGAGCCTCTTGTGTAGAGGCTGTTTTGTCTCACCTATGTAACGTTCTTTACAACTTTCTTCACTGCATTGGATCGAATAAACTACATTGCTCTGTTTTTGAGTCGGCAACTTGTCCTTAGGATGAACCAATTTTTGTCTTAAAGTGTTTCCTGGTTTAAAATAAACAGGGACTTTGTGTTGTCTAAAAATTCTCTGCAGTTTTTCCGACAGGCCAGACACATAAGGGATAGAAACACCCTTCCTTCTCTGTTCAGTTTCCCTTTTGTCCTGCTTCTTGGTTCTCTTCACTCTGTTGAGAGCCCAAGCGGGGTAACCACAGGCTGAGAGGGCATTTCGGACATGTTTTTCCTCTTTCTTCTTGCCCTCTGAGCTGGTGGGCACACCTTGAGCTCTGTGTTGTAAGGTTCTGATCACACCCAGCTTGTGCTGTAGTGGGTGGTTGGAACCAAAGAGCAGATACTGGTCCGTGTGTGTAGGTTTCCTATATACTTCTATTTGGAGTTTCCCGTCCTCTCCTCTGATCGTGGAACACTCAAGAAAGGCCAAGCGATTCTCCTTAGCGTCTTCTCTTGTAAACCTAATATGTGGGTCCACAGCATTGATGTGATCAGAGAAGGTTTCTTAAAGTGTTTCTTTAAGGTTGTCTTAAAGAAACACTTTAAGACAAAAACTGGTTCACCCAAAGGACAAGTTGCCGACTCAAAAACAGAGCAATGTAGTTTATTCGATCCAATGCAGTGAAGAAAGCTGTAAAGAACGTTACATAGGTGAGACGAAACAGCCTCTACACAAGAGGCTTTATCAGCACAGAAGAAATACTAGTTCAGGACCACAGAGCGCCGTGCATCTCCATCTTGAAGCTTCTAATCACTCGTTTGAAGACGGTGAGGTGAAGGTTTTAAGCAGGGAGAAAAGATGGTTTGAAAGAGGAGTCAAGGAAGCTATTTTTGTTAAAAAAGAAAGACCTTCTTTAAACAGAAATGGAGGGCTAAGATTCAATCTCCCTGGTATCTATAATGGTATACTGAACCCCTGGAAAGGTAGAGGACCAGGACAAGGACATTTAGATGCTAATCAGGTACTCAGGGTGGTTGAGCCAGGGTCTCACAAAGACAAAGAGGATTCTAATAGCCCATTAAAAATCTGAATAGGCTCGGTAGATACAAGGGGGGAGTTTCTGTTGAAACAAACAACTCTTTCTACTTCAGGAAGGCTCCGCCCAATGGGCGGGTCTTACCACAGAACAGTATTAATATCTGAGTTGTCGATCTAAATTCTTTTATTGACAATGACTCTTGGATGAGAGTCGAAACGTCTATTTTTTCTAACTGAGTCCAGATGACTACAACTGAAGCTTTTTCTACTATGGAACACGCCTGGACGAATGAGGGATTACACCGACATATTTTTCCCATCTCCTTACTGCATCTCTGGAGCTCAGCCACAGGGATCTTTGGGTTCTTCTTTACCTCTCTCACCAAGGCTCTTCTCCCATGATAGCTCAGTTTGCCGAGCCAGGTCTAGAAAGGGTTCTGGTCGTCCCAAACTTCTTCCATTTAAGGATTATGGAGGCCACTGTGCTCTTAGGAACCTTGAGTGCTGCAGAAATTATTTTGTAACCTTGGCCAGATCTTTGCCTTGCCACAGTTTGTCTCTGAGCTCCTTGGGCAGTTCCTTCAGCTTCATGATTCTCATTGCTCTGACCTGCACTGTGAGCTGTAGGTCTTATATAGACCGGTGTGTGCCTTTTCTAATCAAGTCCAATGAAGAACATCTCAAGGAGGATCAGGAGAAATGGACCGCATGTGAATTAAACATGAGTGTCACAGCAAAGGCTCTGAATCTTTTTTGATAAATTTGCTGTCAAGATGGTGGTGTTGAGTGTCCATAAATAAATAAAATGTACATTTGAATCGCAGCAAAGATTGAAAACTGTAAACATTTTGGAAAAATATTTTATTTGTGATTTCTCTGACAAATATTGCTGTTGCTTAGATAGTGTAACGATTTCTGTTTTTATTATATGATTAAGTGCACATTTTAAACTCCTCGTTGAGCTTTAACATTTTAGAGAAGACATATGAACTGCTGAACTAATAAAAGAACATTGTCGAGGATTAACTACAGATACTACTACTACTACTACTACTACTGACTGATATTTTATCTGTCATTCTATCTAAATAACTGATGCCCTTTTTGATTTAATAACTCAAATAGCAGTTTTGATCTGATTGTTATATATTGTGTTGCTCTAATGTCATTTTTTATCAAACAGAAAAGTAACACAGATCTTTCAAATGGCTTACGTTTGTCTTCTTTGTCTGTGAACTCAGATCCTGAATTCCACTTACATGTTGGAGGTCTTTTAAACCCCATCCCAGGTAAATCCTTACTCATTTTCAAATGTTTTTTTTGTGGGGCCGGGCTGCAGTGTGGGGCTGGGCTGCAGTGTGGGACTGGGCTGCAGTGTGGGGCTGGGCTGCAATGTGGGGCTGGGCTGCAGTGTGGGGCTGGGCTGCAGTGGGGCTGGGCTGCAGTGTGGGGCTGGGCTGCAGTGTGGGGCTGCAGTGTGGGGCTGGGCTGCAGTGTGGGGCTGCAGTGTGGGACTAGATTGCAGTGTGGGGCTGGGCTGCAGTGTGGCGCTGGGCTGCAGTGTGGGGCTGGGCTGCAGTGTGGGACTAGGTTGCAGTGTGGGGCTGGGCTGCAGTGTGGGGCTGGGCTGCAGTGGGGCTGGGCTGCAGTGTGGGGCTGGGGTGCAGTGTGGGGCTGGGCTGCAGTGTGGGGCTGGGCTGCAGTGTGGGGCTGGGCTGCACTGGGGCTGGGCTGCAGTGTGGGGCTGGGCTGCAGTGTGGGGCTGGGCTGCAGTGTGGGGCTGGGCTGCAGTGTGGGGCTGCAGTGTGGGGCTGCAGTGTGGGGCTGGGTTGCAGTGTGGGGCTGGGCTGCAGTGTGGGGCTGGGCTGCACTGGGGCTGGGCTGCAGTGTGGGGCTGGGCTGCAGTGTGGGGCTGGGCTGCAGTGTGGGGCTGGGCTGCAGTGTGGGGCTGCAGTGTGGGGCTGCAGTGTGGGGCTGGGTTGCAGTGTGGGGCTGCAGTGTGGGGCTGGGTTGCAGTGTGGGGCTGGGTTGCAGTGTGGGGCTGCAGTGTGGGGCTGGGTTGCAGTGTGGGGCTGCAGTGTGGGGCTGCAGTGTGGCGCTGGGCTGCAGTGTGGGGCTGGGCTGCAGTGTGGGGCTGGGCTGCAGTGTGGGGCTGGGCTGCAGTGTGGGGCTGGGCTGCAGTGTGGGGCTGCAGTGTGGGGCTGCAGTTTGGGGCTGGGCTGCAGTGTGGGGCTGGGCTGCAGTGTGGGGCTGGGCTGCAGTGTGGGGCTGGGCTGCAGTGTGGGGCTGGGCTGCAGTGTGGGGCTGCAGTGTGGGGCTGCAGTTTGGGGCTGGGCTGCAGTGTGGGGCTGGGCTGCAGTGTGGGGCTGGGCTGCAGTGTGGGGCTGGGCTGCACTGGGGCTGGGCTGCAGTGTGGGGCTGGGCTGCAGTGGGGCTGGGCTGCAGTGTGGGGCTGGGCTGCAGTGTGGGGCTGGGCTGCAGTGTGGGGCTGGGTTGCAGTGTGGGGCTGCAGTGTGGGGCTGGGCTGCAGTGTGGGGCTGCAGTGTGGGACTAGGTTGCAGTGTGGGGCTGGGCTGCAGTGTGGGGCTGGGCTGCAGTGTGGGGCTGGGCTGCAGTGTGGGGCTGGGCTGCAGTGTGGGGCTGCAGTGTGGGGCTGGGCTGCAGTGTGGGGCTGCAGTGTGGGACTAGGTTGCAGTGTAGGGCTGGGTTGCAGTGTGGGGCTGGGCTGCAGTGGGGCTGGGCTGCAGTGTGGGGCTGCAGTGTGGGGCTGCAGTGTGGGGCTGGGCTGCAGTGTGGGGCTGGGCTGCAGTGGGGCTGGGCTGCAGTGTGGGGCTGCAGTGTGGGGCTGCAGTGTGGGGCTGGGCTGCAGTGTGGGGCTGGGCTGCAGTGTGGGGCTGGGCTGTCTTTAAGTTGTTGCCTATAGTTGTGCCTCTGACAGAGTATTATGAGTGAGTATGTGGTACTGCAGGTGTATCCACGTCATGATTATATGTGTGTGCTCTGTTGGCTGTTCAGACTGTCAGTTCGAGCTGTCGGGGCCTGATGGTATGATCCGCTCCAGTCAGGTGGACGAGGACAACAAGGTGAAGACTGACCAGGCTGTGGACTGCATCTGGACCATTCAAGCGCCCAAGAACCACCGCGTACGCCTCCACTTTCCTCCTCCTGTTTGTGTGTAGTGTTTGGAACTGAGCGTAGGAGAAGGAGGAGTTAAGCACATACACGCATACATGCATGCATACACAGGAGGCTTAAGATTATCAATGGTCATCCTGGCCACATCTGCTGGTCATAGTTTCTATATCCCCGCATAATCCATGTGCCTAAGTTGACCTCATGTCTTCAACCATTATTACATCTGATGAAACAAGCATATCGTAAACATGATGTAATATGGATTCAAAATACTCTTATTAGGCCTGAAGTGCCCAACTTTATTCTTGTAAATGAGGAGCATATTATACTTTTACTCACAGAGTATCCTGTAAAAGCAGTACTTTTTGACACAATCAGACCGCTGCATGCTGTCTGCAACTATATTATAAATAATAATAAAAGATATATATGATAATAAAGTATTTTATCTTGCATAAACCTGACAGTTTGAGCCAAATGCATCGCTTGATTTACTGTCCTCATAAATCCATTAGTCTTCTCTTAAACAGACAAGCAAAGTAATGAATACAAACCAGGGTGAAGAGCAAGAGAGTCTGCTTCATGTGAGAGCTGGTTATTCAAGATAAACGTACTTATGATTTTTGCCTGACCAGTATTGTGCTTAGATTTGAGATTTATACTTTTGTTATAGGATTCTGTTCACATTAGCACACAAGCATCTTGGAAAAAGAGTGAAATAGGCCTAAGAACTGACAAACTAATAGAAGAAGGAGGTTTGTACAAATCTTAACTACATGGTTAGCAGTTTTTGTGCAGAATCAGACTGAAATGATGGTACGATTGCGTCCAATAAAATTGTGAGTTCGATTTCTATTAATTGTGCAGTCCTAATTTGTACACAACTGTACAGATGTTTTGGTGAGATGTAAAAAATGCTGTTAAAGCCGGAGTATGTAACTTTTTAGCCAAAACACCTGTCCTCCTGTCTCTGCTTCTGTCTCTGTTCCTGTCTCTGCTCCTGTCCTGCTCCTGTCTCCCTCACCTACTCTAAGTGTGCTTTTAAAGAGTTTAGATTGCCTCGTTTGCTCCTAGATCGCCAAAATTCACTTTCCACCTTCTAATGTTAACAAAGTGTTTCTGGATTTTTGTGTGAAATACACTTTATTATAAAACCCTGTTACTGATATTGACAATTAAATTGATGTGGTCTTCATAAAATATCTCTTCAAAACAACCTTTACAATATCTACATTTCGATGTATTGCCCACCTCTACAACATATACCGATATTTAAATCAGTTTGTGTCCGTCAGATTTACCTTCACTTTCTGGAGTATCAAATGGAGAACTCCAACGAATGTAAGAAGAACTTTGTGGCCATTTACGACGGCAGTAACGCGATCGAGGACCTCAAGGTAAAACATGAAGACAAAGATTCTTGTTCTAAGCCATTTGAACTGCAAAAGCTCTGTAGCAATTGTCCTACAGAACATAGCAGCAATGAGCTCCCACACCGGCTGAAGACCCGCTAAAGGTGTGGGGTCTGTTGCAGGCCAAGTTTTGTAGTACAGTGGCTAGCGACGTGATGCTGGAGACGGACCTGGGCGTGGTGCGCATGTGGGCCGACGAGGGCAGCCGTCTCAGCCGCTTCAGGATGCTCTTCACCTCCTTCGCAGAGCGTGAGTCCCCAACATTTAGATTTAATATACAGTATAACATGCAGCAGCAGGGTTTCCCCGCAATGTTGTGCTGGGACTGGGGGTTGCATAGGCAATCGTTTTATTGAAACTATTTTTAAACACTAGTTATCTTTATGTTTGTGATAAAACAGAAGCAAGAAGTCTAACAAATTGAGAACTAAAGATTTCAGTAGTCATGGACACTGTTTTAGAAATGAAGATGTTTCCCTGGTCTGAGCAGCAGCATTTATACTCTCCTGAGCTCTGATTGGTCCTGCCCTAAGGGAGGTTGTTGTTGTTGTTGTTGTTTTATGGCGGTTGGCATCCGAGTGTTGCATTACCGCCAGACTTTATTCCTCAGACGTTTCGTAGTCCTCAGTGTTCCAACTGAAACTTGCCCTGTCCCTTTTACAAAGTCTCTATGCCAAACAGCGCCCTCTTGTGGAGGAACTCTTCCATTGGAGTAACATGACTAATGTAGTGGTGCTTTGGGTCTGTCTGTGTGTGTGTGTGTGTCTGCGTGTCTGCGTGTGTGCGTGTGTGTTTGTGTGTGTGTGTGCGTTTGCGTGTGTGTGTGTGTGTTTGCGTGTGTGTGTGTGTGTTTGCGTGTGTGTGTGCGTGTGTGTTTGCGTGTGTGTGTGTGTGTGTGTGTGTGTGTGTGTGTGTTTGCGTGTGTGTGTGCGTGTGTGTTTGCGTGTGTGTGTGTGTGTTTGTGTGTGTGTGTGTGTGTTTGCGTGTGTGTGTGCGTGTGTGTTTGCGTGTGTGTGTGTGTGTTTGTGTGTGTGTGTGTGTGTTTGTGTGTGTGTGTTTGTGTTGCAGCTCCGTGTGTTGGCGGCTCCTTCTTCTGTGACAATAACATGTGCATCAACAACTCGCTGGTGTGTAATGGCATCCAGAACTGTGTGTTCCCCTGGGACGAGAACAACTGCAAAGGTATGGAACTCCTGTCACGAGGAAGTCCGGCCAGCGCGGGGTCACGGCTGTGATGGCACATGTAAGGATTAAACAGGACTGAACCAGGACTAAACCAGGGATAAACCATGACTAAACCAGGACTGAACCAGGACTAAACCAGGACTAAACCAGGAATGAACCAGGACTAAACCAGGACTAAACCAGGGATAAACCATGACTAAACCAGGACTGAACCAGGACTAAACCAGGACTAAACCAGGACTAAACCAGGACTAAACCAGGACTAAACGAGGACTGAACCAGGACTAAACCAGGACTAAACCAGGACTAAACCAGGACTAAACCAGGACTAAACGAGGACTGAACCAGGACTAAACCAGGACTAAACCAGGACTTAAACGGGACTATTATGACAACCTTCAGTGAAGTACTGTACTGTATAAGTAAGTAAGTATATAAGATTTGAGAGTATTCATGGTGACACATAATACAAAATCACTACATTTGACTTTTAATAGTTCTCAGATACCGGTATGATTACTTTGACTTTTACATGACAATGCATCTGTAACAAAGTGTACTTTTTGCTCCACTGACAACCTTTCAAATATATTTTGCCACTGTTGAATTTGCAGTACATTCCCGAGATGATTGAAAATACAACCACTTTGTAAGAGTACTCTTACAAAGAGTACTCTTACAAAGTAAAAGTTTTAACTGAGGTCAAAACTTGAGTCAAAAAAGTTTTTTTTGTATTTGATTGTATGCTTATTTATTTGAAGAGAAAAAGTCCAAAGGTCTTCTGTTCCACCTGACCAAGACTCATGGCTCCATCATCTGCGTGTCCACTGGGCTGGTGCTGCTGCTCTTCGTCGTGTCCATCTTGCTGCAGGTCAAGCAGCCTCGCAAAAAGGTTAAACAAATGCACACATGTTTTATGTAAAGTCCATAGAATCCTGACTTGTATGTTTCTGTTTGTGAAGGTTCTGGTGCGGAAGAACATGTCCCTCAAAGCGGAACGTCAAGAGGAGCTTGACCCTCCACACTATGAGCTGTTCTCTTTCAGAGACAAGGTGACTGAACCACTGTATTATTCATTATTCATGATAATTGCTTGGTAAAACTTGTAACTTAATTTATTTTTTACTGACTAAATTACTAAAACTGTGTTGTGAGCTGTGTGTTCAGCAAGAGCAGCCAGAATATCTATCATATTATCAAAGAAAATGGTTTTGCAGGACAATTTTTACAATTTTTAGAGGTA
This sequence comes from Eucyclogobius newberryi, assembly GCF_026437365.1. Lineage (NCBI taxonomy): Eukaryota > Metazoa > Chordata > Actinopteri > Gobiiformes > Gobiidae > Eucyclogobius > Eucyclogobius newberryi. The sequence goes on from NW_027316389.1 coordinate 32,648,517, forward strand.
AAAATTTGTGTTGTAATAAGTGTAGCTTATTCAAAATGTTTGCGTACACATAGCTGTAACGCATGTATCGTTGTCACGATACTAACATTTCAAACATGATGTCAATACTATGGACTTGGCTCGATACTTGATACTAGGGCTGCCACTAACAATTGTATGATTAACTGATAAATCAAGCAATTATCCTTTTGATTATTTGATCTGTTGTTTAGATCACAAAAGACACATGAATATGAGATTTGTCCCAGATGAAGCTAAAGTGAAGCTGCTTGAGGGCGTCCTGATGGAGAATATTTACAGACAATCAGGTTTAGCTTTTTTTTTTTTTAAAACACAGTAGATGTATATATTTTCCTGACAAAGGCTTTAAACACAAAATGATAATGAAAAAACACCACTTTTAAAGACAGTAGTACTTTCTTTATGTTACCATGTGGCTCAAGATCATTATAAAACTGTCCAGGAAAGGTCCAATTGTGTCCTCTCTGTTTGCTGTTCCTTTTTAAAGCTTTCTCTGTCTGCAGGACGCCCCGGCCGACATTGGAGTCTTATCTGAGGAGCTCCAGTCCCTGCAGGCTCTCCGCCGCTCCTCCTTGAGCTCGCGCTGCATTCGCGAGCACCACTGTGGTTCTCAGGCCTCCATCAACTCCCTCAAGCCCGTGCAGGTTCCGCTGATGCTGGGCAGAGGGTCCCTGGATCTGACCCCCTTCAGAGGAGAGCTCCAGGGCACACTACCCCCCCTGAGGGACGGGCACAGCAGCAGCTTGAGGAAGAAGAGCTGGCCCAGCGTGCAACCGGGCCGGGTCCAGTCCCATCAAAGCTCTCTGAGCAGGCAGGACAGGGTGATGGAGGAGGAAGAGGAAGATGAGGAAGATGGACGATACGACATGTACGTGCGCAGAGCGGGCAGTAGAAGAGCCAACGTGGAAATGGCACAGCAGAGATCCCTGTCCATGGATTTTTGAACTTTTTGTCCTACAATGTCAAAGTATTGACTATATTATTTATGAACCATGAGGCATCATTTGGTTAATACTCCAAAGTGTTGTATTGTATTGTTTATATAGAGCAAATTAAGTTATTTTATTTTCCTCAGAAATAGCAAAGATTATGATTAAAGATGGACTTTTGGGAGCGTTTTACTATACCTGGAGTATATAGCTTCTTTCAGACTAGTTTGATGAATCCTGGTTCGAAAAGTCCTCTCCTCTCCTCTGAGTCTCAGAAAACACACATTCCAAATTTACCAGATTTATTAAATCAAAGGTTGGCCTCCGAGGTCTCCTGTGCTGTTTTTAAGTCCATAAATCCTCTCCAGAGTGTTTCTGTCTCAAGTCGCGTTCATTACAACTGCAAGCTTATGTAAGCAAATGGGAAAAGCTATGTTTAGGTTTAATCCCCCGTGGTAATTCCCTCTGCTTCACAAATCCTGATATAAAGTAATGTCTGCTTTTCAATACATACATTATTTTAAGTTCTAAACATGAGATGCCAAAGCAAAGTTACACAAGCACACGTTTAAAAGCCAATAACAAGACAAATCAACTTTACAGCCTGGTTTAGTTAAAACAGATTTATTGTATTTTATTCTATTGTGATCTTCTTTTTTCTTCCACTGGTTGTTACACAAGAAGGATTTTGCTGGTCCTGATTACCCACCACCACCACCACCACCACAAGCAGTACTTTTACTTCCACGAGCAAAGGCAAACGAGCCCCCATGAAGGGCCCATCCCACCCATCACACTACCATTCACTGCGCCCCCTTCAGGCTAAAGTCAGCCTCCAAAACTCAACCAGGTCGAGGTGGAACATGTAAATAAACCCCTCGCTGTTGCCCCCACATAAAAATAAATAAATGAATCTTTTAACCTGATGTACAATTTTTTTCCTCACACAAACACACACACTTTATTAAGTTTGTATAGTATTTGATTTGGTATTTTGACTATAAAGCTTTATGCACCGTATCGTATATTGTAATTATCTGTCACTTTGTCACTCATTTTCTATATCCTCTAAAGGTGCACTATGAAACTTTTCTGATGAAGGTCCCGCCATCTGCTTGTCTCCATTCAGATGTTATTGATTTGCCTGAAATGTTCCGCATTGTGACATTAAACATATCTATGACCTTGCATTTGTTTTTAATTGCTAACAAAATCACTCGTCTCCATGGGGATAGATATGTTTAATCATAGTTTAATCCTGTATCTTAGAACATTTCTGGCACATCACCATGACATCTCCATAAAAAATTAACCCTCTGCCGGAAATGTTAGCTGTTAAAAGCTTTAAATGAAACAAACAAACAAACAAACAACAACAACAACCACCCTATTTTTAAACAAAGGCCTACATGAACCTAGTAGTTGCAGCCTTTCTGGGTCTAATTCCATAAGACACCACAAGAGGTCAGCAGCGGACCACAGAATAGGCTTTACATGTTCTTTATGTGCCCATTTTGAATATGGTGGATTTTTATTTTTTTATTCGACCTATGTTTTCAGCAGGAACTATCTGAAGTGTGGTGTGAGAGCTTTTCAAATATCTGATGAAGGCAACAAAACAAAATAAGAACAGAAAGAGAACAGCAGACAAAAGCAAAGCCAGCAGAACATCCAACGAGAGAAACAAATGTAACAAACCAAACATCTCATTTAGACCACAGTCATTCAAATCTAGTCCAGATGTATTATATAATGTCAGTGCCAGGATATGTATAACAGGGATATTCTTGATTTAACCCAGGTCTAAAACAGTATTATTCTAAATCAAGCCCAGGTCTGAAATAGGACTTAATCATTGCTGTACTGGTTCTAAACAGGGACCAGAACAAAGGAGGACAAAATGGGGAATACATTTACTTTAAATTCATCACCAGAAAGAGTTTCCCGCAGTTTGAGAACTCCTCCAGGTCATTGGGTTGGATATGTGTACATGTTTTGAGAGACAATCTTTATTCTATGCAAAGTCTACCAAAGTGATAAAGAATTGAAGCAAGTTCTTGACATATTTTGCAGACAGTAAATTGTACAAAATGTCCTGGCTGTTGAGGTCACATTTCCCACTTGTGTTTGTTTGTTTAGGCAAGGACAAACCCTCTCAGAGTATATTATAAAAGTATGCATGTAATGTGGAACCGGTCCTGCAGCTCCACTAACATGCACTTTATGACTCTTCAGAGTCAGAAGCGGAAAAGGTTTATTGTCATGGTCAGAGAACAAAATTCACAGGCTGGGAACTTGCTTTGGTGATTCAGTGCAACATAAAACAATGAACAATGATAAAACAAAGGATCGGCTGTGATCCGACCTGCTCGTCCCAGAGTCCTGGAGACGTACAGGTCCTGCAGAGATGGAGGTCTGCAGCCGATCACCTTCTCAGCAGAGGCACAATGCGCTGTAGTCTCTGTTTGTCCCTGGCTGTGGCTCCAGCGTACCACACGGTGATGGAGGAGGTGAGGATGGACTCAATGATGGCCGTGTAGAACTGCACCATCATCACCGCTGGCAGCTTGTAATTATGATGTAATTACGATGAAAAACATGATTTAAAAGTGGCTTGTGTTGGTAGAATGTGCAAAAACATGCAGATATTAGAAACATCTTGATATTGTAAATACATAATTACATTTCATATCATATAACAGCTTTTATTGTTTTAGACAAGTCAATAAAATACAAAGTTCTTATGAAGAACACGTGAGCAGAGGTGGGTGGAGCCACACTTCAGGTGTGGCGTCTCGTTGTATTTAAAAGGGAAACATCTCTTGTGCTTCTTCCCTGAATGTCCGCCCCTTTAATGTATTTAGCAAAGTATCTGTTTGAGTGTACAATACATTAATTAAGTATCACCATTTATTATTACAGCGGAAAGAGTAACCGAACCCTTTGATAAATAAGTGCACCGTCACTTTAAAACGTATCAATTACAAGTACATTTTTTGAAGTAACTGTAACTGATAACAGCCCCACCTCTGCCCTCAGTTCACATATTCAAACAAGACATTACAGAAGTGTTTTGACTGTACAGACTTTACACCAGTCAGATGATCTCTCTCTCTGTGAGCCATTAACACCGAACGCTTCAACAGAGACGCCCGTAAAGTGATGCGTTTATGACAACATGAGTCTGCACTTGTAAAAGCGGCGTCCACGTGAGCTTACAGTGTTCTCTCTTCTGTGCAGGACTCACACAATGACAGATGAATGCCACATGAGCAGCTTCTGTACATTTCAAGAGTACATTTCACTTCAGTCAACTTAGTTCAACCGAATCCATGCAGAATGTTTAACCAAACCAACTGAACACGAACTTGAGAACAGGTATAATTGTTACAGTTTACTGTCAAAACGCATATTTGTTGACCTGCTTTATCGTTCATATCTCTGTAATTATGTGTCTATCTACATGAAACAAAAACTGACACATAGTTCAGTGTCTTCTCTGTCAGAATAAATAAACTAAGGTGAAATCTAGTGTTAAAAGTGCCATTATTATAAGTTAAATGTGACAAATATGTGGACCCAATCCCTGAAAAATAAGTAGCTGAGTATGAAACACCCGCAAGGTTTGTCTCTCTGTGGAGTTTGCATGTTCTCCCAGTGTCTGGTCTCCTCCATTAGCACAAAATGACTCCAGTTAAGTGCCTTTCCATGCCGATCTGGATCCCTGAGCGCTGTGCGGCATTTTCAGTTGGGATATTTCTCTCCAAAACAACGAATCCCACATAGAACTAATCTGAAATTGTGAATGGCCATGAATATAACCCATACAAACCATATGACTTGCTACTATTTGCTACTCCTCTTCAGTGCTCTAATGTTGAGCTTCCTTCATGTTTTCTCTTCAGTCTTAGTAAAAGTCAAGTGTAGTCTTCTGCATACATAAGACTACTTTGTGCGTTCCAACAGTCAAACAGACTGAGTCCTGAGTGATTCCTCGAAGAATGCGACGTGGTTGTAGGTGATGAGAGGCGTTTGCTCTCCTAAAATGGCCCCTGTGAAGTTGGGTCGTTTCCATGCATAAACCATACTGTTCAGAAAGCCTTGTAATGACACTGTGGCGGCCTGTCAACACACACACATCAGGGTTTGAGTACACGCCATACACAACTACATGTGTAAAGATATGCAACTAGTACACAGACCAAGTAAGTGTCTGTGTAGTTCTCTGAAATTCATTATGATTAGGCTGCGACAAAATGTGCATTATAGACCCAGGGTTCTTTATCTTTTATTTTCTCAGCTAATCATTCAGGAACAATTGCTATTCACGAAGAATAACTGAGCTGAAAACTTTAGGTGTGTGTTTTTTATTGCCTATATTTAGTTCAGCTGCTTAATGTGGGCTCTGTATGTGGAGATTACAATGCAGTTCTTTAAAAAGTGTTTTTTTCTGATATGTCAAACTAAAGAGGACCGAGCCCTGGTGTATCCTGACTATAATGTGTCTGTGATAATCTGAATGTTGTGTCATATTGGGTATATCCTGATCTGTGCGGCACCTCGCTCTACATCTGTGGCTGGACTGTAAAAAATACAGCCTAGAATAAAGGACCAAAGGCGAGATGGACCAATGCCAGTGAGCTGTTTGTGTCTAGGGTTATAGCTCTTTTAAGAGTCCTAATATATACATTAATGTGCCGTCTGATTCATTTATATTTGGTGATTTTATTGTTAAATAATATTTGCTTGTGTCATCCACTGAACTGCTGTGTCTTCCTTGAGGTTAGGGGCCTCTTATTGTTTTTTTAGTTTTTTTTTTAATCCATCTATCTATATATATGCGGTAAACAAACATATATATACTGTAGTTTGTCTTTACCTGTATAACGTAAAGTGGAAAAAGTCTGGACTGCTCAGTCGTCCAAAGAAGCACAAAGAGAAGCAGAGCTGCACAGGAAACAAATCTGCTTTAGTCAACTGTTAGATGGTATATTAGGTACTAGTAGTAGTAGCAGTAGCAGTAGCAGTAGCAGTAGTGTACCTGGAGTCCAGCAGAAGACGATGACCAGCACCATCTTTCTGACCGTGTGCTTGACATGTTTGAACCTCTTGCAGGACTGTCCATCTCCCTCCACAGGGAAAAAGCCCTGCTGCTGCTGCTGACCCTGCTGCCACTTAAACACCTTATTGTAAATGACCTGCGGCGGAGCAATGGCACAGTGGTCAGAGAAAAGCACCAAGAGCACTACAATACGTATGCATTATTATTCATTACTCATTTATAATATGCTGCCTAATATGATATTTTTAATTGGGCAAAAATAATACAATAATACTGCAACTTATACTGTGTCCGTGTGTATATTTTGTAACAATTAGTACTAGGGCTGCAAAAGACGCAATATTGGCTGCCACAATACTCAATTAGATATATTTTAATAGCACCAAGGTCCTCAATCTGACAGAAATATACTGTTATGAAAAGAAATGTTAAGAAAAATGTATTTTTTTCTTGATAAAAAAAAAAAATCTTTATTTTGACACTGTTTGACTTTTGTTTTAATATAACTGAAAAGATTATATTGAGAAGCGGTGGACTAGAGTATTAGATATTTGTACTCAAGTAAAAGTACAATTACAAGGACTAAACATGCCAAAAGTGTACTTAAATAAAAGTACAACTCTGGAATACTCAAAGTGTTAGTTACTAGTTACTAAACATTTAATCTAAATAAAAAAAATAAAAAAAAGTAACATTTTAGTCAGTCTTTTTTTATTCAGATTATGTTATGAGAATTGACAAAAAGACTGATCTAAACTGTAAATGCACTGGATAAAAAGCTCTTTGGGTGTTGGACTTACCGTGCAGGACAGTAGAACTACCACCACAGTGAAGAACAGGACATAATAGACGGGTGCTCCTGTCTCGGGGCCCTAAAGAGAGAAACATGACATCACTACAGTACCTCAGTACAAATGTAAGCACAACTAAAGCAGTCAATAAAACATACGTGATGATCACGGTCGCCCGTCCGAACGTGTAAGAACAAAATACAACTGGAAGAAAAACAAAATCAATATTAATGAAGAGAGAGGGTGAATTTTCACTTATATAATCATGTGAGAGGAAGCACAAACTCACTCATTGCAACTGCCAGTGACTGCGGCCCTTGTTTCCATATGCTGCTTCCAAATATATGCTGCATAAATCAGGTACAACATAATGTGGAATGACCTATGGAAATCAAAAAGTTATAATTACTCTTTCTCTGTATCGACCATGTTTCCACTGAGCATTTTATTTATATTATAGTATATTAGTATTCATTTAGTATTGTTCTTTTGTGCGCCAAAGAGAAGTTTAAAGGAGACATATTATGCTTTTTTTCCAGGTACTTAGCATTGAACTGTAACATCATTGTACATTTTGTTCATTCTAAACCACAGTATTGACCTAAAACATCTTAGTACTAGAAACAGGTCCATTGACTTCCTGTTCAGAACTGCAGAACTGATAATAACAGGCAGGAATCAACGTTTAAAGAAATGTGTGGTGAAAGTGTTTGCAAAATATTGAAATATACAATCATGGTGAATGTTGTTAAGAATGGCAAAACTGAATAATTGTGCATGTTGTTCATAATAAATCTCACATGCTTCAAAAAGTGCTGAAAATATAAAACAGATATGTATGTAAATTTACTGTAAGTTCACATTTAATACATTTAAAGATGTGTTGTCACTTGACATAATATTGTATAATAAATACTGTTATCAGGGTACTCCCAAAAAATGTAAAGATATATCATTTTTGCCAATATCATACAATAAAGTCTAACACAAAGGTAAAGCGATGCAACTGAAACAAGTAGACTCACCACAGCAGAACAGAAAGGACTATTTCTCTGGTTCTTCCACTCTGAGAACAAATTCAACAGACATGATTAAATGAAATATGAGATAAAGAAGGGATTTGGTGGTCCGTGGCTCACCTGCACGTCCTCACTCTCTGCTGGCCTCGTCCTCCATCCTTGAAGCACTTTCTTAGACTTAAGGGCGTAACTGTTGACCAGCATGAACGAGAGGACATAAAACACCTGCGACACAAAGAGGACAGTCGTGAGGCTATGACACACATGAAATACATCGTTTGTCAGTTCATATTTCAGAACTGTGAACAGAATCCGATTATTTAAATATAAATCTCAAATCGAATCGCATTTTAATCTACATTTTAATCCCACATGCTCCGGTACATTATGACCATGGTTTTCTTTTTAGACCCATGTTAAGACAAGACATCATTCACTCAACGCTTCTCTGAATATACTTTTCTGATAAATATCAAGATTTTTTTTTTGCAATTATTCTAAAAAGTGGCAATGGTTGAATCTGTCTCTGGGTTTAAGTATTTTATGCCATGACTGGACACATTTATCTGTTTCTAAGCACACTAAAACATGAAGGGGCTGAAGCATTTCCCTGAGTTGCCAAATATTGAAATCATACATAGTTCCCATATCTGTAACAGGAATTCCAAAAGACCATGAATGACATTGAGTAACACCATTTGTAAAGCTAATCCTCTGCTGTTTCTTATTAAAACACTGAAATGAGTTGGTTTTTAAAGGCGCAATAGGTCACTTTTCTTTTCCGCCACCTGCTTGTTTCTATGAATATGTAATTGCTTTGCCTGGTATATTCCACAGCATGGCTTTAAGGGCTGTTTCTGATATTTACTGTCTTAAAAACACATTTCTAGCATCTTAATTATCTACAACAAACACTGCTAGCCCTGAACATGTGCAATACTGATGTAACCATGTGCAATACCATCATATTCACGTGCAATACTGAATTAACCATGTGCAATACCTGTAAATAAGAGTGTTCTATTTTGTTTTTATTCGGTCTACTTACCTGCTAATAGTATTACCTAGTCTTGTGCTAGCTATTTTTACTTTATTTTATTTTAATTTTATTCTATTCTCATTATTTTATTATTATTATCTTATTTTTATCTTTACCTTTTTTATTTATATTTAAGTATTTTATTTTATTTCCCCCCCTCCATTCCCTATTAAGATAGGAGAGGAGTTTTTGTTAATAAGAGTTTTTTGTTTTTGTTCATAAGAGGAGTGTGTTTTTGAAACTTCCTATAATCTGTCCTTTCCTCCTGTTTCTACTGCAGTGTAACAAAGAAATTTCCCCTTGTGTGGATATTAAAGGTTCATCTTATCTTATCTTGTGTTTTGGCGCCACAGTAATGCTAATGAAAACTAGCGTGCTAACAGCAGAATAAACCGCTTAAGTTTACAAGCATGTTTTACGACTTTCTGAGAGCAGTGCTGCTAACATCAACTAGCACGCTAATGGGAGAATAAAAACATTGGAAGTTTATAACAGTATTTTACAACATTAAGAGGCCAGAGCCTAGTTTGTACGTCGCCATGTGTGAACAACAACTAGCATGCTAACAGGATAAAAGCGTTGTATAGATGCTTTTATAATATATCTGTGCTGGGGCAAAACCAATTACTTTATTCCAGAACAAATCTGCTACAGGCATTAAACTTAAACTAAACTGTAAGAATGCATGTTTTTTGTGGTACTTTTGACATGGATACCTTTAATGTCATACTGGGGAACACTCAAGACAAACGAGACAAAACAATAGCATCTCCGTGGAGACAAGCAGGTAGCAGAAAGGTTACACTGTGCACCTTTAAGTGTAGCCAAAAACATGATGCCAAGCACTAGCAGCGTCATAAACAGGTTATAACCCTGCTCGTCACGTTTGTATGATATCACGTAACATCTGGTGCATGACAGGTTGTAAAAACAATTTAACAAACACAAAATGCCTGTGGGATTTGCCCTTGTGCCTTTCCCCGAAGAGCTGCTTTTCATTTAAGTATTTCACTTCTGAAAGTGAATCTAAATATATGCTGAAGAGTCAATGATTAATAGAGAGGTGACAGAGTTTGACTGACTACAGCTTTTCTCCACACTCAGAAGTCCTTCTCTGAGTACATTTGTAATATGCCATTCAGAAATATTTAAAAACAACCTGTCAAACAAATAATCCCACCGTTTTTAACAAATATGTGGGTTTGGAGTAGCACAAAACGTTGTCAGGCTGCGTTCACATCAAATTTGTGATGAATTAATCCTGAACTAAATCACAACTACAACAGGACCAAACGTGAAAGAGATAAAACTCTTGTTGTGGACGTATGTAAATCTAGCACAGTTGTAGCGGTGGACATCCTACCAGAACCAGGGGAAGGCCGTAGAGACAGAATGTGGAGTTGTATTTTGGCGCGACAATGTTGGAGGTGGTGATGAACAGAAGCACGGCTGAGGCCAGGAGGTCAGCCAGAGCCAGCTGCACCAGGAGCAGCCTCTGCAACAGGAAACGTGTTAGACCACAGGGAAAAAGTCAAGTCTATATATTATGTTTTCAGTTTCTCCTTTTTTTGTTAGGGGTTGTCACAGTGAGACCAGAGGACAACAGATGCCACAATACTTAGATAGTATGTGCAAAAGTACATCAACAACTCTGGTTCATGCTTAACCCAACTCTCCACTGCTTCCAACTTTAGTAAATCAAACTTTAAAATGTCCAAAATTATGTATTTGATGTTGAGAAGAAAAATAAATACATAAAAATACATAGTAGAAAAAACTTCAGTTGTAGTCATCTGGACTCAGTTTGAAAAAATAAAAATACACCACATTTTTGGGTTGTATAGACTGTTATTATGATAACACTTCTTGCTATGATGTAAAATGTATAATCATTATCTTATTATAAGTGGATGATTAAAGGAAGTACAGCCTTTTGAGCAGCAGAAATAATAATGAGGTGGTTTCTGTGTTACAGAACAAAGCACTCACCTGTTCTTGGAGATTCCTCCATCTCAATATTGAAACTATAAAAACCGACAAACTTCCAATGACACTGCAAATCACACAAGCATTACAAAATCAGATGAGGAGGATTTATACATGAACTGTAAAAACCAATGCATCCAAGTACTTTTGTAATTTTATATAATTTAATTTCCCCTCACTCACATCACATGCAAACAGTAGATAAGGAGGGTGAGTGCCAGATGTAATGTAGAGCGTGAACTGCTAACCTTTGTACAAATTATGTTTATATTCACCATTATAATAGAATACTTAGCCAACAGAACTGTGGTTTTCTCCATTTTTGAAACAATTTATTATTGTCAGTCCGATTTAGTTCAGAGAGAAGTTGGCATACTCTTTTATAGAAAAAAACAATTAAACAATTAAACAAAAGTTAAGAGGATAATTTACCTGGGTGTAAGGAATGCAATATATACGTAAATTATGTGATTTATCTGAAAAAGAAAGAAACTTTTATTAGTATTTAGCCAAACACTTACAGCAGAGAATAATGTTGAATAATATGTACATTTAGATATAACCTACATTGTCTTCAGACAGAGTGGAAGAACAAACAGTCGAATTCTCAGCCATGGCCATGGGTACATCCACCTGCTCAGATACTCCAGCCTGAGTCCATAAAGTATCTTCACCTGTCCTACAGAACACCTGTCCCACAGAACACCTGTCCAAGCAGCGCACTCCTCACCTGTCCCACAGAACACCTGTCCCACAGAACACCTGTCCAAGCAGCACACTCCTCACCTGTCCCACAGAACACCTGTCCAAGCAGCGCACTCCTCACCTGTCCCACAGAACACCTTGTCCTCGCGCTCTTAACTTGGCTGTCACGTGTTTTACGCCTCCACTTGTGAAGAGATGCCTACAGAAGCTGTAAACCATGAGGCAAGTCCACTCGGAACATTTAGTACAATAAAAACCCGTTTCTCCAAGTCAAGGCTTTGAATGGATTTTTCAATTTTTTGATAAACCCCATGAGTAATTCGCTGTAATTGCGTGAATAAAACTCACCAATAACATAAAATCACCGACGATTTTCTTTACTTTACAGTGACATCTAGTGGTCACATCCGGTCATGCACGAAGAGAACCCACACTAGAGAAAGGCCTGACGCCAGCGTAAAAAACAGAAGTCGAATTTTAAACGGTTTGCAAACATTATTTGGCCAATAAAAACAGAAACATGGCAAACTTATTTTCTTGGAGGCATAAGATAAACTTGTGTGTTGTATGACTAAAGTGTATAGCCAATTGAAATTATTTAAATGAAAATAATTGGCCCTGAGTCTTGGTGTGTGATGCCCCAGAAGGCTTATTGCGTCCCTTTATTATTTAGTCTTAGTAATTATTTTGTCTCTTGTGCACGTTAGCTTTTCTTAAAAAGAAAGATATAAATAGAATGAGTCATCACAAGAAAAATCTGCATTTGAACTAGCTGCGGAATGTTGGGAAATAATCTCTAACCCAGCAATATTGACAAAAATAAAATAAAATAGACGGTACCTCTGCCCATGTATGATAGCTCAATAGAATAAACAAACAAATAAATTAGCTGACTAACTAACTATTGTTTTAGGAAAAGATAAAATGACATTGAACAAAATTGCATGTAGTATTGACAGGCCATAAACACAATGGCACTCATAAACAGATACAGATAAGGTCAAACTCAAATACTATACAATATATTTTATATGTTATATAAATTGGATTAGATAGAAGCTTAACACACATAAATAATACTTTCCATTTAGGCGTATTCAATAATTTGTTATGAATGGCAATGTTTATTTTAATTTTTGTTGTTTTTCTGTTCCTATAAGCGTTTGGAGAGCTAATATAGAAATTAATTTATTATTATTAAATTAATTTCTTCTTCTGCTTCTTCTTTGCTGTTTTATGGTGGTTGGCATCCAATTGTTGCATTACCGCCAGACTTTATTCCTCAGACTTTGTCGTAGTCCTCAGACTGTCGTAGTCCGTAAAAGTACTCCTTCCATTGCTTTGGTGTTACAAAGCCCATGAGGTCATGATATGTCTTTGTTTCAGAGACCAACCGGCTTTATTCCAGGGAGACTCTTCTTCATCTTCCTCTCCTTCTTTGACGTTCGGTGCTTCCACCGTACAGCTTTATTCTTTAGGCTTCATTCTATAGGCTTTAATATGTCCACTGATGTCGCTGCTTGGTAGCCGTGCGTCTACGAGACTGGGCGAGGACAGGAGACCACCCCCACCCCCATCTCGTCACTCTGATCACTCTGACTCCCCAAAAGCAGACCCCCATCACTCCGACTCCCACTCAGCGCTTTCTTTAGACTTCATTCAGACCTATACTTCAGACTTTATACTTCAGACTTTATTCTTCAGACTTTATACTTCAGACTTTATTCTTCAGACTTTATTCTTCAGACTTTATACTTCAGACTTTATACTTCAGACTTTATTCTTCAGACTTTATTCTTTAGACTTTATTCTCCAGACCCCCTCACCGCCACCTACTGTAGTTAGACTTTAGACTTTATTCTTTAGACTTTATTCTTTAAGAAGAAGAGAGGCTTGGAGTGCCGAGGAGAAGGAGGAAGAAGAAGAGGATCTCATGTTGTTGTTGTTGTTGTTGTTGTTGTTTTATGGCGGTTGGCATCCGAGTGTTGCATTACCGCCAGACTTTATTCCTTAGACTGTTGTTGCTGTTGTTATTGTTTTATGGCAGTCGACAGCCGAGTGTCGCATTACCGCCAGACTTTATTCCCCAGACTTTGTCGTAGTCCTAAAAGTTGTTCTTCCAGTGCTTTGACCTCCAGTGCTTTGACAAAGCCCAAGAGGTCATGAGATGCCTTTGTCATTAAGCCTGAAGAATGAAGCCTAAAGAATAAAGCTGTACGGTGGAAGCACCGAACGTCAAAGAAGGAGAGGAAGATGAAGAAGAGTCTCCCTGGAATAAAGCCGGTTGGTCTCTGAAACAACAACAACTATTCTAGTCACAAAGACATATCATGACCTCATGGGCTTTGTAACACCAAAGCAATGGAAGGAGTACTTTCACGGACTACGACAGTCTGAGGACTACGAAAAGTCTGAGGAATAAAGTCTGGCGGTAATGCAACAATTGGATGCCAACCGCCATAAAACAACAACAACAACATTGTATCCTATAGAAGTTCTTCCTCCCCTCAGACTTTGTCGTAGTCCTTAAAAATTCTTATTCCATTGCTTTGGAAGTACAAAGCCCATGAGGTCATGGGACGTCTTTGTCGTTTTATCCTTTAGAAGTCCTTCTTCCATCACTTTGGCGTTTCTAGGCCCATGAAGTCCAAGCGCGGTAGAACATCCTCTTGCTCCTCATCCTCGGCTCAGTCTCCAACACCCCCCACCTCTATAAACGTTTACCCAGCCCTGTGCTACATAAGTAAGCAACCACAGCCTGACACAAACCCTGTGACTGGATCGCCAGAACGTTCCGCAGATTGAACTCCCGCCCATTATTCCGAAACCACAAGGCCAACCCGGCCCTTTCTCTATCATAAGCCTCACAGCAAATCAGCAGATGCTCGACAGTCTCTGGCACCCGACAGCGACCACACAGACCGGTCGGATGCTTGCCTATCCTACTCAGTGACCAATTGAGTCCAGCATGGCCAATCCTCATGCGGGCGAAGGCCCTTTCCTCCCACGCGTTCCTGCCCATAGACCCGCATCTCGGCGCTGCAGGTTGAGTTGGGGGAATTGCCGTTACGGCTCCGGAGGCTAGAACTTCTGTTGGCTTACTGGGTGAATGTGCAAGGTCATACGAGCTCTCACCCGGTGAGGGACTTTCTCAGGGTTGATGGGGGGCAGAGTAAGGCTGGCGGTATGGTTTTCAGCCAGGTAGGAAATGCGAAGGCGCGGCTTGCGGGGGTTGGTGATCTGCGTGTGAGCCCGTCGGTGGCTTTGTCTGCTATAGCTCCGTGGAAGTTTGTCCCGGCTCCTGTTGGTGTTAGCTTGCATGGCAAGCTTAGAGGAGTCGCTGGGAGGGCACCGCAGTTTGCCGTTCAAGCGCTCATCGATAAGCACTCAGGTGATGTGTTTATTTATACCGACGGGTCTAGGGATCCTGAGAGTGGGCGTACTGGCGCCGCTTATTTTGTGCCTGACCTGGGGCTGGCGGTCAAGAAGAGGTTGACAGATCGCCTTTCTGTTTTCACGTCGAAACTTATAGCGATACGGTTGGCGTTGGAATGGGCGGAATCTGCTTTGCAGCGTTGCGGCATTGTGGTGGCCTCTGACAGCCTTTCTGCATTGCAAAGCATTAAATCTGGGAAATCGGATTGCAGACAGGATGTGTTGAATGGCATCTTCTGTCTGATGCTCTCCCATGTTGTTGTTTTATGGCGGTTGACATCCGAGTGTTGTTGTTGTTGTTGTTTTATGGCGGTTGGCATCCAATTGTTGCATTGCCGCCAGACTTTATTCCTCAGACTTTTCGTAGTCCTCAGACTGTCGTAGTCCGTAAAAGAACTCCTTCCATTGCTTTGGTGTTACAAAGCCCATGAGGTCATTATTCCTCAGATGTTGTTGTTGTTGTTGTTGTTGTTGTTGTTGTTTTATGGCGGTTGGCATCCAAGTGTTGCATTACCGCCAGACTTTATTCCTCAGACTTTGTCGTAGTCCTCAGACTCTGTCGTAGTCCGTAAAAGTACTCCTTCCATTGCTTTGGTGTTACAAAGCCCATGAGGTCATGATATGTCTTTGTGACTAGAATAGTTGTTGTTGTTTCAGAGACCGACCGGCTTTATTCCAGGGAGACTCTTCTTCATCTTCCTCTCCTTCTTTGACGTTCGGTGCTTCCACCGTACAGCTTTATTCTTCAGGCTTCATTCTATAGGCTTTAATATGTCCACTGATGTCGCTGCTTGGTAGCCGTGCGTCTACGAGACTGGGCGAGGACAGGAGACCACCCCCACCCCCATCTCGTCACCCTGATCACTCTGACTCCCCACAAGCAGACCCCCATCACTCCGACTCCCATTCAGTGCCCCTAGCCTGTTCTCTATATCTGCCCAATCAAGCTCCTCTGTTCCAAGGAATCTCCCTGCAGCTCCAGCAACGATCCTGATCCTTTCAGTCCTGCCCCGAGTCTGAGCAGCACAGCCCACAACATCCACCATAAAGAGCACAAAATCCTCCCTATCCACAACCAGGGCACTCTCACTAATTCTGGAACCCGCACACCTGGGACCTCCACTCCCGAAACCCCCACACCCCTTGGGAGCCACACTGGCCCCTCCCACCTCGCCCCGGCTGGGAGCAGCGCCGGCTCCCCTCTCCGCATCCACTCCAAACTCGCCACTTGAAACCCTCCCGACTGCATCTGCATAGGATACACCCCGAGAGACCCCCATTTTCTGCACCTCAGCAGCTCCCCCGCCAAACCTGCATCCCCCGTAGGCAGAGCCATGTTCCTCCCCACAGCCACAGCACCTCAGTCCCGCACCCATGTCACACCTCCCACACTCGTGATCTCCTGCACATTTACCTCTTTGCCTCCCTCCACAGACCGCTGCAACACGCCCAAAGCACTGGCACCCAAAGCAACGCAGGGGCGGCGGAACACACGGCCTAACGTCACGGCACATGCACCCAATGAACACCCCACCAGGCAGGCACCTCCCCTCAAGTGCCACCACCACCGACAAGCCGCCACATCCCACCCCAAACCGGGTCACCCTCAAACGCCCAGCGTCCACCACCGCAACTCCAGCCAAACTCTCCTTAACTTCATCCACAGACGTCGCCGTAGGGACACCCACGACAACTCCTCCGACCGTGTCTCTTTCAGCACCAGACACAAGAATGTCCCTTCCACCCAGACGCCCAGCTCCAATCGCCCTCCGCTGCCGAGCCGCGTCCCCGCACACGACCAGCAGCGAGCCATCTCCAAGGACACTCGCACTCCTGACCACTCCCACAGCCACAGCCAGGCCCCCCGACAATGCCACCGAATTCCACTCCCCAAAGGATGCACCATCCTGTGCAAGCTCCACGATCACCCCACAGTCTCTGCTCTCACCCCGGACATCAACAGCCCCAGCCTCATCCCGCTGCTCATTCCCAGAACCCTCGGACGAGCCAAGGGACTCCTTACGTTTCCGGGCACGTGCAGGCAGAAAAGGCCGCTCCTCCACGACATCCGAGTGTTGCATTACCCCCAGACTTTATTCCTTAGACTTTGTCGTAGTCCTAAAAGTTCTTCTTCCAGTGCCTTGACTTCCAGTGCTTTGTCCTCAGACTCTGTCGTAGTCCGTAAAAGCACTCCTTCCATTGCTCCGGTGCCACAAAGCCCACGAGGTCATGATATGTCCTTGTGTTTCTAAAGACTGCTAACACTTGGTAGAATAAAGTCTGAAGAATAAAGTCTGAAGAATTAAGTCTGGCGGTAATGTAACACTTGGTAGAAGTCTGAAGAATAAAGTCTGAAGAATAAAGTCTAAAGAATTAAGGCTGGCGGTAATGTAACACTTGGTAGAATAAAGTCTGAAGAATAAAGCCTAAAGAATAAAGTCGATGGCAGTAAATGCACCTTTTCAGTTGGCTGCCAGCTGCCATTAACACAACACCAACAACAAAAACTTGGATACCAGCCGCAATAAAACACCGAAGAAGAAGAAGAAGAAGAAGAAGAAGAAGAAGAAGAAGAAGAAGAAGAAGAAGAAGAAGAAGAAGAAGAAGAAGAAGAAGAGGAAAAAGAAGAAGAGGAAAAAGAAGAAGAAAAAGAAGAGGAAAAAGAAGAAGAGGAAAAAGAAGAAGAAAAAAAGAGGAAAAAGAAGAAGAAGAAAAAGAAGAGGAAAAAGAAGAAGAAAAAGAAGAAGAAAAAAAGAGGAAAAAGAAGAGGAAAAAGAAGAAGAAAAAAAAGAGGAAGAAAAAGAAGAAGAAGAAGAAAAAGAAGAAGAAAAAGAAGAAGAAAAAGAAGAGGAAAAAGAAAAGAAGAAAAGAAGAGGAAAAAGAAGAAAAAGAAGAAGAAAAAGAAGAAGAAAAAGAAGAGGAAAAAGAAGAAGAAGAAGAAGAAGAAGAAGAAGAAGAAGAAGAAGAAGAAGAAGAAGAAGAAGAAGAAGAAGAAGAAGAAGAAGAAGAAGAAGAAGAAGAAGAAGAAGAAGAAGAAGAAGAAGAAGAAGAAGAAGAAGAAGAAGAAGAAGAAGAAGAAGAAGAAGAAGAAGAAGAAGAAGAAGAAGAAGAAGAAGAAGAAGAAGAAGAAGAAGAAGAAGAAGAAGAAGAAGAAGAAGAAGAAGAAGAAGAAGAAGAAGAAGAAGAAGAAGAAGAAGAAGAAGAAGAAGAAGAAGAAGAAGAAGAAGAAGAAGAAGAAGAAGAAGAAGAAGAAGAAGAAGAAGAAGAAGAAGAAGAAGAAGAAGAAGAAGAAGAAGAAGAAGAAGAAGAAGAAGAAGAAGAAGAAGAAGAAGAAGAAGAAGAAGAAGAAGAAGAAGAAGAAGCTGCTAACGTACGCTGAACTCTGTACGCTGTACTCTATTATAATATCTGAGGAGTACAAGCACGGTACAAGCTGCTGCTGTCCAAAAGCCTTGTCAATAAAGTGATTCAAAGTGGTGACGTCAAGAGTTCCACGTTGGCTCCGGTTGGCCCGGACGTGCGTGGCCCGGACGTGGCACTTCACTGTCGGCTAACTACAGCTGTGCGAGCGCCGAGCCGCTGCTTTTGTTCCTGGTCGAAGCGAGCAAAACAAACAAACCCGTACATTCTGTGGATCTGAGGAGCAATCATGGGGCTCACTATCTCTAATTTGTTCACCAAGCTTTTCGGCAAAAAACAGATGAGGATTTTAATGGGTGAGTATGGAAAAAGCGACGGCTGCCGAGCTAGCTTCACGGAGAGAAGCTATTGTCACGATTTAGCCTGGATAAAAATCGTAAAAAAGTCTTTAAAACTGTCAAATTTGGCTAGTTTTCCAAATGGGATTACATTAATTACTAAAGTATCTTGATAAATCGAGTCTTGAAGGCTGTGTTTGTATTCAGAGTCGTTTCCCTTTCAACCAAGCTAACACCGTTGACAAATCGGCACTACCGTAATGTCGTTTTAAGTTCATTTTATTTTTTTATTCGTATTTTCTTTTACACTGTTTTACATCGTTTCTGATCTTCCTTGACCAGAGTTGATGAATATTCTTTGACCTTGTGTTGCCGTCTTTTCCACGTAAAGGGGGGTTATGCAATATGCTGCAGTCTTCGTCTATGAGCCACTTCCTTTATGTCAAGTGTCTTGTCATTTATTGCCTTTAACACAATCATGCTTTTACGTAACTTTAATTTCCTACACTGGTTCTCATTTGAGACAATGGCCTGTGTTGTAGATGCGGCCTATGAACAGTGTATTGACCCTCAACAGTTAAAACACACTACGCCATTGTTGATTCGGTTATTGGACGTCCAGACGGCTCTTTAAGCAGCTTGTAGAGCACCAAACATGCTCTGGCTCTGACAAAAACTCAAATCCTTTAAACTTTATCTAGGGTTTTACCATGTGTACCTGGGATTTGACCATGTGAACCAGGAAGTAATCGACTGATCGTGACTCGTCGACTATTGAAAAAAAACAGTCGAATTTTGATGGTCGTAATTGTTATCTCAAGTATGTACAGACTCCAAAGCACATGCAGAGATACAGACATTGGCGTTACTAAATCAAAAATACACTGTATTCTTAAATCTTTTCTATTGACAAGCCTTCAGTCATCATATTTCACCATTTATGAAGTTGAAAATAAATGTTTAAACTGTAGAATAGAAATAATTGTTTGACTAGTCATCTAATTATTCATTTGTTGACTAGATGTTGGAAAATGGCAATATATTAAAATTTGAATATTTATTAGATTATAGTAGAGTTTATAGTCAAATGCTACAAAAAATATGATTTAAAAAAAGTAGTTATAAACATTCAAATAAGGGTATTGTGTGATGTTTCTGAACTTAAGTGATTCATTTCACTTTCCCTGATGTTTAAACCCCGACTATTAAGTCTAAAGACTGTTTTTTCAGTGGATTAATTGCCTAAACAGTTTGTATTGAGGGATAGTAAATCCTGGTGTGGAAATGGACACAAGTAAAACTACTGCTGTTACATATATCTCTTTATTTACTTTATTTTTTTATGTTTGCAGTTGGTCTGGATGCTGCTGGGAAAACCACTATTTTGTACAAGCTGAAGCTGGGGGAAATCGTAACAACAATCCCCACAATTGGTAAGAAATACATATTTGCCTTGACACATTTTAAAGGAGCGCTATGTAACATCCCCAACCGGCTTGTCCACATGGATTTATTACTGCTTTGCCTGGAATGATGCACACTATCATGGATTATTTTATTTTTTTTGTTCAACCACAGGTGTAGGGATGGGCTCTGTTCAAACTGAATATCTCCAAACCTGTTTCAAAAATGATAATATAACAACAACTGGTTTGTGCGGAGAATACAAACACTTTACCAAACATTGCGCAGGAAAATAGCCAATCCAGTACTGAACCAGGACTATCCCAGAATTAATATAAGACTAAACCAGGACTAAACTTGAATTGAAGCAGAATTAAACAGGGACTAAACCAGGACTTAACCAGTGAACTAGAGAAAATATATTTGTACTATTCGGAAGGGCTGGATCAGAGCGTTTGAACGGCCTGATCTGGTTAAATAAGCCTGGTATTCACCTTATACTTCCCTGTCCCCAGCACTTCTGTTGATATGGCATTCCCGGTTGAGCAGGAGAACGAGGGAAAAGTGTAAAATGTTCATGTGCAACAAGTTTCTCCGAGCGGCCTGAAAACGGCTCTGTGTCTGTGCAGAGCTTATTTCCCATGGAGATCGGCAGCGCTGCGTAAAATAATACAAGCGGAAGGAGGATTACAATGCATGGCGGCGCTCAGGGCATCTTCCGGAACAAAGCAGATGGGCCGTGTCACCACAAATGAACGATAAAATAACTCTCCTCTTCAAATAAATGAGTATTTTTATAGAATTTATGAACTGTGTAGCTCTGTTTTGTCTGAGGTATCCGAATGAAGGCCCGGTCACCTCTCCACAGATCTGACCTGACTTGTAACTGCCTGGTGGTGCCACATGCTTGTCTCCATGAAGATGGATACGTTTAATGCTATACTGTGTAACGCTCCGGGCAAAGCAATAATATCTCCTTTATACACGCAGAAGAAGTGTTACAAAGTGCTCATGTGATTTGGGTCGTTCGTGTCGGTAATAATGTAATGTAGTAATGTTTTCCTCTGTTTCATTCCAGGTTTTAATGTGGAGACGGTAGAATACAAGAACATCAGTTTCACAGTGTGGGACGTGGGCGGTCAGGACAAGATCCGGCCTCTTTGGAGACACTACTTCCAGAACACGCAGGTAAAATGCGACCGTCAACTAACCTACGTCAACGCAATTAGTTTGGTTCTTTTACTTGAGCTCAAAGCAAACGCTGGCTCACGTGTTGGGATCAGTCAGATAACATTCCGTCATTGCTGTTGTTTCTCGTTAGTCTTTAACCGCAGTAAAGATACGGTGTACAGTGTGAAAAGGGAACACTAAACAGACGTGAAAAAAATCCTTATGCAGGTTTTTTAGCATGTTGTAGGGTGCGGTCACACTTATGTTGGGTCACACTGACTTGCATTCTTTTCATTTGCATTCTGTCTCCATGGTCACTTCTTGCTTAACTCATTTTGACAATTGATTTCCTTCTAATTGAAATGAATTGCTTGTTGTTGTCATTCTAGGGTCTGATCTTTGTAGTGGACAGCAACGACAGAGAGAGAATCACAGAGTCAAGAGAAGAACTAATGAAGATGGTATGTGTTCATTATTCTCAGTGTTTTTCATAATCAATCATGTGCATTTAAGATAAGATATTCCTTTATCTTATCTTTTTTTAAATGTTATTTAAATGTTTCCCTCTAGATTGACCCTTTAGTCCTTTGTGGTAGTGGTAAAGGATCCATATTGTGGCAACATACTGATACTGACTGAACAAATTTAACACTGCCAAACGGCTCAGGGTTATTGTAGCAGCGGAGTTGTTCTCAGCCCCAGATTAGAACCATAAAAGAATTTACACCTGAACTATTTGGATTCAGTCATCATAAACCTGCATCACTTTCATTCTGAGTGATCATGTGACGGCCTGTTGTGTTTCCACTTATGTTTTACTGTGCCACACCTAAACGGTAAAAACAAAAGGATGAGTGTGATGTCACGAGTGAGTCTGTGTTTATGGGGGTGTGACACTGGGCTGAATGTGCTCCTGGTGAATCTGAGGAGGCCGGATCAGTGGAGCAGCGACAGCTCTGAGAATGATGTTTATGATCCGACTGAACGAGAGCGGGCTCAGACAATAGTTTGATATGTAACACAGAAGGTTTCAGTGAGAGCAAAGACACTGCTCCTCTGGTGCCTTAAGGTGTGGTCTAGTGTAGAAGTACAAGTAACAGGACTCTTAATGAGAATAAAAAGTGCTTTTGTTTTATTATTTAGTTATGTATTTGATAGGAACAGGTTATGTTCATGAACATATATAAATGACAGTGTGAATAGGACTGATTAAACCAACTGAAATCCAGTTCATCCTCAGAGTCCAGCTCCAAACCAGCCTCTGTGTCTTTGATCTCACACCAACTTCATCAGCAGAAAATATAGGCCTGTTTTACTATTGTTTAACTTTTAAGTGATTTAAAATCAATCCTTAAGAGCAAATTCATGTTTTATTTTGATAAAGTATGGTAAAAATGTAGGTAGAGATAACATTCATAAATAATGCAGGCAATAGTAGTTATATTTGTGCAGCGTCCTCCAGCAGGAGCCGGAGCCTCAGGCGCCACATGAAGGAAACGTCACTTTAAACTGTATTTGAACAGGGATGTGTCTCACACCGGTGTGAGAGCATGTGCCAAAACGTTTGATTCAAGTGTTTCTTTTGACGTTCTTGAAGCATGAGAATAGTTCTCCAGAGTGCTTGTTACTATGGCAACTCAGAGCCAACTCTGGTTAGCTACATTGATGGAACAAAATAGAGGATTGAATGAGCCTGGATTGCCCAAATAAGACAGACTTTTCTCAGTCTCCATGGAAAACCCTCATGTCTAAACTTTCATACTTTGCGAAGAGGAAAAATGTCCTTTGTAGTGTGATCTTACATTTAACATTTTACCAAACTCTAAGGTGCTTTTGTACATCTGAGATGTGGTTTGTTTATTAGTGGCATCAATTGTAAATTCTAAATAGGATGTCGATTGTCATTGACATTAGTGCATCATAATCATTTTAACTGGCCTAAATTAGTTCTGCGAGAAATAAAAAAAAGTGTCGCACTGTAAAAAAGGTTAGTCTAGAGCCTTGTGCTGGTGAAAATCCATGTTTTGACATGAATATTTTAACTATTCTCTCACAGCTCCAGGAGGACGAGTTGAAAGACGCCGCTTTACTGGTGTTCGCCAACAAGCAGGACCTGCCCAACGCTCTGTCGGTCAGCGAACTCACCGATAAGCTCGGCCTTAACACCCTTCGCAGCAAACACGTAAGTATCCTACCAAAAATAATGAAAAAACACATTCCATCATGAGCTGCAATCTAATCACATTGTGCTTTTCTTTGTTGCTGCAACTCAACAGTGGCACATCGAGTCCACCTGCGCCACCCAAGGCACCGGTCTTTATGAAGGACTAGACTGGCTATCCAATGAACTGGCCAAGAATTAAAGCAAGAAATACAGCGGCTACAAAAATAAGAAATGGTAAACTCCACGAGGACGCCAGCCGGACATCCACTC